>NC_143576.1:70458920-70777958 GCF_048544385.1 Mastigoproctus giganteus
GTGGTGTTGTCAAGGGGGGTGGAAAATGAATATTGGTTAAATCTGGGAGGGATCCAGTATTGTTTGCTATAGGTACATGTACAACGTTGGATTCTTCCTGAGATGGGTAAATACTTAAAAATGAAAGGGGAGAGGGAGAGAGAGAGAAAGAAAAAGGCAGTTAACAGACATATTAGAAACAAAAAAAAAAAAATATATATATATGCAACATTATAGCAATATAAATTACAGATACAGTGAAATTCAGTTATAAAGAGAAAGGGGGTGATGATTTATTCTTGTTATGATCAACATACAGCACAGATTAATATTTTAAATGAACTACTCTTTTACCATGTGGGTAATTCAAATTTAGTTATTAATTTAAGCTTCAACCATAGCCCTAAACTTAGTATAAGTGTGATATTTTGGGTTTCTTTCACGATCCCATCATCAGATGTGATGTTAGCACTGGCCTTAGTAGAGGCATATGATGCAAGAAACCAAGCTTATATAGCATCAGCCAAAAAAAAAAAAAAAAAAACCCTTACCCATTTCACCCATCAATTCGCTCCAAAAGTTTGTCCAGTTCTTTCTTGAATTTATTTAAGCTATCTTTCACAATAACAGATCGAACTTTATTCCAGCAATCAACCAACCCGTTGGCTAAGAGCAAATTTCTGCAAATCTGTTCTACAACTGACTTAACTCAATTTGAATTTATGCTCCCTAATGTGTGTAATCTGAGCAAGAGAAAGATTCCCATCAGCACTGAGCCATTCAAGCTCAAACCATTGAAGACCTTATACACATCAATCAGATCACCTCACAGGTGCCTAGTCTAAGGAAACTGCAATACTTGGAGGGGAACAGGCATTCTTGCGTGTTATCAGACGCTCAGTCTAAAACACTGACAGATCCAATATCTTTCTATTTTAGAAGATGTTGGAGAAGTCCAGTTGGCTTGCCTCCCTAAAATCCACTCGTGCACACCTTCTCGCTGGTTTCAACACTTTGGTGGCAATGAACGTGTAGAGTGGTTCTCTTCAAGGCGCCTGGTCAGCGAGAAGAGGAACAGACCAAACCCTCTAGCAACTGATTAAATATGACAACACAATGAAATAAATGGTGCTCAGTCCAGAGTGGCTTTCACTCTCCCTCTTATGGCAGTGAGAGGATCAGAGTGGAAGCAGAGGAAGCAAAGAATCTCTGGGTACGACCAGGCTGCCATGCACAGAAACTGAACTTGGCCTGTTAAAAAGTTAGAGCGCTCATTGGCGAAGATAGGATATTAGAGCTGGAAAAGGATTTAGAAAATGTGAATTGGAGTATTATCATCACCTTGGCTGAAACAAGAAGAAATTAGTCTCTTATAAATTTATCAAGTGGAAATCTGCTGAACACCAATGGAAACAGTGAAAATAGTGAAGGTGGAGTTGGCTTTCTGGTCCATAAAGATATAAAAAAACAATATTTTGCAATTCAAAAGTACCTCACCAAGGACGTCAAGACTACTTACTACTCAGGATTTCTAAGAGGTACAAACTAAAGGTTATAATGATATATGCACCATCATTGAACCATGATGATGAAAGAGGTTGAAGAAATGTACACCAAAATTGAAACACTTTTAGATGAACAGAAAACTCACTATACCATCATTATGGGGACTTCAATGCTAAGGTTGGAAAGAGACAAAACAGCACAGAAAGGGAAACTAAAGGAAATTTTGGAATTGGTAAAAGAAATGAAAAAGGTGGTAGTAGTAGTGATAGTGGCATGTGATGCCAGAAAGCATCAGCAAAAAAAAAAAAAAAAAAAAGGTGAAAGACATGGAATTTGCAGAATCTCGAGGAATGTCAGTAATAAACACTTTTTTCAAGAAAAGGATGAACAGAAAGTGGACTTGGAAAAGCCCAAATGGATTAACAACCAATGAAATAGATTTCATCCTCACTAACAGAAGTATAGCCGAAGATATATTGTAAACAATGTTACCATCCTGAACAAGGTGAATGTTGGAAGTGATCACAGAATAGTAAGATGCACACTTGATGTAGATGTAAGAAAAGAAAGGAAAAAACTGACTCGAGTAAATAACACAAAGATCTTTGAGATAACAAAAGTGGGAAAAAAAGCAATATGTACTGGAACTTATGAACAAGTTTGAGGTTCTGCAGACCTTTCAGGACCAAGATATCAATGAGGAATACAACAACTTTCTGAAATTGATAAAGCTGGAGAAACCTACAAGTAAAAAGAAATCTAAAGAAAAAAACAGTCAAGCAACACTTGTTATGAGGAACTGGAGACAACAAATCAAGAGCATCATAAATGCCGACAAGGACAAAATTGAGTATACAGAGTTATGCAAAGCCATTAGAAAGACACTCAGAGAGGACATAAGCAGACTTAACACAAGAAAAGTAGAGCAAGCATTAAGGGAAAACAAAGGACTTAAATCAGTAGTCATGATCAGTAATACAGAAAGAAAAATGATACTGAATCTGAAGAATAGTGGTGTACTTACAAATAACAGAGAAGGCATAATTCAAATAGCAGAAGCCTATCATAAAGTATTGTATAAGGATCAAGAGAATGATGCCAGCATTGGGGAAGATGGATTAAAAATTTGCAACACGTACAGCATACCCAATATCCTTCCTGATGAGGGAGAACTTGCATTGAAGAAAATGAAGACTCAAAAACCCCAGGTTAAGATGAAGTTACTGCAGAGTTTTAAAATTAGGAGGAAGAGACACAACACAGAAACTGGCAAAACTCTTCGCAAAATACATTAGGAAAGGTGTGACCCCTAAGGAGTGGAATAATGCAATCATAATTTTGCTGCATAAGAAAGTAGACAAATCAGAAACTGGAAATTATAAACCAATTAGCTTGTTATCCTATATCTATAATTTGTTCACAAGGGTCATCATTAACAGATTAGAAAGAATACTTGATGAGAATCAACTGAAAGAGCAAACTGGCTTTAGGACAGGATTCTCAATTATGGATCACCTTCATGCAGTAACATAGTTAATGGAGAAAGAAAATGAATATAAAACACCAATATGCCTGGCATTTGTGGATTATGAAAAGGCATTTGACTCCATACAGCATAAGGCAATGGTTTGGGCACTGGAAAGACAAAGCATAGACACCCCACACATTATGATTTTGAAGAAAATATGTGAGAATGTTACCTCATTTATTACACTAGATAGAGACAGTAGCAAATTTAAAATTGAGAAAGGAGTTGTTGACTTTATTAGTGCGAGGCCTACTAAGGCCATAATGCACCTATTACAGTCTTATTTGGGTTTATTATATTAAACAAGAGGACTCAGATTAAATGATATTTGTTTATCAGTCTCGGGAACGTAAAAAGATCATTAATACCTTGTCGATCTCTGAGAATCTGCTGTAAGGTAAGTTTATAAGAGGAATATAGATGTGAAAAGAAAGCTGTTTGTCATTCTCTCAAGCATTCAATGATAAAGTGGTTTATTGTGAGTTGAGTTTGATAGTTGCTGCATAGTGGAGACTCATCCTGTGTAAGTAGATAACTATGGGTTAGGTGGGTATGTCCTATCCGCAATAAGGCAAGTACTACTTCTTCCTTTCTATTGCCTCTAAAGGCTTGATAGCCACTGCTTGTGATCATTTTTAATGCTTTTTTTGCTCCTGCCAAATGGATAGCCATTTTTTTCTAACAGTGCTATGTATGATGTGTTTGAATTCAGTGTAAGGTGTCTGGATGTCTGATGTTATGTGACTGGCATCCTTGGCAGCAAAATCCGCTTGTTCATTTCCTACAATTCCAAAATGCCCAACAGAAAATTATTTTTTGCCTGTTTGCAAGAAGCTGCACTAACTTAATTTTAATTTGTTGTAGTAATGGATGACTGGAAGAAAGTTTACACTTAAGAGCAGAAACAGTGCTTAACGAATCGGTGTAGATAATGGTTTGAGGGAATAAAGACTGTTTTACATTCTCTAAGGCCATCAGGATAGCACATGGTTCGACAGTGTAAGTGCTGCACTCCAAAGAGAGCTGTTGAGATATTGTCATGTTTGGTAGAACTGCAGCTGTGCCAACTTTACTATCTATCTTGGAACCATCGGTGTAAATTTGGATAAAACTAGAGAACTGAAAAGAGTGAACTGCATGGATTTGCTGAATATTGAAATTTGGAAGTGCATTCTTTCCCCACTGTTGGAAGTGTTTGTCAACATTTGCCAAGAGTATTTTCCATGGTGATGTAGCCATGCTAATATCTAGAGTTATGTTATTCATATTTAGTTCCCAGCATGTATTTATAAGTTTTGTAATCTAATGCCACATGGTTTATTCAGCAAAGGTTTATTTTGCTACAAATTATGCCATTTTGGGGTGAATAGATACTGCCTTTTAGGATGATGTGGGAAACTTCTGATTTTAGCTGCACAGCTTAATAGCAGAGCATGTGGAAGAAGGAATAGAGGTGGTTCATGTGCTTTCGTATAGAGAGACTGAACTGGCAATGTATGAAAAGCTCCTAGTGAAATTTGGAGAGCATTGTGATGTACTGGGTCGAGCCATTTTAATACACTTTCTCTAGCTGAGGCATGTGCAGGAGACCCATAGTCTAAGCCTGGATCTTAGTGACCAGTATAAGTGTAGCAGCAGACAGCAGAAATTGCCCTGAGGAGATTCAGCTTCTTTAGACAGTTTGTATGAATATGCTTAATATGCTCCAAGAAACTTAGTTATCCAAAATTAGCTGAAGAAATCTAATACTCTGTTGAAAAGTAATTGCATGAGAGTCAATATGTAAAGTTTGGATCAGGATGTAAATTCCATTTACAGCAAAAATGAATTGCTGTTGTTTTTTGGTTTGAAAGTCTGTATCCATTATTTTTTGCCCACTGAACATGCTTGTTAGTTGTGCCTTGAAGCTGCCTTTCAAAGAGATGTGTGTTTTGAGAGTGGCATGAGATCATCAGATCGTCAGTGTACAGATATATTTCAACTGTGTCAGGAATACATTTGGTAACTGAATTAATCCTGATGGAGAAGAGCATGGCACTAAGCACAGAACCCTGGGGGATCCCTTCTTTTTGCACAAATGTCTGCAAGAGAGCAGAGTGAAAATGTACCTGAAAGGACCTATTGCTCGAAAAGTTCCGGATAAATTTTGGAAGATGACCTCGAAGACCAGATTCATAGAGATCAAGAAGAATCCCATATTGCCAAGTTGTACTGAAAGCTTTTTCTATGTCAACACATATCATCACTAGGTGTTCGTTCCTGAGAAATGCATTTCGAATGTTTCCATCAGCTTTGATCATAGAGTCAAGTGTTGATCTAGTTCTTCAAAAGCCATATTGATTTTGATTTAGAATGTTTTCAGTCTCTCGACACCATGTCAACCTGAAATTAATAATTTTTTCTATTTTTTTCCCTATACAACTAGTTAAAGCTATCATTCAGTTATTTATTGGATCAGAATGGTCCTTTCCTGATTTTGGGAAAGCTAATACAATAGAATAACACCAACTGGTAGGGAAATAATCTTCATCAAAGATTCTATTATACAGTTTTAGAGGGGCAGTATGGGACTCTTCACTCAAATGAAATATCATGGCATAATAAACTCCATCAGGGCCAGCAGCACTATTGTTGGATCTTGCAGGTGCACTGCGTAACTCTGTCATGGTAAGGGGTATGTTGTATGGAAGCTGTCATGAAGTACTGAAATTGAGATTATATTTTTTTGCCTGTACTTTATGTGACTAAAGGCTTGGTTCATATGCAATTACAGCTGGGAGATTTTCAAATGTTTTACCTAATGAATTAGCAATTTCAAGAGGATTGTAGATTTCTTTCCCTTTTAGAAGTATTATTAGCATTAGCTTTGGTTGAGACATATAATGCAAGAAAGCAAGCTTATACAGCATCAGCCAAAAAAAAAAAAAAAAAAAAAACCTACCCATTTTACCCATCCTCTGGTCACTCCAAATGTTTGTCTAGTTCAGCCTAAAATTTTTTTAGGCTGAACTAGACAAACTATCAACTTCCACAACAAAAGATGGAAGTCTGTTGCAGCAATCAACTACCCGCTGGCTAAAGGCAAACTTCAATACATCTATTCTACAACTGTCTTTCCTCAATTTGAATCTGTGCCCCATCAGTTCTTAATCTGAGCAAGAGAAAGAATCCCATCAGCATTCAGCTTGATCAACCATTTCAAGGCCGTATACACCTCAATCAGATCACCTCGCAGGTGCCTAGTCTTTAGCTGCTGCAATTTGCAGAACTTAAACCTTTCTTTGTAAGTGCACCCCTTTGTTCCTCTCACTAATCTTGTTGCCCTTCTCTGTACTCATTCCAGCAACTCTACATCCTTCCTAAAATAAGCCCTCCATACCTGTATACAGTACTCAAGGTGTGGCCTGACCACTGCCTTATACAAAAGGATAATCACCTCCTTGTCTCTGCTAGCAAAATTCCTATATATCATTGACAAAACTCCATGACTTGCTCTGGCAGCCCATCTGCACTACTCAGAGAACTTCATATCCGACTGTACAATTACTCCCAGGTCTTTTTCATTCTCTACTTCCCTGGGTGTAGTACCACACAGTTGGTACATTTCTCTTGGATTACTGCTACCCATATAGAGTACTTAGCATTTGTCAATGTTAAACTTCAGTTGCCACTTCTCAGCCTATCTGCCTAACTTTTCTAGATCCTGTTGCAGTAGCATACTGTCTTTACTGCCCACATTAACCACCCTGCCAACCTTTGTAACATCTGCAAACTTGGACATTAGGCCTGATATACCTTCATCAATATTATTGATAAATACACAAACCAACAATGGGCCCAGCACCAAACCCTAGGGGACTCCGCTAATAACATTAGTCCACGTAGAGCAGTTTCCATTTATTACTACTCTGCCATCTCCCATTCAACCATCCCTTTATCCATTGCAGTAACTTGCCCTTAATGCCAAAACACTCCAATTTGTACAGCAGTCTTCCATGTGCAACCGTATTAAAAGCTTTCCAGAAATTCAAATATATGATATCAAAATTATTTTCTGCATCCAGTTCCTTTGTAACTCTACATGCTAGTATCCAATCAAATTGGTCAGACAAGACTTCCCCTTAACAAACCCATGCTATGTCTGAACTATTACTGCTGTCTTGTCTATATGATCCTGTATCACCTCTTTAACTAGTGACCCATTATTTTCCCCGAAACAGAAGTTAAACTAACAGGTCTATAATTATTTGTGTCACCTTTGGAACCCCCTTTGTGAATTGGGGACATCTCCACATTGCACATCTCCAGTCCATGGGGACCTCCCCTGACTCTAAGGATGCTCTCATAATTATGATAAGGGTTTGCTTACTTCCCTTGCAACCTCCTTCACTATAACTGGATAGATTCCATCTGCCCCAGGTGCCTTTTTTATCTTCAAAAAGGCCTCTAAGGTTGGGAGAGTACATATCCAGAATTTAAAACAAATACACCAACCGTTTAACTATAGTGGTTTAATACTGAATGTACCAAACAATACTACACTGTGAAATAATATATGCAAAAACTGATTTACAAAATAAAATTTGCGATAAAAATTTTAAAATATATAATAAAATATAAAATATTTAAAATACAATAAAATTAAAAGCGATAAAACTATTATTTCACAGTGTAGTATTGTTTGGTACATTCAGTATTAAACCACTATAGTTAAACGGTTGGTGTATTTGTTTTAAATTCTGGATATGCCTTTTTTATGTTTAACTTCAACAATTTCTCCTCCACTTTGCTTTCAGTTATTACAAAATCACTTATCTCCCTGTGAGAGTTAAATAAACTTCTGGCATTCCCCTCCTTGAATAACTCCTCATGTGCGAATGTAGATGCAAAATACTCATTCAGTTTATCAGCTACTTGAGCAGGATCAGAGTGGCTATAGGAAATCCTATAGGATAGGTTATCAGAGTGGTTATAGGAGGATATTTTCTATTAATTCTTTGAACTTTAGTCCAAACTATTGTGATGTTTGTGGTTCTGTTTATAGTGGAGGCATCGGGACCATGTCTTTTTTTGCTTATTCATTGTATATGACAAGTTTTAGCTCTAGTTTTCTTGAGTGTAGCTATGGTTGGGTATTTACAAAACGAGTATAGCTATGGTTGGGTATTTGCAAAACAAGTTCAAGTATCTATCTTCTCTTTTTTTTTGGCATTGCTACCGGCTTCGTTCCACCATACTTTTGGGTGAGAGCGGATTTTCATGGATGATTTGGGTATGATGGTTTCTGCAACTGCTATTATTTGCTGAGTTATGTAAGTTACCGCAAAGTCAATGGTGAGTGTCTCAGTGGTCTGAATATCTAGATGTGCCAGTTTTTGATATTTCTCCCAGTAAGCTTTGTCAAATTTCCAAACAGTTTTTATTTCAGTTTGAGGAAGAGGGCTAATCGATAGTGTGCATGTTACTGGAAAGTGGTCACTATTACGAGGGTTGTCAGTGACCATCCAATCAATAAGCGGAAAGAGTTATGGCGAGCATATTGAAAGATCAATTGCAGAAGTTGACCTTGAAGAAAGATGCATGTATGTGCGAGTCCCATTGTTTAATAATGTCAAGAAATTTTCAATTAACTGACCTCTCTTATCAAGGTACGAGGAACCACATAAGCAGTGATGCCCATTACAGTCACTCAAGATACAAAAAGGTGGTAGCAGCTGAGTAACTAAATCATCCAAATCTGCTGAAGTGTATGAGTGATTGGGCAAAAGGTATAAGGACATAACTCTAGAAAGCTAGAGCTAAAAGGTATAAGAAAACTGCTATCCCAACCATAACTCTATCAGCAATTGCTTCTAAAGCTGTTTGCAGTGGGATAAGTTTGAAAGGAGTTCTGGAGTTTACTAGCAATTCTACACCTCCATGCACTGTATTGGAGTCGTTCCTATCCTTTCTAAGCATTATATGATGTTTGATGCTCATAGATATTTTAGGGGTCAGGTTTGTTTCCCGTAGATAAAGAATAGCAGGCTTATATTCGGTAATTAATTCATAACCATTGTCTAAATTAGCTTGGAGTATTCGACTTCAAATTAACTTAGTAGAGTACTGTCATTAACAAACTGGCCAACCTTCATAT
This sequence comes from Mastigoproctus giganteus, assembly GCF_048544385.1. Lineage (NCBI taxonomy): Eukaryota > Metazoa > Arthropoda > Arachnida > Uropygi > Thelyphonidae > Mastigoproctus > Mastigoproctus giganteus. Next base: position 70,468,070 of record NC_143576.1, read on the forward strand.
CACCTGCCAACTTGGACATTAAGCCTGATAGCTAAGTTATAACAATTCATCAATATCGTTGATAAAGATGACAATAACAATGGGCCCAAGACTGAACCCTGGGGGAATCCACTAATAACATTAGTCCACAGACAGCACTGTCCATTGGTTACCACTCTCTGTCTTCCCCCACTTAACAATTTCTTTATCCACAGCAGCAACTTGCCCTTAATACTACGCTGCTCCAATTTGTACAGTAGCCTTCCTTGTGCAACAGTACCAAAAGTTTTCCTGAAATCCAAGTGTATGATATCAAAATTATTTTTTGCATTCAGTTCCTTTGTGACCACATCTTACTATCCAATCATACTGGTCAGAAAGGACTTCCCCTTAACAAACCCATGCTGTAGTTGAACTATAACTGCAGTCCTGTCTAGATGATCCTGCAATGCTTCTTTAACCAGTGACTCCAATATTTTCCCCAGATCAGAATTAAACCAACAGGTCTGTAATTACTCGTGTCACCTTTAATTTCCCTTTGTGAATTGGGTACACATTTGCACATCTCCAGTGCATGGAAACCTCCCCTGAGTTCAAGGATGCTCTCATAATTATGGCTAAGGGGTTGCTTACTTCCTTTGCTGCTTCCTTTAATATAACTGGATAGATCACATCCACCCCAAGTGCTTTTCTTATATTTAACTTCAACAATTTCTACTGCACTTTGATCTTGGTTATTACAAAATTACTTAGCTCCTAGTTAGAGTTTGATAAACTTCTGGCCTCCACTTCCATACAGAATTTCTCATGTGTGAATGCAGATGCAAAATACTCATTCAGTGTGTCAGCTACCTGAGCAGGATCACCAATAGCCAAACCATCAATATCATGTGGACCAATCCGATTCATCCCCTTCCTTCTAGAGTTTACATAAGTAAAGTATTTTGCTGTTTTTCTTTGCATCCTTGCCAAAGAATTCTCATAATCTGCCTTCGCTTGTCTAATCTCCTTTGTGACTAGAATACAGACTAGCTTATATCTACCACAGGTTTCTGTGTTGTTTGATAATTTATATAGATCCCATGCATTTTTCTTCTCTGCAATGAGTTTCATTATTTCATTTGACATCCATTTAGGCCTAAACCTTGAACAGTATTTCTTAGTAGGCAGGACAAGCCTAGAAGCTTCCAAGATTAATTTCTTGAATGGTTCCAATTTAGAATTTGCTATTGATAAAATTATCAGTTAGTCCCACTATATAGAATTTAAAAGCTGTCCAAGACCACTGTAGTCACCTTTACAAAAGCCAGTCACTTTGCCCCTGATGGCAGTAACATCATTTAGCAACTCCCACATCAGTACATAGTGATCACTGCCACCCAGTAGTTCCTTTATCCATAGTTTATTCATGCATGAATAATCACTGATAATCAGATCAAGAGTATTACTCCATCTTGTTGCCTCTCAAATATGCTTCTGTAGAAAATCATCTAATAAATCCACAAAAGCCTTGCTAGTGTGTGCGACTAACCGACAAGTTCCACTCAATATCTGGGAAGTTAAAATCCCCCATTATAAGACATTCTGATTTATTGACCTACTTATTCATTGTACTCATCAGAGTTATTAGGCCTATAAAATACTCCTACTCTCATTTCTGCTTTCCAAGTGCAAAGATGTCACACCAAATTCACTCAACCTTGCACTGTCCACCCATGTCAACTGGATGAATTTCCTTATATTTTATGTTTCTTAAATAACAGCATAACCCCTCCTCCCTTCCTATTCGGGTACAGGTCAAGTACGGGTCATTGTGAAAAAAAAAGCCAAGAATTAGGGTTGAATTTGAAAGTGTCTGCAATTCTGCCCAGACACGATAGGAGGGTATATATGATGAGAGCCTTGTCGATCAATTCGGCCCTGGAAAGACTGTGCAAGGCTCAAGGGGTAGAACTTTTTTCAGCCTGGTCTGTACTTGTTAACAGAAGGACTGCTTCTACGGGGATGATATACACTTAAATAGAAAGGGTGCAAGAATATTTGCTGATGCTATCGAGGCAGTGTTAGGTGTTTCGGAAAACTGCTAGCTTGGGGGGATACAAGGACTAATAAATTAACAGTAGCCACTGGCAGAGGTGAAAGCGATTCTTGCACTGCTTCAATTGGAATGAGCAGCAGCCTGGAAAACAAGATGCAGGGTATTTCAGAGACTGCTGGGAGTCATTGCGGTACAAGAAAACACATGGGTTGTGTGAGGGTAGCTAAGAATAGGAACAGATGCATGTATACTTGCATGTACACCAATACTAGGAGTTTGGTAAATAAATTTGATGAATTTGAGATATTGCTCAGAACATCAAAGGCAGATATTGTTGGGATATCAGAGAGGTGGTGTCACACAGATATAAGGAAAGCAGAACTGGAATTTGGGGAGTACAATGTGTACAGGAAGGATAGACAAGATAGGAAGGGAGGAGGGGGTTATACTATTAGTTAAGAAACACATAAAATACAAGGAAGTGAAGCCAGTCGACATCGCTGGACAGTGCAGTGTCAAGTCAGTTTGGTGTGACATAAGCATTGCGAGATAAAAATTGAGAGTAGGAGTGTGTTATAAGGCCTAATAACTCTAATGAGTATAATATCACAATCCCCAGGGGCTCACATCTGGTGAGTATGGGCTTGGCACACCTAGGGTCCTGAGCTGGATATCATCATTTTTCTCTTTCTTAGTGATTTCCTTCTACTTTTGTGTGTGTGTTCTCTCTCTCTCTCTCTCTCTCTCTCTCTCTCTCTCTCTCTCTCTCTCTCTCAGGGAAACTCGGGAATTTTTTTTGGCTGGTGCAGCATAAGCCTCGGGCTTTGTTGCACCATACAGCTGCTAATAATAAGGAACTGTACAGGGAAATAGAGCGGGCCAGTAAATTAGAGAGTCTTATAATGGGGGATTTTAATTTCCCAGATATTGACTGGAATTTGTAGGTTGGTCACTCACACACTAGCAAGGCTTTTGTGGATTTATTGGATGATTGTTTTCTACATCAACATGTTCGGGAAGCAACTAGAGGGTTGTTGTTATTTGGTTTTTAGGAGCATTAGCGACTAAGGTCACGTTGCTCCAGGGTTATGCGGTGGTCATTCCCTGACCTTTCCGCATTCTCCGTATTTGGTGGCTCACGGGCTCGAACCCTGGTCTAATCAAGAAGCGTGTGCTACACAATGCTGCTCCTGCCCACGGAGGCGCCAACCAGAGGGAGTAATATACTCTTGATTATCAGTAGTGATACTTCATGCATTAAGAATCTGCAGATAAAGGAACCACTAGGTGGTAGTGATCACAGCGTGCTGAAGTGGGATTTACTCACAGAGGTAACTACCATCAGGGGTAAAGGGAAGGGATTTTGCTTTCATAATGGTGATTACGGTGGTCTGAGAGAGTATTTAAATTCTATACGGTGGGACCAACTGACGATGTTACCAACAGCAAATTCAAAATGGGAAGCATTCAAAGAATATATCTTGGAAGCTACTAAACTTTACATACCAACTAAGAAATATTGTTCAAGGTTTAGGCCCAAATGGATGTCAGATGAACTAATGAGACATGTGGCAGAGAATAAAAATGCATGGGATACATATAAATTAATGGGTGATATGAAAGCCTATAATAGATATAAGCTGGTCTGTAACCAATTCACAAAGGAGATTAGGCAGGCAAAGGCAGATTATGAGAAATCTTTGGCAAAGGATGCAAAGAAAAACAACAAAGGGTTCTTTACCTATGTAAACTCTAGAAGAAAAGGGATGAATCAGATTGGTCCACTGGATATTGATGGTTCAACTGTTGATAATCCTGCTCAGGTGGCTAACAAACTAAATGAGTATTTTGCATCTACATTCACGCATGAGGAGAGTTATTCAGGGAGGGGAATGCCAGAGGTGAATTTAACTCTGGCAGTGAGCTGGATGATTTTGTAATAACTGAGAGGAAACTGGAGGAGAAATTGTTGAAGATAAACATAAAAAAAGGGTGGACAGGATCTATCCAGTTATATTAAAGGAGGCAGCAAAGGAAGTAAGCAAACCCTTAGCCATAAAGGTTTGCTTACGGATCATAAGGGTCATAAATAATTATGAGAGCTTCTTTGGACTCAGGGGAGGTACCCATGGACTGGAGATGTACAAATGTGACCCCAATTTACAAAGGAGGATCAAAGGGCAACACAAGACCTTACAGTTTAACTTCTGTTCCAGGAAAATTAATGGAGGCACTGGTTAAAGAAGCACTGCAGGATCATCTAAACAAGACATCAGTTATAGCTTGGACACAGCATGGTTTTGTTAACGGAAAGTCGTGCCTGATCAATATGATTAGATACTATGATGTAGTCACACAGGAGCTGGATGCAGGGAATAACTTTGATATTATATATTTGGATCTTAGAAAGGCTTTTGATACTGTTGCACATGGAAGACTGCTGCACAAATTGGAGCAGTGTGACACTGGAGACAAATTGCTGTTATGGATAAAGGGATTGTTGAGTGAGAGAAGATAGAGAGTGGTAATCAATGGACACTGCTCATTGTGGACTAATGTTATTAGTGGAGTCGCTCGGGGTTCAGTATTGGGTTGTTGTTTTCTGTATTTATAAATGATATTGATGATGGTATATCAAGCTTAATGTTCAAGTTTGCAGATGATACGAAGGTTGGCTGGGTTGTTAAGGACACTAATGACAGTACACTGCTGCAACAGGATCTAGAAAAGTTGAGCAGATGGGCTGAGAGGTGGCAAATGAAGTTTAACATTGACAAATGTAAAGTACTACATATGGGAAGCAGCAACCCCAGAGTGATGTATCAACTCTGTGGTACTACACTGACAGTGGCAGAGAACGAAAAGGACCTGGGGGTAATTGTGCAGGCAGATATGAAGTTTTCTGAGCAGTGCAGATGGTCTGCAAGAGTAGCTCATAGTGTCTTGTCAATGATATACAGGAATTTTTCTAGCAGGGATAAGGAGGTGATTATCCCCTTATATAAGGCAATGGTCAGGACACACCTTGAGTACTGTATACAGGTCTGGAGGCCTCATTTTAAGAAGGATGTAGAGCTGTTGGAAAGAGTACAGAGAAGAGCAACATAATTAGTGAATGGAACAAAGGGTTGCTCTTACGAAGAAAGGCTTAAATTTTTGAAATTTCTATGTCTGGAGACTAGACACCTGCGAGGTGATCTGATTGAGGTGTATAAAGCCTTGAATGGTTTGAGCATGCTTAATGCTGATGGAATTCTTCCTCTTGCTCAGAATAATCATTTGTGAGGGCATAAATTCAAATTGAAAAAAGACAGATGTTGGATATATATGCGGAAGTTTGCCTTTAGCCAGAAGTTGGTTGGTTGGTGGAACAGACTTCCATCCTTTGTTGTGGAAGTTGATAACCTAAATAAATTTAAGGCTGAGCTGGACAGGTACTTAGAACGAACGGAAGGGTGAAATGGGAGCTTTTTTTTTTTGGCTGATGCTGCATAAGCTTGCTTTCTTGTCATATGCATCTACTAATGCTAATGCTATTCTGTCTATCCTTTCTGTACACATTGTACTGCTGAAATTCCAATTCTGCAGTCATTATATCTGTGTGACACCACGTCTCTGATATCCCAACAACAATATCGGTCTTTGATGTTTTGACCAGTACTACAAATTCATCAAATTTATCTACTATACTTCTAGTATTGGTATACATGCACCTGTTCTTACTCTTAGTTACCCGAACATAGCCCACGTATTTAGTTTTTCCATGATGACTCCCAGTATCCTTGAAATCCCCAGCACCTTGCTTTCCAGGCTGCTGCTCATTCCAAACAGAAGAAGAAACTCCCCAAGCTAGAAGTTTTCTGTCATATATAACACTGCCTTGAAAGCATTAGCAAATATTCTTGTGCCCTTTCTATTTAAGTGTATCAAATCACTGTAGAAGCAGTCTCTAGTGTTAAAAAGTATTGACCACACTAAGAAAAATTCTACCCCATGAGCCTTGCACAATCTCTCCAGGGCCAAATTGATTGACAAGGTTCTCATCATAAACCTCCTCCTATTGTGTCTGGCAAAATTGCAGACACTTTCAAATTTAACTCTAACTCGTGAATTTTTTTAAAATATTGACCTGTACTTGTTAAGTAAGTCTGCAGATTTCCTACTCTTAATGTCATTAGTGCCAACAGGTTGTGCCCTTATTATTATTATTAGTAGTAGTAGTAGTAGTAGTAGCCAAGGAAGTGCAAGGAGGCCTGAGGCTTATGCTGCACCAGCTAAAAAAAAAAAATTTCCAAGTTAGTACAAGGGAATCACCAAGAAAGAGAAGAATGATGATATCCAGCTCAGGACCCTGGGTGTGCCAAGCCCATACTCACCAGATGTGAGCCCCTGGTAAAAGATATCTGCTCTAGAAGGCTGTAAACTTTTGCCCCTGTTAGACATAGCCTAGTCCTATTGCACAGTATATTTCTCATTTCCTAGACAATAGTCTCCGACAATAACTAGCTCCTGTGTGACCAGTGCATTCTGCCTTGAAGATTGCTGCTCTGTTGCCTGATGCAGAAGAGTGAGTTCTGGTGTTGAGTTGGGTAGCTAAAAGCTTGATGGGCTGTCGATTTTAATTTCTTCGAGAGCATTTACCCTAATCTTCAAACTCTATCATGTTGTCTGATGATGGGATCTGGTAAGGAAACTGAAAAATCAACCTATCTAAGAAGTTTAGAGAAATTATGTCTATAAATGGTTCATTTCAAAAATTAATCCACGAATAATCACTATATGGCATAAATTCCTGATATTAACATACAGCAATTGTACATTAAAGTATGCACCTTTATAAAACATAAAATAAAAATCCCTTTTGATTACATTAACAATTTATTTTATGTTATTTATACTTTATGCAAAGTACTTTAGAATCATTTTATTACAATACAGTTTTCAAAATTTTAATGTCATACCTATATTTTCATAGTTAAAAAATGTCTCTTAATATTGACTGTTTCACATGATTTTTTTTCCAAATGAAATTTATAAACAATATTTTTTATTTTATTATGGCAAATCAGAAATTCAGACTGATGTTCTGCTGTCATGACTGTTGTCATTATTTATATAGCTGTTAATTTGTGGCAAGTCAATAGCTAAGTTAACTCTTCAACTACAATAACAATACAATATCATTATTTTAAACTTCAACTTCCATGAAATTTAGTCCTAATTTTTTAAACCTGTTCTGAGATTTAAGTTACTCCATGTTTCATCCATATAACAAATAGCATCAAAAATAGGTATCTGTTATGATACCTATTTCTTTTCAAAGAGCCACTGATTTAAAGGAGCAACCATTTCCTAAAATGACATTTAAAGCTTCTTATAACCTTGGTCCAAGAGCTAAAGAACAGAAGTTGGAAAAATTAGAATGTAATGGGAAATTTTCATTTCTTTTTTTCTTCCCCTGAATTTCAATGTCCTATGTATGCATTTCTTCTTCAAAAATCAGAGATGTCATCCAAGCTTTTCATTTGATTGGTAGCTGATCAGAAGGGTTTTTTTTGTTTTTTTTTTTTTTGTTTTTGAAGTCCTTAAAATTTTTTAATTTACCTATCACTTGAAGTGCTTGTTTACCCAGTACTACACATATTTGAACAAAGCAGGATAATCAACAAGTATTTTTTATTGGTAAAAAATATGGACTAGGTAGATTGTCAGACACCAATTCCAAATCTTTTTTCAGTTTTTCTCTAGCATTTCAATTTTTGTAATGAGACCAATTAGGTGAACATGGTGAAATTGATATTACTCACACACCTATTCAGCCAGCCTACATGAATATAATTATTTAATATTGTTTATACATTCATACTTACATAATTATAAGAACATATCTATATCCTTTTATATCATGATTCAGTTATTTGATTAACTGTTTCAGTTAAGATCTGATGAATTAGTGAAACACATTCATTGTCACTCCTCAAAAGTGTAAAAATCACCCCAACAAATTCTGTTGTGTGTAGGGCTCTTTCTTAACTATATCACAATGGCATACAATCATAATGGATACTCATAAAATTTACCAGCATTTCATTTTAATAATAAAAACGGAGGGACTTCGGTGGTCTTTGCATATGGGCCCAAAAATTCTAACTATACCACTGAATGATGCAATGATCTGATTGAATATTGATCAAATATGTGCTATCTCAGCATTTATAAGAATATCATTTTTCAATGGGAACTTGTGCATCATGTAGTCACATGTAGACAAAGTACTTGCTTACCAAGAAAAAGAACAGAATCTTCTCCTCCTGTTTCAGACACTCCATGACTTTGGCAGTAGAAATGTTCATAAATCAGAATCATCTTTTTCATTTAGTCCTATGATAATTATAATCAATTTTCAAAATGGAAGAAAATTTGAAAACTGTTGGTAAAATAAATTTACACATAACATTCTTCAATATATCTAGAAGTAATGACCTCAGTACATGGATGTGAGGTACACTGAATTGAAGAGCTATGTTCAGATTTTCAAACAATGGCATAAAATTTTAAAATAACAAGCAAACTGCTTTATTCCAGCTTTAAAGAGAGAAAATTAACAGACTTTCTGGACAAGTGAGGATAACATGCCTGGAATTATCAACTTGCTTGGCCTGTTTAGAACTGCGTTCACTAGAAGTTTTCAATTCAGAAGTTATTTTTCTTGAGGAGGCCATTAATTTGTTTTCTTTCAAAACTTCTTTTGGATCACAAATTGCATTTGAACAGGAGTCGATGTCAATCAATAGTGATTGTTTGCTGTACTTTTCAATTTACTCTGAAAATAGCTCATATAGCTTTGCTCACCGCTTATAATCTCTTCTTTTAATAGGCTTGTCAAAGGTTGCACCCATTATCAGACTAGTTACACATTTAACCAAAGTCAGCCAGTGTGTACATGTTTCAAAATCTTTTTTTTTACTTCAGCGGTATGCATCAGTTGAAATTGTTTAAATTTATCTTTTCTTTTAGCACTTCTTTAAGTGCTAAAAGAAAAATATTTATCCACTTTCACAGGAAGGGATGCAGCTTCCCCTTTACCACACAAATTAATAAGGGACAAGGACATCTTATTACCAGAAGCTGTTCAATTGCCTGTTTTAATACCCTTATTACTTCAGCCATTAGGCCACATAACAGAGACATTATTAGCACTAAGTGCCATTTCTGGTTGATCGGAAGAGATATCTAATGCTGTAACTTATACTTACTTTTCAATGCTGACACACAGAACAAGCTGCTTTCAATCTGACATTTTTTTTTTAATTACAGAAGTCAAAACAATGGAATACAGCTTGATATAACTTTGGTTGCTGCCATGTGTATCAATTGAAAATGGTCCATTTTTCAGAGCCATCGCTGCCGCTTCTTTTCTTTCTCCCTCCATGCAATTTCAAACAATGCATGTTGTCTCTTTTTTTTAAATTTTTTTTTTTGTGATTGGAAAATATACTTCTGAATAACTGGCTGCATGACCAACCTATGAAAAATATGCAAATGAACATTCAACATGTAGGACAGCATATCACCAACATGAAATGCAAAACCATTTTTGCATTTCTTTCTATGCAATACACACTGTCTTCATGCTTATTTGTTTGCAAATGTCTGATTACATTGTTTTCCACCATTTGAAATTGAAAAAACATATTTGTACATAGAGTACATAAAGCAAACATGTTACCTCTTTCAGACTTTACTATACATAGATGCCTTCTGAAATTTTACATTGCATTATTCTGGCATCATACTTAAAAATAGTTTTTAATTGGCTTTGTACAACACAAGTACTATAAAGTAACTGCACATAACCTGCTCTTACTCTGTGTTTCTGACTACCACTGCACATCTGACAGCCAATTTGTTCAGAAACATAAGTAGAAATCCGCAAAATTTTCAAAACATTCTAATTTTAATTCAGTTTTTATTTATTTTTTTTTTTGTGAAAGATAAAGATTTAAAAATCTGAGTTCTTGCAAAATTATGAGACAAAGAAGGGTCAAATAAACAAAAAAAAAAAAAAGCAAAATTTCTATTGTGAATCTGGAGAGTTCACAGCAATGAATGTGTATAACAACAACTCCAAGTGAGGTCTTCGTGAAGATCAGGAACTTCTCTATTTAGTAAAATGACAGCACTTCCACTGAAAAACATATTTTGAAATTAAGGATAATGTTTTGTGTGATATATTCTCTTTTTTTTTTAGCAAATATTGTGTTGGTACTTTTTGATATTGAAGCTGTTGGATTATTTCCTCATCTGAGATGGTCATGAGATCCACTTCCAAAATAACTCCTTTGAAATTATTCAGAACAGTATGAAGAGTTACTTTCAGACTAAGTTACCTTTGACCATTCAGTTTCACAAAGAAACATGAGTATTTGTAATTTTAGGTTTCTCACAGGTAAATCTCTCTTAACAGACTTCAAAATGTATTGTAAGAACGTCATGTTATTTCTTAATTCAGGAATAAAAATAGCATAGAAAAAAATACAGGTGACCCCCCCCCCCCGATTAATGCTGATAATTCGTTCCGGAAAAACAGAGCGCTAAGTGAATCCGCGTTAAGCGAGCGCCGCATTCCCATAAGGTAAAATATGTATTTGTGAGTTGCAGTTGGTGCCAGAGGATATTTCCTAATCAACAATAAACAGTAGTGAAAAGATGCACAAATATCGGTCAAAATATTTAATATCAAATATTTGTACATATAAAATTTTCTGCATTACATACGTATATAATTGTGTGGTAACTACTTACACATCAAAATTAAACTTAAAATCATGAAAAATGTGTCGATTTTGGGTTGTACTTTAGCCCTCTTCCTGGTAAACTAAAAGGGGTTTTAAATTTTAAATCCCCCGTAGCGTTACCACCCAACAATAAAGTCAACCAATCCTTCGCCTCTTTGAAACCTGGCATGTTTTTTTCCTTCTTTCAATGTGAAACTTCTTTTAGGCATTCGTTTCCAAAAAAGTCCTGCTTCATCTATGTTAAAAACTTGTTGAGAAGTATGAGGATAAATGGGCCTGTTGTACTGGAATCCATAAGATGAATGATGATTAGGTGTTTAGCCAGTAAAATAATATCTTTAATACAAATAGATACTGAATATCTTTAATTACAAATAGATACTGTAGCTTTCAAGACAAATCGCATCTCTTCAACACAAAATGGAAACTTTAGAGACAAAATTATTCTAACGGACACAGTTGTGCGTGCAGTGAGGCATGCAAGGGCACGAGGTAGGTCACTCAATCATTTAACTGGTGTTTATTGTTGCTGCATGGACGTGCGTAGTTTTTCTCCAGTGCTTGTCTAAACCTAAAACAGTTGTCTCTAAGATGGGGTGTAGTCTCATGCCTTTGCAGCGGTTCACGGCTCTCGAATTACATAATATACTGAGTGACTCTAACCAGAGGCAGTGGCGGAAGTGATCAATTATTTCATAGTCCTGCTTGGGACTGAGGTCATGGTGGGTGGACCAGAAGTGTTCCGCAATTGTGGACTGGTCGGTCTCAGCAAGGCGAATCGCTCTGTCGTGTTCTGCAAGGCGATCTTGAAGACATCTCGAAGTCTCTCCTATGTAGCAGCTGTCACAGTCTTTGCAGGCCATGCGGTATATTACACTGCTGCGTAAGAGAATGGTGACAGGGATCTTTACATTGGAAACTAAAGAACGTAAGTTTCTACCAGGCAACTGCACGCATTTTATGCGGCATTCTCTGAGGATTTTTGAGATCCGCCCCGACATGACTGGATAGTAGGGAATGTAGGCGGTAGGTACATTGTCCTGAGCTGATGGTGGTCTCGAGTGGATTGTGAGCTCCTGTGCTTGCAATAAACACTTGTCTAATATGTGCATTGGGTAGCCACAATTGATCAAGTCTGTCTTCACTCTAGAAATCTCGTTGTGCCTGCTTCATCTGTGCTGGAATGGCTCCAAGCCCTGGAGAATAGAGTGCAGGCAGTGCTGTTGAGATGACTAGGAGCATGGCCGAATCTGTAGTTTGTGACCTGTCCGCACCACATAGGCTTATGGTATACTGAGGTTTCTAGATGTGGGCCCACGTGTTTTACTAGGACGTCCACGAATGGGAGAGATCTGTCTACTTCTAACTCTAGAGTGAACTGGGTAAACACAGACAGGGAATTGAGATATTCTGGTAATGTTGTTTCAGAGCCACGTGGGATGATGGTGAAGATGTCATCAACGTATCAGCACCAGGTTGTAATAGGTACTGGTGAGTTCACGAATATCTGTTCTTCCAATTCTTCCAGGGCCAACATCACCATGGAAGAATTAAATTAGCATGTGAGAAAATTTCCCAAGTCGACGTGGGAAACGTTTTAATGTTATTTTACTATTCATTTTCAAGCTATTGACTCCATCAAATGAAATGATTTCGTTAAATATGCCAAAAATGCAATCTGTAAAAGAGCATTATAGTGATTTGTGACAGCATGATAGTCAGATGTGGGTTATAATATAAGAACAGCAGTATAGCAAATCAGCATAAAGCGAACCGCGTTATAACAAGGGCCTGCTGTAAAGGATTGTATAATCTATCATTTTGAAATTTATTAAAGAGGAATGATAGGAATTTCTTCCCTTCCATTCCTCTTCATGTACTGACAAGGCAAAAAAAAAAAATTTAGATAACATGCAGAATAAATATTTAGATCTAAGAAAAACAATTCTGGTAGAGCTAGGCCTCGCATAACATGAGTTCAATTAACGCGATATTCAGTTAACGCTATTTGAAAAATGATACCACTTTTCACTTTACAAATTTCCAGTTAACGCGATCTTTTTTTTTTTTATGCGATAGTTGAAAAAGATTTGAATTGCACATTAAGCTTACCGCGAGTCATACTGTCAATAAACAAACGTTTGCCTGCTGCCCGCCTCGGTGTGTTCCATCAACCATCGGAAGAAGATGTGTTTGTCTCCTGCTAATAAAGTCAATGCAGACTTGCATTTAAAAATTCAAATTTTTAAATGAGCCAGATGAAAATGTTACCGCGAAGGAGATAACGGTAAAAGAATTAGATGAAATCTTTCGTATTGTATAGAACCTCAAACAAAAGGTTTGATGTTCTCTGCGATATTTATTTCACCAGGGCCCAGAGAAGATTGTTGTCGGCTATCGGAAATTGATTGATGAAAAGAGAAAGTCAACACTGTTCAAATATTTCCGCAACAGTAATTTCTTCATTGTGTATTTTATGTCAGAGGTTCCCAAAGTTTCTCAGTTCACAGCGCCTTCATTTTCTCAGTAATTTTTTCAAAGGCGCACCCAGACCAAAAGAAATACCTGACAGTTTCGTTTAGTAGTTAGGTCCAAACAAGTTAATAAGAAATGCTGAAACTGGGAACTACCTCGAGCTAGTAGTTCGCACGGTGTCCGACAGATGTCGAGTACCGCTGTGTTTTCCTCAAAAATTTAAAATCTTCTGAGGCGCACAGTTTAAGAACTGCTGTTTTATGCAATAAACATTTAATTCCATAATTATTTTCATTATCTTTTACATTATATACAGTTAAAAAGTTATTCAAAAGGTATTTTTAAAATTCTTTATGGACATTCCAGAAGGTCAAGGACCAATTATAATTTTTCCTATTGGTTATGATATTCGATTAACGCGTTTCCGTTTTGCGCGATGTGCTCGCGAGATGAATTAATCGCGTTAATCGAGGCCCACTTGTATACAGATTTATCAGACTGGTATATTAACTATAGTATAACGTAGATTTAAAATTAAATTCTAAAAAAAGAAAAAAACTATTTCAACTATGTTTTATTCATTAAGCAATATTTAGTACAAGCAATATAGTGTATGGAAGCCAAAGGCTTCTGCTGCCCAAGCCAAAAAATAATAATAATAAATAACTAAATAAAAAATAAAAACAATAATAATAACAATAAAAGAAAAAATAAAATAAACAAAAATGGCAATAAAATATAAATAAAGATATAAAAAATAAAAGAAAACATAAAAAAAATTACATAAAAAGCAGACTATGTACCTCCCTCTACAGTCCTGAATCAAGTTTTGTTGTTGTTGTTATTTGTTTTTTTTTTAGGAGCATTAGCAACTAAGGCCATATTGTTCCGGGGATATGCAGTGGTCATTCCCTGACCTTTCTGCATCCTCCGTATTTGGTGGTCCTGGGCTCGAACCCCAGTCTAATCAAGAAGTGTGTGTGCTATGCACTGCTGCTCCTGCCCACCTGGCTACGGAGGCACCATCAAGTTTTGTACCTGCAGGTTGGGTTACAGACTGGGTTGCAGGTAATTTTTCAGTTTGTGGATTAGGTGCAGATCTGATTTTTTATAAATAATTCATCGCCATACTACACTGAGAAACTTAAATAAAAAGGTTTGACAGAAAGAAAAAGAGGAAGGAAGATGATTTATTTGATGTGGAAGATTCAGTGAAATGGCCACCTGACAAAATCCAAAATTATATTGCAATGAAACTTTTAAAACTAATTTTTGACAATGAAGAAAATTTTAAATTTTTGAAGAAGTGGTGGAGAAAAAAATGATACTGTTTTTATAAGTCTTGTAGCTGTGGCTCATTTCATTTTTGCTATCTCTGCCAGCAACGCAGCCCACTGAAAGAGATTTTTCTGAAGCTGGGTTTTTGAAAGAAGAACACAGCTGAACCCAAAATCTGTTGTTGTCCTCTTTCTGTATAGCAACTTATTAAGAAATACATAGAATTTGTTATAAATTAAGAAATACATAGAATTTGTTTTTTCTATTTAACTTTTTTTTAACCTGTGTATTAAAAAAATTTAATACAATAAAAAATTAATATTGTTTTCTTAATATGTCAGCTACTTTTTTTTTTTTTGTTTGTTTTGCAGATTGTGGGTACAAAAAATTCAGGGCAGTTCAATTGCAGTTATGGGTCTAACGGACCCACAGAGAACTCTACTTTCCTCCTCACATAGGTATTTCCATCATATTTTTTCTATTTAATTGTTTTCTTTTTAATCTGTGTATTATTTATAAATCTATATAATAATTACTAATTATTTATAAATACATGGAAAAGTATGACTGATATCTTTTGAGGTTATGATGGGCATCACAGCAAGATCCAGTCTTCCTTACATTTTGAGGGTACAGCTGTAAAACTGTGTTCGCAGGCCAGTTGCTAGACACTCCGCTAGAATGAACTTATTGGTAACTCTCTAGGACACTAATGGATCAGCTAGTATATAATCTTGCTGCCTCTACTCTGCCAGATAATGACTGGAGAGAGACCAAGTAGTGGGTATGTGGGGGCAGAGGGGGGGTGCCTTTTTGAAGCCTTCATATGTCAAGGAGCTGGGTATATTCTTGCCACGTGTATGCCATAACCCAAAATTTCATTACTTCATACATGTCCTCCCCACCTTTTCTTACTACTAAATACATCACAAATAATCAAAATAATAAAACAAACTTATCTGTGAAAAAGATCTAAACTTCTCTTTCATTTCACAAATATACGTGGTCTCAGTTTCAATCTCAATGATATCCATTTCCACTTACTAGCCCCATATATTTTTTCTAAAAAAATCCCAATTATCAGGTGATTCAAGCATTTCTCATCTCAGTTGTCTAAACTACTTGCTGTATGGTTACTTTCGCTACAAATGTGGTACTCATACATATGTCCACTCTGTTATTCCCCATCAGAGACTTACTAATTTGGAATCTCCTCTTTTCGATTGTCTCTAGTTTAAAATCTCTCTACCCCATTCTGTCAAATTAGGGTAACTAACTTGATGAGCTTGAAGTGCTAGTCAAGACATCAAAGGCAGATATTTTTGGGATATCAGAGACGTGGTGTCACACAGACATAAGCAGTGCAGAATTGAAATTTGGGGAGTACAATGTGTACAGAAAGGACAGACAGGACAGGAAGGGAGGAGGGGTTATGCTGTTAGTTAAGGAACACAAAATCTAGTTAAATGATTTTGCAATAACTGAGAGCAAAGTGGAGGAAATATTGTTGAAATTGAAGTTAAACATAAAAAAGACATCTGAGGTGGAAGGGATCTATCCAGTTATATTAAAGGAGGCAGCAAAGGAAGTAAGCAAACCCTTAGCCATAATTATGAGAACTCCCTTGGACTCTGGGGAAGTCCCCATGAACTGGAAGTGTGCAAATGTATCACTTATTCACAACAGGAGTTCAAAAGGCAACACAAGTAACTATAGACTTGTTAGTTTAACTTGTGTTCTGGGGAAAATAATGGAATCACTAGTTAAAGAAGCATTGCAGGATCATCTAGACAAGACTGCAGTAATAGTTAAGACACAGCATGGATTTGTTAAAGGGTCTCATAGGTTTGTTAAAGGGTCACATCATAGTATCCAATTTGATTGGATACTATGATGTGGTCACACAGGAACTGAATGCCAAAAATAATTCTGATATCATATACTTGGATTTCAGGAAAGCTTTTGATACTGTTGCTCATGGAAGACTGCTGTACAAATTCAAATTGGAGAGGTATGGCATTAAGGGTAAGTTGTTACAATGGATAAAGGGATAGTTGAGTGGGAGACGACAGAGAGTGATAATCAATGGACACTGCTCTTTGTGGACAAATGTTATTAGTGGGGTTCCCCAGGGTTCGGTGTTGGGCCCATTGTTGTTTTGTATATTTATCAATGATATTGATGAAGGTATATCAGGATTAATGTCCAAGTTTGCAGATGATTCAAAGGTAGGCAGGGTTGTTAACAACAGTAAAGACAGTATGCTACTCCAACTGGATCTAGATAAGTTTAGGCAAATGGGCTGAGAATTGGCAACTGAAGTTTAACATTGACAAATGCAAAGTACTGCATATGGGTAGCAGTAACCCAAGAGAAACGTACCAACTGTGTGGTACTACACACAGGGAAGTGAAAAAGACCTGGGGGTAATTTTGCAGTCAAATATGAAGTTTGTTGAGCATTGCATATGGGCTGCCATGGCAGCTCATGGAGACTTGTCAATGATATATAGGAATTTTGCTAGCAAGGACAGGGAGGTGATTATCCCATTGTACAAGGCAATTGGTCAGGCCACACCTAGAGTACTGTGTACAGGTCTGGAGGCCTCATTTTAGGAAGGATGTAGGGCTGCTAGTACAAGGAAAGAAGGGCAACAAGATTGGTGAGGGGAACAAAGCTGTGCTCTTACCAAGAAAGGCTTAAGTTCTGCAAATTGTAGTGCCTGGAGAGTAGGCACCTGCGAGGTGATCTGATTAGGTGTATAATGCCTTGAATGGGTTGAGCAAGCTGAATGCTGATGAGATTCTTCCTCTTGCTCAGATTAAGAGCCTGAGGGGGGCAAAGATTCAAATTGAGGAAAGACAGTTATAGAATAGATGTACGGAAATTTGCCTTTAGCCAGCGGGTAGTTGATTGGTGAAACAGACTTACATCTTTTGTTGTGGAAGTTGATAGCCTAAATAAATTTAAGGCTGAGCTGGACAGGCGTTTGGAACAAATGGATGGGTGAAATGGGAGGTTTTTTTGGCTGATGCTGCATAAGCTTGCTTTCTTGCATCGTATGCCTCTGCTAATGTTAAATTCATCTGGTGCCTCTATCATTCTCCCAACTCCACTAATCACTTGGAACTCTCACTTCCTTTCTTTGAAACTTGACTTTCTCCAGTCCAATGTTCCTAACAGTGAGATAATTTTCCTTGGCGATTTTAATGTTCACAACTGCAGATGGAGTCTGTTTTCTAGTCACAAGGACCCAGCTGGTCGAGATGCTTAGGATTTTGCAGTTACTAACGAGGACTGGAGGTGATCTGATTGAAGTGTTTAAGGCTTTGAATGGAGTGGGCAAGTTCAATGCTGATGGTATTCCTTTTGCTCAGATTATACACATGAGGGAACATAAATTGAAATTGAGGAATGATGGGTGTTTGGCTTCAGTCAACAGGTGGCTGATTGCTGGAACAAACTTCCATCCATTGTTGTGAAAGCGGGCAGTTTAAATAAATTCAAGAAAGACTACACAAATTAATGAAAGGAATGGACAAGTGATACGGGAAAGTTGTGTTTTTTTTTGTTTTTTTTTTGGTGTTTTTTTTTATGCTTTATAAGATTGTTTTCTTGTATATTACAATATACAGGTGACCACCACTTAACGCTGATAATTCGTTCCGGAAAACCAGAGCGCTAAGCGAGCACCACATTCCCATAGGACATTTCCTAATCAATAATAAATGGTAGTGAAAAGATGAACAAGTATCGGTCAAAATATTTAATATTCAAATATTTGTACATATAAAATATTCTGCATTACATACGTATATAATTATGTGGTAACTACTTACATATCAAAATTGAACTTAAAATTCCAATTAAAATCATGAATTTAATTGATCTAAATTAATTTTATTTAATTGATGAATTTAATCATGAAAAATGTGTCAATTTAGGGTTGAACTTTGGCCCTCTTACAAATAAACTAAAAGGGATATTAATTTTAAATTCCTCGTAGCATTACCACCCAACAATAAAGTCAGCCGATCCTTTGCCGCTTTGACACCTGGTACGTTTTTTTCTTCTTTACCTGGCATGTTTTTTTCTTCTTTCAATATGAAACTTCTTTTAGGCATTTGTTTCCACAAAAGTCCTGTTTCATCTATGTTAAAAACTTGTTGAGAAGTATAACACATAATACTTCTCTTCATCAATTTTAACAAGTTCTTTTTTGAAAGTTTTGGCTCCTTAATCTGCACTTGTGGCTTCTACCTGGATTTTAAATCTATTCAACCAGCCCTTACTAGTTTTAAATGGTTCCACATTTTTTTTTTTTAGGCGAGTTTTCTTCAGATCATCATATAGGCTCGCACTCTCGCTCTCTCTCTCTCTCTCTCTCTCTCTCTCTCTCTAATAATATTTAACTTAACTGAATTCTGCATTGGATATTATCTTAAATAAAATTAGTTAAAGTCTTTCCATTTCAATCCTAATAGCCGGCCTAGCCCTAGTTGCTTGCAGTGGAACAGCTATCTTTCCCACTGCTAAAATTAATTCTTTATAATTTTTCTTATTTAAACTTGCAAGTCCTAAATTATGGCATACATCCACTTCAAAACGTCTAATTTAATTTTCAAATTCAGTCTTTTTCTTACATTTAGAATCTTTGTACTACACTCAGACGTTGCTGATTTTTCATTCTTATCAGCCATTATTAACTCTTCGAAAATGTAACTGAGTTGGTTGCATTAATTATGATACAATGTTCAAGTAAACTGTCCATTTCGCACGATGTCTAATACGGTACTGAGTGACTACACTTCAGATAAATGCATATAATGCAAATATTACAAGCAATATACTTGATCATTTTTTAAAATGTTGATCTCGGAACTACGTAACAAATCACTGTACCGCAATTAAATTAGCGTGCGAGAAAATTTCACTGAGCGTGGGAAAATTTCTCAAGTCGGCGTGGGAAATGTTTTAACTGTTTTGGTATTCATTTTCAAGCTATCGACTCCATCAAATGAAATGATTTCGTTAAATATGCCAAAATGCAATCAGTAAAAGAGAGTTATAGTGATTTGTGACAGCGTTATAGTGAATCAACGTAAAGCGAACTGCGTTATAACGGGGGCCTGCTGTATGTCAATGCAATATATATATTATTTACAATAAAAAAAATATTGTAAATAATATCTAGTTGACCGTTAAATTTCTCCAAGCTGTCAGCCTCAATTATGAGGAGGCAACTTGTTCCAGTAATCAAAAACTCAGTAGCTAAAAGAAAATTTCCTGCAATCAAATCCAAATCTCCTCCTCCGCAATTCGAATTTATGGTCCGTACTCTTTAAAACAGTGAAAATTTAGCCTTCATTCATTTTTTCTTCCCCTCCCAGAACCTCATAGACCTCAGCCAGGTCCCTTTAATAGACCTCAGCCTAATTGCCAAGCTCTGTAAGCCACAGTCTATCCACGTGTGATTGCCTTTTTACAGATCTGACCATGCAGGTTGGCCATCTTTGGACCCATTAAAGAAGCCTGATGTCTTCTTTTAGTCCCAATACTTGGACACAGCATCCAAGTGCATCTTATAACTTTCTTATACAGTAGGTATTATGACCTTCCAGTCTCTACAGGTATTGTTTGATAAATCAATAGGACACTATGGGCTTTCCTGGATGCCTGTGTATATTGCTCAGAGAACGTCACATCTGCCTGTATCATAAGTTCCAGATCCATTTCTTCCTCTACTGTTTTTAATTCAATCCCACACTTGGTGTAGTTGAATTAAAATTGAAAAAAGATGCTGTTTATATATGAGTGCTAGTAATTTTTGAACATTTTGAACATTTTGGATATTTTGACTTACCTTGGCTAGCTACCATTTACATTTATTTAAACAGAAAATTTGGGCTTATATTCTGGACTTACCTATTTATCTGAAATGCGTAAGTCTAAAAAATATATAAATTCATACACCGACCATTGAATAAAATTTAAAATTTAATATGACTAGAATCTTTACACAAAAATATTTACAATAAACTATTGCGGAATGCTAAAAACTGTAATAAAAGATCATTTACAATAAAATTTGCTAAAATATAAACCATTAAAAGCGCTAAAAACCTGAAGCTTTCGGGAGCGTCAGCTCCCTTCTTCAACAGTGACATGACTTCCTGCAACATCTCCTTAAGTAGCAGGCTCACGGTACCTCCACACGAGGTATTTCTCCACGTGGTTCAATCGGCACATGGTCAGAACTGGAAGCGGAAATGTCTCGGGAACGTGGCAAAGAAAATCGTTCATCCGACCTTAATATAATTGTTTCAAAGATAGGATTAATACGTATACCTCTATCTCTATTCATGGTATTCCTACTTGATGAACTAATCCGTAAACCCTCGAGCCATTTACGCTCCCAGTATCCATGTGCACGATCTAAAATAATAGCGTCCTCCGGGGAGATTTGATGCTGCTTCTCCCAAAAATGTTCGGCCACAGCAGACTTGTTGTATTCAGCGGTTCTTATGGCATTTATATGTTCCCCCAGACGATCCCTGAGCCGTCGTTTTGTTTCCCCCACATAACACTCACCACAATCCGGGCATTCTATTCTATAAACCACTCCACTACTAAGATCTTTTGGTATGCGGTCTTTGACCTGAGACACAGCTGTGCACAGCCTCCACCCAGGAAGCTGTACACAGCGTGTCCTCTTGCCAGATGTTCAGTAAGGCCCGGATAGTAGGGGATGTATGCAGTGGCTACCGGAACGAACGACTCCCTACGTTCGGACACTCCTCTACTATATCTATCCACAATAGTTTATTGTAAATATTTTTGTGTAAAGATTGTAGTCATATTAAATTTTAAATTTTATTCAATGGTCGGTGTATGAATTTATATATTTTTTAGACATGAGTTTTCCCGACCTCAGAGGCCTCTTTCAGGATATTGTGAAATGCATAACATTGCTTATAATTCATCTTGAACTTTTGCAATTCCAGATGAATTCTTGATAAGGTGTCAAAAAAATTTTTTATACCACTGTAAAATAAGAACCTAGAATTCTTTATAGGCCAAACAAGAAATTGGCAACGTTTCATAAAGTAAATATTTTTATATGTGCACATTAAACTAAAAACACATTGACCAGCCACTAAAATATACTATCTACAACAGAAAATGTAGATTTTTTATTCTGAACGCTATGACATCTATTTAAAAGTGCAGTTTGTCTTAGACATTTAATTACCAATAGTAAAACTTTAACCTAACATAAATAACACTACATTAGGTTATAGCCAAACTCACAAAAATCAGAAGTGTTTCTATCTTTTTAACTTACTTAATGCCAGGGACTTCACAAGACTTTGGCCGTGACTGTGGAAGTGGTAATAACTGTTGCTAAACAAAAAAAAAAAATCATATAATCCTTTAAATATCATGGTATGATAGGCTTAAAAACATGACATGCTGAAGTAGTAGTAGTAGAAGAATCACACAAACGTATACAATTTGAAGCAGAAGTTTATTTCTGCCAGTGTACAATAAAAACTGCTGTAGTTTATACTTATACAGATATAAACATGTTACAGAAGTTTCTGGATGATATGCTACATCCTGCCACCAGTGCAAGAAGAGAAGGGGGGATGGTATAACTCATTAATGAAAAAACATAATAATGAAGTCAGCCAGTGATGTGGCTGGTTATTTGATTGTCTGACTTTTTTTATGGTGCATTGGCAGTTAAAACCATAATGTAAAATCCATGGTAAAATTGAAATATAAAACATTGTACTAGAACATAATAATTACAAAATATGTGCAAATAATATGTAAAATAGAGTAACAAGTTAACACTTTGCCCTCCATACAATGTGTATATCATTTATAAATGTTAATTTCGTAATTTTAAATGTTTCAGATTATGTTTATTAATTACACTTTTTTTTATGAATCCTAGATTCAGATTTGCTGAATACTTCCAGTAATCTGAAATTATCTTCCCAGGAAAATATAATACAGCCATTACTCAATTTCTTCCCACAGTTCAAATCTGATGTTTGTTTCCTTCCACCAACTTGCTTTAATTATTTCAAAATCAATTAACTCTTGCAAGCAGCCAGATTTGTTTCATTTTGTTATGGAATTCATGACCTACCATATTTCATTAGCTAGCCTTTATAATTCCATTATGCCAATCAAGTTTGAAGTAGCAAGAATGTGTTTATAACTAATTGTGTTCTTGCTATTTCCAAGTAATGTTGCTTTGAGCTCATAAAACTGTTTTATGTTTCTTAGCAATAATCTGCATTATAATAACTTATGCTTAATAAGCTTAATAAGTCATTACAGTATAAACAGTTTTTTTCCTTTCAGGTAAATTATTACTTAAGTGAATATTACTTTTCTTTTGTAATTGCACTACTATGTTAGCCTTTTTATCTTTGTTAGCTTTTTGAATCATTTTGAATTATAATAACTTATGCTTAATAAGCTTAATAAGTCATTACAGTATAAACAGTTTTTTTCCTTTCAGGTAAATTATTACTTAAGTGAATATTACTTTTCTTTTGTAATTGCACTACTATGTTAGCCTTTTTATCTTTGTTAGCTTTTTGAATTTATATGTAACAATTCTGTTAGCCCAATTGCCATTCAATGGCCATAACAGGGCTTGCTTGTTTGTCTTAGACTTTTGTATTTGATTTCAAGCAATAAACTGACATTGACTGACTGATTGAAAAACAGATAAGCATGTCACCAGTCATCAACTTAAAACTCTTACAGCAGTTACTTAAAATTTGGTGTTAGCAGTTTATTCTCTGTAGAAAAGAAACCTAAGATACAGTTATCTGCTAAAATCTGACTCAGCATGACATATACTAGTAGATTGAATGAAAGTCTATTAGTATATGTCATGTTGTTAAGGTGTTATTACAAGAGGAGTAATGCAGATTTCGTGAAAAGGATTAAGGGAGATAGCTATCCTACGTGATGCATACTCAGAACAACAAATTCCTTTATGCTTTGAAAACTAGACCACCATGCTTTTATTACAGGCTTAAACCTACAATAAAAGCATTGTACTCTATTTATCCCTTATTCCTGTGCCACATCATTTGCCATGCTCACAACCATTTGGATTGAATAATTGTTTGCCCTTAATATATGGTAGTACTGGTCAGGGGGATGCCCCTTATGCTAATAAGTTGTTGTTTGGTTTTTAGGAGCATTAGCAACTAAGGCCATATTGCTCCAGGATATGCGGTGGTCATTCCCTGACCTTTCCGCATCCTCCGTATTTGGTGGTGACGAGCTCGAACCTCGGTCTAATCAAGAAGCGTGTGCTACGCACTGCTGCTCCTTCCCACCTGGCTACGGAGGCGCCTTGCCCCTTATGCATCCAACAGAAACAGACTTGTGCATTTAATTTCTGATAAGGAGTGTAACCCTTGTTATATTACAAGAATGAATATCAATAATGTATTTTTCCTGTTACTGTGCCTATAGAGCACTTTGTGAATCTGTGTATAACATACCTTTTTTTTTTTTTTTTTTTTTTTGTCTTTTGTGTTGTTGGTTTGAATGTCCCAAAGCAAATTCAATAGCATAAAGCACTGCAGTATATATAATGCACTCTAAGGAAAGCTAATTAGATATAATGATATCTGGAAAAATAGCAGCTAATGGTTCAAATTGGCTACTGAAATCATTTGGCTACCAGAACCATCAGTAGATATGTAGTAGGAAATTGAAAGACTAACGTGAAGTGAAATTCCTGATAAAAACAATGTATTATACCTCCAAGTTCACAGAGAAAGGTCAAAAATTGGAAAGCATATGTTCCAAGGAGGGAGGGGACTTCCTTGGAAGGGGTGGATTTCAAAATACCAAGCCATCAAGTTAAGTGTATTAAAATATTCCTGACTTGGATACCAAAGGTTGGTTCTTATGCAATGATAGCAGCGCTTGGTATACTGATATAAGTGGTTCACTGGTTTCAACACAAGCTAGACTGAATAAACATTGCATAATGGTGGATAAGGTCCAGCCAGTACCATCAGTAGATATGTTGTTGTCTACACCTGGGCACCACAGTCTAATTCACATCTAATAAGAGCTTGGTACAGACAAAGCAGACTGTGGTCTGTGTCCCAAGATGTAGAAGATAACACACAAAGAATGTTTATGCTGCTCAATTACTGTCCTGTTAGTCCTGCTCTTAGTTGAAGAATGCTTAAGAAAAGTTAACTTAAGTGTCATATCATCCCTAAGGATGTAGTATGCGACTTAACTGGAATGATGCATTCAACTGGCCACAATTCTGGATAAGGATGGAAATTCCACTTTTGTCAAAAATGCAGATGGTTTTTTTTTTTTTTTTTTTGTGGAGAAAATTTAAATCTACTGGTCCATGCCTGCTTACCAGGAGAGGTAACAGCATGCTGCATTTGCCTTTCTATTCCTTACATGTCTCATCACTGGCAGCAATACTAAAACTGATAAAGGACAATATGCATAGTTGGAGGAAGTTGTTTTGTGATAGCATTCGTCCTGAGTGCAACACTTAGAACAGATCCCTAGGGGATGTCCTCTTGACTAAAAGATCAAAAAGATAGGATCTCAGATGCATCTTAAAATGTGTGGCCAATTAAAGTTGTTAATAAAAAGGGAAAAGTGGCTACTTAGGCCTATCAGAATAGCAAATTGCCAAGCAGTATCAGTGCTCTATCAATGTTAAAATAGAGTGATACCAAATGCTTAAACTTTATAAAAGCACCTTGAATGTGTGCTCTTAATCTAATCAGATAACTGAATATTGATTTATTTATTCAACAGCCACATTGAATTTTTCGAAAGTAAATTATTTATCTCTAAGTACCATAACAGCCAAGCACTGACCATTCCTTCTAAGACTTTGCAGAGGTAACTTGTGAGTGCTAGAAGCATTAATTACTAGGAATCTTTCTCTCTGGTTTTGGAAAGTCTAATATACAGTTACCTTCTAATACGGGTGTAATTACTTATACGGCTGCTATACAGATAATTGAGTATTTCTTGGAAAAGTATTTAAAGTAAGAATCTTTTGCTGAAATTAGTATTAGTATTAGCCATATAGTGCAAGGAAGCCACAAGCTTTTGTTGCACCTGGCAATTTAAAAAAAAGTAGAAAATAAAATACAAATAATGTGCTTCCTTCCTCATCTAGATAACTATCTAGTTGACCTTTGAATTTCTTCAAGATGTTAGCCTTGACCACCTATAGATGAAACTTGTTCCAGTAATCAACGATTCCCTGTCTAAAAAAAAAAAAAACGCCCTACAATCTAGTTTAAACCACTTCCCCTGTAATTTGAATTTATGGTTCTTAGTTCTGGAATTCTTTATAACAGTGAAAATTCTGCCTTCATCCATTTTACTAATCCCTCTAGAGCTTTATAAACCTCAATCCAGTCCCCTCTAAGGTGCCTGGTTGCCAAGTTTGTTATTGTTTGTTATTTGGTTTTTGGGAGCATTAGCAACTAAGGCCATATTGCTCCGGGATATGCGGTGGTTATTCCCTGAATGACCTTTCCGCATCCTCCGTATTTGGTGGTGACGGGCTCGAACCCCGGTCTAATCAAGAAGCGTGTGTTACGCACTGCTGCTCCTTCCCACCTGGCTACGGAGGCGCCCGGTTGCCAAGTTCTGTAGCCCATCTTTGGACAGTGTATTTTTAAATGAGGTCTTATAATTACCTTATACAGTGGGATTATGATCTCCCTAACTCTATAGGATACTGTTGGATAGATCCTAGGGGTTTTCCTGGCTGCATGTTTACAATGCTCAGAAAACTTCATATCTGTCTGTATCATAACTCCCAGATCCCTTTCTTTCTCTACTGTTTTTAATTCAACTCCACCAATTGCATAAGTTATTTTGGGGTTGCTATTCCCCTAGTGTAAGACCTTGCATTTTGCTTCATTAAAACATAGTTGCAACTTTTCTGACCATTCTTGAAGCCTTTTCAAGTCATCCTGAAGGAGCACTGCTTATCATTAACGACTCTCCTAATCTTTACAATGCCTGCAAATTTTGACATGCCCTTTATCCCTCTGTCAATGTTTTTTTATGAAAATTAGAAACAACAGTGGTCTAAGAACCAATCCTTGCCGGGGTTCCCACTTCTAACATTACACCAACCCAAAGAACATCCATTAATTACAGTACTCTGCCTTCTGCCCTGCTACCACCCTACAATCCATTTTAGAACCTTACCAGTAATCCCAACTTGTTCCAACTTATAATACAGTTACCTCTCAGGAGGGACTGAGTCAAAATAGTTTGACATATATTCAATGCTTCAATAAAGATTTACTGAATTAAAATCATAAAATTTAAAATGAAATTCCAAATTACTTTGTCAATGATTTTCTGACACCATCTCTATTAATGAAGTGTTTGTTATATAATAAACTTCAAAATTACATAAATTCTAAAACAGATAAATATTTCACCTTCTTTGGATCCCAATAATTCTTTATCTGATCATTTTCAATTGTAAGAGAGCCATCCATTTCATGCACTAAAAAAAAAAAAAAAAAAAAAATTAATAATATTATCAAAGCAACAAAAACTAAACTTCACTTTGACAAAACAGTAAAATATATCCAAAAAATAATGCAATTCCCACTAATATACCCCTGCTTTCTTCCCATTACAAGAAAAAAAGAATTTCCTGTTACAAAAAATACTGTTTTAGATGAATTTTTTCCTATGCTAATTTACCTTCACTGTAATTTTTTACAAGCTTGTGCATAAACATAAATTAATAATAAAAAAATCTTATTTTAAAGTAATTTTAATTATTTCACAACGAATATAGTCCATTACCTTTAAAAAATAAAATGTTTATTGCAAATGCAAATGACCTTTAAGTCCCACTCATCCTCTGCCATTCAGCATTTTGATTAAGAAATTGTCCACCCTTCAAATAAATTCTACTTATGTTAAAAATATACCACAATAATAATAATAATAATAAAAACATGATCATAAGCTCATTCATGAAAAATGAGTTGTGGAAAGAGCTAGTATCATGAAAGTTACAACTAAGAAAATCTTTATTTGCTAAGCATTCAATATAATCACAGCCCACCTGTCTAACATGTTCCCATACAAATTGAAGGTCACAAATGCCATCTGCAAACTGGTGTTCCATGATGTTTGCAAGTTAATTCCTTATGACTTGTAAATGTCATGTATCTAATGAATATATCCATCTGAGAAATAAAAGTTCACCTGTCTAACATGTTCCCATACAAATTGAAGGTCACAAATGCCATCTGCAAACTGGTGTTCCATGATGTTTGCAAGTTAATTCCTTATGACTTGTAAATGTCATGTATCTAATGAATATATCCATCTGAGAAATAAAAGTTCCTTCATTTTAAAAAAAATTAATCTATCACAGACTAATGTTATGAAAATATGGTGGCTGCCAAAGCATTGGCAGCCACCATATTTCATGCAATGTTTGCAGCAGGTGTTTAAGAAATGAGCAGTAACCATTCCTTAAATGCCCACCATTGAGATTGATTTGTTGAAATGAAAGAAAGCTTTGTGTGAATACTTTAATCAGATACAGGATCTTGTAAACTTCAAGGAAATTACATAGATCAGTTTGCAAGCAGCACATATGTGTGAACACATTATACAGATAGCTAGATATACAGATTGGATGCTGAAAGATTTTAAATCTTTCAGCATTCGATCATATTCATGAAAACACTGTAAATTCTTAACAGTGTTTTCATGAATAATATAAATCATGAATAATATAACATAAATCCTTGATTTTCCCATTAGCAACAATACAGACATTTGCTGTTGCTGGAGTGGATGTTTAATAGTGTCTGTTATTGTAGAGCAATGATCAGCATATGGCAAAACAATTTTAGAAATTAGCATATAAGGTAATCAATTACAGCTAACTAACACAATCAACTAAATTAATATCATCTGCAATTATATCATTAATTGTACTGTAAAGCTACTTATAAGTTAAGGAGTAATCACAAGGATATGATGCTGCTAATATGGTAAAGAGCACATTCAATAAGACTGTTTCGTAGCAAAGGAATGATGGCAGTGCATGCAAGAGTGCACACACACACACACACACATGCATGCACAGTGTTGAAGGATGATCACATCCCCTCTAGCACCTGTGTGAATGCACATGCTGGAGGGGAGTGATCATCCTTCAGCAATAAAAAGATGTTCTAAATGTGCTGCCAATTCATGCTGTGAGGAGGATCTAGGGTGGGGGGCTGATCAGCTTTATTTGAAGAAGTTCACCATATATAGATATGCTCATTTAAGTCCACTGGTCAATACACACCCATCATGCAACTAGCTTATAATCAGCATTATGAATTATTCCTGAGAACAACTAAAACTTCTGTTTAAAATAAAATTAATCTTTTAGCTTAATACTCATATTCAAATTAACAAACATGAAACAAAGCAGAATCTGATTCTTACTTACCACGTCGCTGAGTGGGAGGAGTGTTAGCCGCATGAAAATTTTCTTGTGGACTCATTGCACTTTGATGAAGGGCTGAATCTGAATTAGTTCTATACAATACAAAAACAAAATCTGTGCTTGATTTAAAGCAGACATGTGGAATGCAGGCAGCATTAAATATAAATAAATAACATATTTCAAGATTTAGGATTTAATTAAGAATAAATTTTGATATTTTGCAAACTATATATAATAATGCTATTGATTGCCAAAATCATACTCAAGTAGTTCAAAGCATATTCATATAATCTTGACCCAAAGCAAATTCACCTAAAAATATTTCCTAAAAACAACCTACTGAACAAGACTACCAAAACTCAAAATTAATCCAGGAAAAATGCTATTTATTATATAGTCAGAGAAAGTGAAAAATTATCATTTTAACTGCTTAACAATTAAAATTTCTTCAAAAGATAAAATTTTATAAAGTTTTAATTTAACAGAATAGCTTATTAACAAAAAAAGCAAACCTATCTGCAGTGTTGCAGGGGGATGATTCCACAGCAATATTCAAATTACTTTCAAATTATAAAGAAAAATTCTTGTGAACAGAAATAAAAGCGAAAAAAATTTTAATTATGTAATTTACTAGTATTTGTGTTCAATTTCTATTTTTATCATATTGTTTAAAAGGCAAAGGAAATAAACAACTCTAGTTTTATTGGGAGACACTACTGTCAGGGAAAAAATAATTTTATTACAAAAAATTATATTTTTTGTAATAAAGATAGGTGATTCAGAACCAGAGTGTGTTTGCTAGGAGCAACAATCAATGGTGTTACCAACAGACTGCCAAATTTTAAGGGAAAAAAAGACAGAATTAATATTCATGTGGGGACTAACGATATTAAATGTGCATGACCAGTGAGTTAGGTCAGAATGTGTATGTCTGCATTTCTGCCCAGACACGATAGGAGGGACTATATGCTGAAAGCCTTGCAAATTAACTTGAGAAAATTTGCAAGGCTCTAGGGAGGTAAATTCTTTTTTTTTATCAGTGTGGCCCACATTTGTGGGTAGAAGGAATCTATTTTGTAGAAATGGTATAAAACAGGATCTAGAAAAGTTGAGAGGTGGCAACTGAAGTGTAACATTGACAAATGTAAAGTAAAGCATATGGGAAGCATATGTTGTTGTTGGTACTTGGCTTAATGACACAAGGGCTACTGAGGCCAAATTGTGTCTGCTCATAGTTTATTCAATCAAAATAAACCGGTGTAGAAGTTAAATTAAACACTCCCATATAGGCCAATACATTTTAAAAAGATATAAGTTCTTCTTTTTGTTTGCATAATTTCCGAGGAAATGAGTTAAATCATGTGAGACGTTCAGCCTAGAGAGAGAGAGACAGAAAAGTATTTGAATGTATGGTGGAATAAAGGGGGCAATCAAACAGAAAATGCCTAACAGTAAGTTGACTGTCACAGGATGAACACTGGGATGGATCTTCTCCCAGTAGCAAGAACAGATGGGTATGATGAGTGTGTCCAATTCTGAGTCTTGGCAGTACTACTTCCTTTTGTCTGTTTCGTCGAAAGCGTGAATGCCACAGCCTTGGTTCTTGCTTTATCTGGTAAAGTTTATGTTGGTGTTAATTTTCCAGATCTGTGACCAGTTGTCGTAAAATGTTTACGAATAACAGGCTTATAATTAAGGGAGAACGAGAGTAGCCTTGTGCAGGCAAAGTTTTACTGCTCTTGGAATAGAGAAGTTTTTTCTGTTTTATTAGCTTAAATTGGCATATTAACTTATTTTCTAGAGTAGCTTTATATTCCTAGTTACGATATTTAGTTTAAAGTTTAACTTAGATAGAGATTTTGTAGGTATTACTTAGTATTGATAAGGGTATCAAATCCACATATTACAAGTTGCAGCTCCGATGAATGAGAAGTTTTTAGCCATATTTAGCCGCTTTATTGACCAATTATAATATTAAATTATTTTCTATAAGTAGCTTATAGACCTTGTCAGGATCCTTAGTTTATTCTGAATTGAGACAGCGAGATTTGGAAGTTAATTAATACTTAAGTGTCCATAGATTTACCATTCGTAACTTGCCGCCATTGTTATATGATACAACGTTATATCCCGAACTAGATAGCTTAAGCTTAGTATAGTATATAATATAATATTGTCAATTAATCAGTAAAATCTATTAATCTTGTTAAACTTCATTGTCAATTAAATTGTACTTGTAACTAAATACATATAACGACTTACATTACAAACGTAACATAATTAATTAATACATAATTTGATACAGAAGTTATATAAACGGAACTCATAGATAATACTCGATACTGAAAAATATATAAAACTTTATAACTGTGTTGGGATACAAATTTAGGATTATAATTTTGTACTGAAATTGAAGTTTTATTGAAATTAAATCGAAATCATGACTCAGACCAGAGCAGCAGAGCAAAAGGCTCAAGCTAATGGGAATGCTGTGGCTCAGGGGAGAACAGGGAGGGGGGTTGCCCTCTGAATCACAGCCTTTTAAAATTCACTGCTTGCTTGATGTTTGTGGAGCACTCGACTACGTGACATGATATTGCCATGGGGGATGTCTTGGTGTGTGCGCGCAATGTAAGGAAATCAGGCTACAACTCAGCGTTGTTATGGGTCTATATGAGAGCTTGAAGGACAGGGTGGATGCCCTCGAAGGATCTAAATTGAGGGGCCCATCAAGCTCTCAGCTGCCCACATCAATGCCAGAGCTTCACTTGGTCATCATGCAACACAGTGATAATCCCCAAAGCAGAATGCACTGGTGCCACAGGAACTAGTAGTTGTTGGTGACTCTATTGTCAAGGAAACGGGGTATATGCTTTATAAAAAGGATAGGTGGAACAGGACCAGGGTATGTCTGCCAGGGGCACAGGTTGATGACGTTGTAGAGTGCATATCAACTTTTAAGGGCAAAAAAGGTGATATAGTTGTACATGTTGGCATTAATGATATTAAGAGTAGGAGACCGGCAGAATTACTTAACAAGTACAGGTCACTGTTGAAAAAAAGCCGTGAATTAGGGTTGAATTTGAAAGTGTCTGAAATTCTGCCCATACACGATAGGAAGGAGTATATGATGAGAGCCTTGTCGATCAATTCGGCCTTGGAAAGATTGTGCAAGGCTCAAGGGGTAGAATTTTTTTCAGCCTGGTCTGTACTTGTTAACAGGAGAGACTGCTTCTACAGGGATGGGATACACTTAAATAGAAAGTGTGCCAGAATATTTGCTGATTTGCTGATTGGTGCCAGAATATTTGCTGATGCAATCGAGGCAGCGTTAGGTGGGTCGGAAAACTGCTAGCTTGGGGGGGGGATACGAGGACAAATAGATTAAAAGTAACCATTGGCAGAGGTGATAGTCATTCTTGCACTGCTTCTACTGGAATGAGCAGCAGCCTGGAAAATAAGATGCAGGATATTTCATCTTGTTTGCTGGGAGTCATTGCGGTACAAGTAAACATATGGGTTGTGTTAGGGTAGCTAAGAATAGGAACAGGTGCTTGTATATTTGTATGTACACCAATGCTAGGAGTTTGGTAAATAAATTTGATGAATTTGAGGTATTGCTCAAAACATCAAAGGCAGATACTGTCAGGATATCAGAGATGTCGTGTCACACAGATATAAGGAATGCAGAACTGGAATTTGGGGAGTACAACATCTACAGAAAGGATAGACAGGAAAAGAAGGGAGGAGGGGTTATGCTATTAGTTAAGAAACAAAAACTCCAAAGAAGTGAAGGCAGTCGACATTGCTGGACAGTGCAGTGTCAAGTTAGTTTGGTGTGACATAAGCATTGGGAGATCAAAATTGAGAGTAGGAGTGTGCTATAGGCCTAATGACTTTGATGAGTATAATAAGAAACTGTACAGGGAAATAGAGTGGACCAGTAAATCAGAGTCTTATAATGGGGGATTTTAATTTCCCAGCTATTGAATGGAATTTGTGGGTTGGTTACTCACACACTAGCAAGGCTTTTGTGGATTTAATGGATGATTGTTTTCTACATCGGCATGTTTATGAGGCAACTAGAGGGAGTAATACTCTTGATCTGATTATCAGTAGTGATTCTTCATGCATTAAGAATCTGCAAATAAAGTAACCACTAGGTGGCAGTGATCACAGTGTGCTGAAGTGGGATTTACTCAAAGAGGTAACTACCATCAGGGATAAAGGGAAGGGTTTTTGCTTTCGTAAAGGCGACTATGATAGTCTGAGACAGTATTTAAATTCTGTACTGTGGGACCAACCGATGATATTACCAACAGCAAATTCAAAATGGGAAGCATTCAAAGAACTTATCTTGGAAGCTACTAGGCTTTACATACCAACCAAGAAATATTCTTCAAAGTTTAGGCCTAAATAGATATCAGATGAAGTAATGAGACATGGCAGAGAAGAAAAATGCATGGGATACATATAAATTAATCGGTGACATGGAAGCCTATGATAGATATTATTATTAGCCATAAGGTGCAAGGAAGCCTGAGGCTTATACTACACAAGCCAAAAAAAAATGTATTTACCCTGTAACCCGGGGAGGGAGAGAGAGAGAGAGAGAGAGAGAGAGAGAGAGAGAGAGAGAGAGAGAGAGAGAGAGAGAGAGAGAGAGAGACAAGTAAAAGGAAATCACCAAAAAAGAGAAGAATGATGATATCCAGCTCAGGAACCTGGGTGTGCCAAGCCCATACTCACCAGATGTGAGCCCCTGGGTTTAAACTATAAGTTGGTCTGTAACCAAGTCACAAAGGAGATTAGGCAGGCAAAGGCAGATAATGAGAAATCCTTGGCAAAGGATGCAAAGAAAAACCGAAAAAAAGTTCTTTACCTATGTAAACTCTAGAAGGAAAGGGATGAATCAGATTGATCCACTGGATATTGATGGTTCAACAGTTGAGGATCCTGCTCAGGTGGCTAACAAACTAAATGAGTATTTTGCATCTACATTCACACATGAGTAATTCAGGAAGGGGAATGCCAGAGGTGAAGTAAACTCTGGCAGTGAGCTAGATGATTTTGTAATAACCGAGAGGAAAGTGGAGGAGAAATTGTTGAGGATAAACATAAAAAAGGCACTCAGGGTGGATGGGATCTATCCAGTTATATTAAAGGAGACAGCAAAGGAAGTAAGCAAACTCTTAGCCATAATTATGAGAACTTCTTTGGACACAGGGGAGATCCCCACCGACTGGAGAAGTGCAAATGTGACCCCAATTCACAAAGGAGGATCAAAGGCTGACATAAGTAATTATAGACTTGTGAGTTTAACGTCTGTTCCAGGAAAATTAATGGAGGCACTGGTTAAAGAAGCACTGCAGGATCATCTAGAAAAGAATTCAGTTATAGCTTGGACACAGCATGGTTTTGTTAAGGGAAAGTCTTGCCTGACAAATTTGATTGGATATTATGCTGCAGTCACAAAAGAGCTGAATGCAGGGAATAACTTTGATATTATATATTTGGATCTTAGAAAGGCTTTTGATACTGTTGCACATGGAAGACTGCTGCACACATTGCAGCAGTGTGGCATTGGAGGCAAATTGCTGCTATAGATAAAGGGATGGTTGAGGGGGAGAAGACAGAGTGCTTTTCAATGGACACTGCTCATCATGGACTAATGATATTAGTTGAGTTCCTCAGAGTTCAGTGTTGGGTCCATTGTTGTTTTCTGTATTTATAAATGATACTGATGATGGTATATCAAGCTTAATGTCCAAGTTTGCATACGACACAAAGGTTGGCAGGGTTGTTAAAGACACTACTGACGCTATGCTGCTGCAGCAGGATCTGGAAAGGTTGAACAGATGGGCTGAGAGGTGGTAAATGAAGTTTAACATTGACAAATGTAAAGTACTACATATGGGAAACAGTAACCCAGAGCAACGTATCAACTCTGTGGTACTACACTGACAGTGGTAGAGAATGAAAAGGACCTCGGTATAATTGTGCAGGCAGATATGAAGTTCTCTGAGCAGTGCAGATGGGCTGCAAGAGAAGCTCATGGGGTCTTGTCAATGATATACAGGAATTTTTCTAGCAGGGATAAGGAGATTACTATTCCCTTGTATAAGGCAATGGTCAGGTCACACCTTGAGTACTGTATACAGGTCTGGAGGCCTCATTTCAAGAAGGATGTAGAGCTGCTGGAACGAGTATAAAGAAGGGTAACAAGATTAGTGAATGGAACAAAGGGTTGCTCTTACGAAGAAAGGCTTAAGTTTTGCAAATTATAGTGTCTGCAGACTAGGCACCGGCAAGGTGATATGATAGAGGTGTATAAAGCCTTGAATGGTTTGAGCATGCTCATTGCCAATGGGACTCTTCCTCTTGCTCAGAATAATCACCTGAGAGGGCATAAATTCAAATTGAGGAAAGACAGATGTAGGATAGATGTGCAGAAATTTGCCTTTAGCCAGTGAGTATTTGGTGGGTGGAACAGACTTCCATACCTTGTTGTGGAAGTTGATAGCCTAAATAAATTTAAGACCCAGCTGGACAGGTATTTCGAATGAACAGAGGGGTGAAATGGGAGTGGTTTTTTTTTTTTTTTTTTTGGCTGATACTGCATAAGCTTGCTTTCTTGCATCATATGCCTCTACTAATGCTAATGAGTTAATGGAACAAAGGGTTGCTCTTACAAAGAAAGTCTTAAATTTCGCAAATTACAGTGTCTGGAGACTAGGCACCTGCGAGGTGATCTGATTGAGGTGTATAGAGCCTTGAATGGTTCGAGCATGCTCAATGCTTATGGGAGTCTTCCTCTTGCTCAGAATAATCACCTGAGAGAGCATAAATTCAAATTGAGGAAAGACAGATGTAGCAAAATGGTGCGGAAGTTCGCCGTTAGGCAGAGGGTGGTTGGTTGGTTGGTGGAACAGACTTCCATCCTTTGATGTGGAAGTTGATAGCATAAACAAATTTAAGGCTGAGATGGACAGGTATTTGGAATAAACGGAGGGGTGAAATGGGAGCAGGTTGTTTTTTTTTTTTTTTTTTTTGGCTGATGCTACATAAGCTTGCTTTCTTGCATCATTTGCCTCTACTAATGTTAATGCTAGTAAGTAACCTGAGAATGTTTTGGAATAGCTGATTGAAGATGTTTAGCTGCGAGGTCCGTGGTTTCATTTCCCAGAATGCCAGAATGACCAGGGATCCAGCAAAAACTGATTGACTGATTGGACACGCTGCAGGAAAATAGCTGACAACAAATGTGTTTCAAGGTAGGATGAGAAATTCTTCCTTATGGCAGATACAGTACTGAGGGAGTCGGTGAAAATTATGGCAGGTGAGGTAGAAAATTCAATAATTTTACTAATTGCTAATTTGATGGCATATAATTCGGCTGTGAAAACGCTGCACACTAATGGTAGTGAGGCTGTAACGTATGAGAAGGAAAAACTGCAGCAGCACCAACCGTACTCGCTGTTTTTGATCCGTCAGTATAGATTTTACAGGCACGGGAGTTCAGAGTAGTGTGAGCCAAGTGCAACTGCAGATATTAAAGGAAGGTACAGTATTCTTCCCCCATTCCAGAAAATGTGTATCATGCAAGGTAGAAATGAACATCCAAGGGGGAATAGGAGCAGTTGTGACCTGAAAAATATCACTTAAATTGATATTCCAACTCTGAGAAAGCTCTTTAATCCTGAGTGAAGCAGGTCTGTTTTCATTCGGCTTGATACTCCCAACTGGGATGCGATGGAATACTCTGGATCATAGCAGGGTAGTGGACTAGTAAGGATTTCCTATGAAGATGTAATGGAGGATCAGGTGCTTCGAAATAAAGACTTTGGATTGGAGAAGTCCTGAAAGTGCCCAATGCAGTTCTGAAAGCACTGTGCGGGATAACATTTAGATGTTGCAAAGTAGTGCTCCTGGCAAAGTCATATAATGGACAACAATAATCTAGCCATGAATGGATTAAAATTCTATAAAGATGCAGTAGAGTATACCAATCAGCATCCCATGACATACCTGAGACTGATCGGAGTATATTCAGATGCTTTAGACATGTATTTCTTAAATGAGAGATGTGAGCTTGGAAGTTCAGCTTGCTATCTAATATCAATCCAAGAAATTTAATGGTACTTACAAACAGGATTGGAATATTGTTTATTTGCAGTTCAGAATTGGGATGGAGAGCTTGTTTCTTGCAAAAGTGAGTGACAGTGCATTTCTTTTCTGATAGTCGGTAGCCATTCTGTGAAGTCCAGGATTGTATTTTGGTAATGGCAAGTTGGAGCTGTTGTTCGATGGTATTCATATTTTGAGACAGACAGGAAATGGTAAGGTCATCTGCGTACATGTAAGTTTCAACAGTTCTTGGGATATCTCTTGTTATGCTGTTAACTCGGAATGAAAATAGTGTTAGACTAAGTATCGATCCCTGTGGGACTCTTTCTTCCTGAATGTGAGATGCAGAGAGTATGTTTATATATCGGACCTGAAAAGAAACCTGTCGATTAAAGTCACCAAAAAGACAAATTGAAGTTGGGAGTTGTATAATGAGGTTGTCAAGTTCTGAGAGGACAAGTGGTAGAGATGGGGGAATATAAATCGAAAGAATGGTAACTGAAATACCAACTGTAATCAGAGCTGTCACAGGTTGTATGGTGGTTGTTATTTGGATCGGTCTGGATGGTATGTTAGAATTTACAAGAATGGCTACTCCTCCACAGGCAGGAAACTCTGGGCTCCTATCTCGTCTGTATATCATATAATTTGAAAATTTCTGCGAAACGTGGGGTGACAAGAATGTTTCCTGTAGGCATATACCTATAGGATTGAATTGAGAGATTAAATCCCTTAAGTCATCAGAATGACTGCTTAGTCCTCTAAAGTGCCATTGTATGATGTTAGGCATTATTTTGGTTTGACTGAGGATGATTCATCTGACTGTTTTTTGTATGCAGGGCATTTTTTTCCTTTTCTTGGGAATAAGGTGTGTCCAGTATCCATAGTGTCATCGGCATGGAGTTCTAGGATAGGTTCTTCATAATTTGGGTGTATATCTACTTACACAGTGTTGGTGGGTGGATCAATTTCCTTACAATCTTTAGTAGGTTTAAATTTTTCGGTGTCATTCGAGACTATCAGAGTATCAGTTAGAATACTAATTGGGGTGTTGGTGGCATTGCTAGTTTTATTTTCAGAATTATCTTTCCAGTGGTTGATAAAGTTGCTTTTACCCAATTAGATAGCGATACATTGGGCGGTATTGACACATCTGTTTGAATTGCAGCTGTATGAAAACTTCGGGTGCAAGGCATAAGTGGACTAGGCATGGTCAACATTATTTGTCTGCATGCCTCAGGATGTGACTTTGTATTTTTGGATTTTCCTGCCTGTTTTCCACAATTCACATGATTTAGAAAAGGTCGGGTGACTGCCTTTGCAGTTGGGGCATTTGGGAACTACTGCTGGATAATCTGCTTGTTTATGATCTTCTGATCCACAAATAGGACAGATGCCATCACCTCTGCATGCCTGCTGTGAATGGCCATATTTCTGGCATTTAAAACAGCAAAGAGGACTCGGGATGTATGGGTGAATTCGGCAGTTTAAATATCCAGCTTTTACTGAGGATGGCAAATCAGGAGTGCTAAAAGTTAAAATGATGGAACGAGTTGGAATGAGATTTCCATCTTTTTTTGTCATAATTCTTTTAGCAGTGTTCAAGAACTTAGCAGTGGCTAAGTTCTTGAACTAATTTCTCCTCAGACACTGTAATTAAGTCCCATTCTTTGATGACTCTTTTAGATGAATTTAAGGTATTGTGAGGAGTAACAGATACTGGCAATCCACCAAATGTCGTTGTCTTTAATAGCCACTCAGAATGTTTGGATGTGGCAGTTTCAACTGGGATTGAAGCGACTACAATCTCCTGATTGCAGTGTCGCTTCACCATTTTTTATGATCCTGCAATAGATTCTAGATGTCTTTGAATCATAAATGGTGATAACTTGCCCACGGGCTGCGTGGACAGAGAGTGCAACACCAGAAAATTAGGGATGTCTGGACACTGTGCTTCTGTTCGAAGCCTTTTTGGGCGACTAGTGTTTTTATGAGAGGATTCTTGTCTTGAGCTTGAAGGCTCTAAGGGTGGAAAATTGTTAGAATCCATGATAGCTCCTTTTCGCCCTGGGAGTTTCGCCCAGGTTACTGTCCTCGCCGCGGGGAGGCAGGAGCAGTGCCACAAGTTGATCAAGCAGCTGAGTTAGTAAGTCAGTAATAACAGAAAAAATCAGAAAGGTGGTTTTTCTTTTCTGGGCTTCTTCCTACTTCTTGTAGTGCGAGAGAGCTATTATGCTATAGAAATCAAGAAAATGGTGTTTGAAAATAAAAAATAGAAACTGTTTGTTTAGATGCTCCCTGTAGAAAACGTTTGAATAAAGCACTAGAATAGCTTGGCACCTGGGGCTGGGAAGCAGTAACCCCAGAGTAACGTATCAACTGTGGGATACTACACTGACAGTGGTAGAGAGTGAAAAGGAGCTGGGGGTAATTGTGCATACAGATATGAGTTTTCTGAGCAGTGCAGACGGTCTGCAAGAGTAACTTATGGTGTCTTGTCAATGATATACAGGAATTTTTGCAGCAGTGATTACCCTTGTATAAGGCAATAGTTGGGCCACACCTTGAGTACTGTATACAAGTCTGGAGGCCTCATTTTAAGAAGGATGTAGAGCTGTTGGAATGAGTACAGAGAAGGGCAACAAGATTAGTGAATGAAACAAAGGGTTGCTCTTACAAAGAAATTATTAAGTTTTGCAAATTACAGTGTCTGGAGACTAGGCAATGGCGAGGTGTATAAAGCTTGAATGGTTTGAGCATGCTTAATGCTGATGAGGTTCTTCCTCTTGCTCAGAATAATCACCTGAGAGTGCATAAATTCAAATTGAGGAAAGACAGTTGTGGGATAGATGTGCAGAAGTTTGCCTTTAACCAGCGGGTGGTTGATTGCTGAAAAAACTTCCGTCTGTCATTATAGAAGTTGATAGCTTAAATAGATTAAAGGCAGAACTAGACAAACATTTGGAGTGAGTAAATGGATGAAATGAGAAGGGTGTGTGTGTGTGTGTTTTGGCTGATGCTATATAAGCTTGCTTTCTTGCATCATGTCTTCGGTAATGCTAATGCTAGTGAAGTCATCAAATATGGTCATTCTAGGGATATCAGAGAAGTTGTGTCAATAAGGAATAATTGATGCAGAATTTGAATATGGGATACAATGTATACAGAAAGCACAAAATGTCAAAATGTGTTTCATGGCAGTCTCTGGTGTTTCGACCATTAGTCGCTGTAGCATCTGTACAAGGTATGTGCCAATTCCGGCAGTGTGATAAGTGTGGGTGTGTAGAGTGGTGTATTTCTTCTGTTGAGTGTTGTTTGCAGGCTCCTGGTGCCTTCACAGGCATGGGGCATAGAACAAGTTTGTTCACTGCTCCTGCCTCCCATCCCTAGCCATGAGGAAGCATGCCATGGTATACACAGTGCACTGGCGGTGCGCCCAGGAAGAGTTACCTGTGGAGAGGAGCCTCTCCCTGGGCTCCATGGGAAATCCTGAACAGAGCAGGGGTTACAGAAGAGAGAAGTGGTGGAATGGGAGTGGGAACAGGTGATAGATGGAGAGAGGAGACAGAGTTCAGGCATCTCCGCAAAGAATTTGAGAAGTAGAAAGTAGTTGGACAGCAGGTGAAGGTGGTAGCAGGTTTCTTCAGTTGGGTGTTGAGTGCAGTATCCTGCATCTTCTCTTGAAAACCTTGTCCGCAAAATTAGCAAATGCCATGAAGGTCACTTTACTGGAAACCAGCTGTGGTGCATCTTCCATATTTGTTTCCAGACGTAGTTCTGTTCTGATGTCCAGGTAGAGATGATAGTCGTAGACCATGTGAGACACTGTTTCTGGGAGGCTGCAGGAGCAATTCTGAGTGTCAGAGAGCCCGAGAGCAGACAGCTTGGAGTTGATGCTCCAGTGCCCTGTCAGCAGGAACATAAGATTTAGACCTGAGCAAAACCACTGAATTTCCTGTTTTGTAAAGATCCTAACTGCTAGAAGAAACTGAAACATAGTTCTGCCCACGTCCGATTCAGTCCATTCCTCTTGCCAGGCCTTGGTCATTGTTTTTATGATGCTGCTGTTATCTTCTTTTGGTGATATTTCTAGATTTATGGTGAAGTTATTTATCCTAGTCGATATTTTTCTTCTGTGATATTATAGGTAATGGTAGGCTACTTCGTACTGTATTGGTAGTTTCCTGTTGATGACTTGGAGAGCGGCCGTAGAGACGTTCCTAAAGGCCCTTGAAATAGCAAGAAGGAAAAAGCATTGGGCCCAAAGCAGATATCTCTTTACCAGGCTGTGATTAATCTTTTGGCCCCAGGCACCAGCTGCGTAGCAAATTATCGGGATGAGAATACACTCATAATAGAGCTTCAGAATAGATGGCTTGATTCCCCAGACTGTTTTAGTGATTCTGATCAGTTGGCCTGTTATCTTCTTTATTTTCTGGATGACATATTTGGCTTGGACTATGAAGTTTAGTCAGTCATCTAGGATTACCCCCAGGTATTTGTAGTTCCTGATTAGTTTAACTGATGTGTTACTTATTATTGTTAATATTCCTTTCAGTAACATTTGTTTTTTTTCCATTTAAATTTGGATGTGCAAATTGCACCATTCAGATAGATTGGCTAGGATCGTATTGGCTTGGGCCTCCATGTCATGCCTAGAATTTCCAAATATGAGCAGGGCCAGATCATCTGCATAGGCTAAATTGACAGTCTTGTTGTGTTGTAGTGTTAGCCACCTGTCAAAGATCGCATTCAAGCAACAGCCTAAAACTGATCTCTGTGGGCAGCCTCTTGTGACTTCTCTGGTTACTTTACATGTGCATGTAGTGACGACCAGGCTTCTTTCCTCAAAGTAATTTGCAACAAGTCGATATATTGGAGCTAAGACACCGGCCTCCCTGAACTGCTATGGAGGGGGATTGCCACCATATGGTGACAAATGCTCCTTTGAAGTCCACGAAGATGCCAAGGACATACTTGGAATCACTAGATGTATTTATATGTCCATTACTTCTTTGATGGCATCTACAGTGCAGTGTACCTTTGTAAATCCAAATTGCCTTGGATAGTGCAAACTTCTACTATTATAGGCTGTTAGAAATTGATAAACAATTAATTTCTCCAGGACCTTTCCCATGACTGGGAGCAGGGCAATCGGCCTATAAGAAGATGTATCGTTGGTTGGTTTATCTGGGTTTTTAAGCAGTATTTTTAAATTTGCTTTCTTCCAAGGCCTGGGGAAAGTTCCCTCTTCGAGGCAGGCATTGATTAAGTTTTCGATTATGAACAGGGTGTGTGCCCAGATCTTCTTCAATATACCTCAACTTCGACAAAATTGTGCCTGGGGCACTTTCCATTTTTTATAGATTGGATTGCTGCCACTATCTCTTCTTGAGAGAACGGTTCCTCTTCTAGATGCCAGAGTAGGTGGGGTGTTGGAACCTCACGTTTGTTTGTAGCACATTCTCTGGATACACAGCATCCTGGTGGATTATCTGGTCCGGGATGGTGGCATTCATCGATTCCTCTCATGAGAGCATTTCCTGCTTTTGGTGTCCTAATATTGAGGAATATATTTCGCTTGGTTGAGTCTTTTCAGTCACCAATTTATATGCAATGCCCCATGGATCTGAGCTCAGGGTGTTCTGGACCAGCTTTTCCCAGGAGTCCTTTTCTTTATATATTGTATTGTGATATATTCTTCTGGCATCCCTGTATCTTTCCTGGAGCCTGCTGATTTCTTCCAGGCTTCTGTTGTTTCACTTTGCTCATTGGTAAGCGCTGTCGGCAGATGTCATGGCTTTTCTCAGCTTGGTCAGCTGTGCCGTCCACCAGGGCAAGTGGTTTTTGCACCTTCATTGCATCTTGAATGTGCCAACACAAACCGACGTGATCAACTTCTGGACTTCGAGAGCCTGATCATTAGCTGGTAAGGCAGAGATTCTTTCTGTAGATTGGAAGATTTTTTCTGTAGATGTAAACTTTAGTTGTTTAGTGAATTTTCCCCAGTTACCATTATGGATTTTGTATCTGGGGAAGTCTTGGCTGCAGCATTCTGTCCTCTGTGAGTTGTAATATTATGATCATTATCTGTCCAAGAGGTATGGATCTGCCAGTCTTCTATGCAATGGCAAAGGGTCCTGTTCAAGATGGTCTAGTCAATGTATGACTGTCCAGTAGGCATAACACAGGTGGGTGGGTGCCGTGCTCGGTTCCAGAGTATGAGGTTGTTTGAATCCAAGAATTCTTCAAGTAGTTCTCCTTTGGGATCAGTCAGGGGCTATTCCAGTGGGAGGAAGATGCATTGGCATCTCTTAGTATAATTATTTTCCTTCCCGGCAGTCTGTAAAGTGCCACCTCCAGGTAATTAAGGAAAGGTTCTATTTGCTGGTTGCACTGCATGTAAAAGGATATTATGTATATTTGGCCAAATGGGACTTCTAAGCAAGCACAAACAGCATGTTTGGTGCAGAGACCCATTATCACAGTGACAGTTATGTCGGGATCAATGATGACAATGGCTGCCCAGACTCTTGCGATGGCATTTCCACCCGAGCCTGTCACATCAGTTTTGGACTGAACTATTTTACTTCGGAAGGGCAGATCCTTTATTGACCATTTACAGGAGTGTGGCACTTAGATATCCAGAATGTAGATGTTATGTTCCATTATGATTTTTGAAAGATCATTCATAACAGATACAGATCTTTGACACCTAAGCTGGAGTATCTTGCTACATCTGTTATTATTCCTGTTAGGATTTCTATCCATAATCTGTTCTTAGTTCTATGTTATCTTGAGCCTTGAGGTTTCTAGGCATCTGGAGGGGTCTCTGTACGAATGAGTATTCTTTTTCTTCTTTAGTTTACAGTTGGGACAGGTTTCGGGGGGGGGTCTTTATTTGGGCACTCTTTGTACTGATGCCTCTGTGCCACAGAGGCCACATGTTGGGTCTTCTTGGTGGCAGGTTTTAGAGGAGTCGCCATAGTTGACACTTATAGCATCACTGTGCTATTGTGAAGTCTTTCACCGAATACACACACCATTCCACAAACACTCTTTTACCTGAGTTGAAAATAGCTTTCCTTATGGCCCAGGGGGCACCTCTACTACCCAGTGCTGGGCATTCATGGCCTTTGATCTTATCTTGAATCTTATCCTTAGTTGTCTTTTTAGGTCTTCTTCTGTAATGCCTGTTTCATGAAGGTTTTTGAACATCATATCTTCTATGAATTCCTCCATAAGGTCTTTGTTTATGTCATAAATGATAACAGTTTGATTTAGTTTTTTTGGTGTG
This sequence comes from Mastigoproctus giganteus, assembly GCF_048544385.1. Classification (NCBI taxonomy): domain Eukaryota; kingdom Metazoa; phylum Arthropoda; class Arachnida; order Uropygi; family Thelyphonidae; genus Mastigoproctus; species Mastigoproctus giganteus. The sequence continues at coordinate 70,512,592 of NC_143576.1, forward strand.
TCCACCAATAAAGAACAACAAGAAGATCCAGAACCTAAGGTCCTGGATCTTCTTCTTGTTCTTTATTGCTTCCAGATCTGTACTTGTAGCTATTTCAATAAGTATTCCCTTATCCATTATCTTCCAAAGGGTCTTGATTTGCAGTTGCTTCAATTCCATCTTCATTTGGTTTGTTACTTTGTCTTTAACCTCCTCACTGGATCTAAGGCAGTACATCCAGTTGACATGGGAGGCCAGAGTAACGTTGAGTCAGTCTGGTGTGGCATAAGAACTGGGAAAACAAAAATGGGAACAGGAGTTTGTTATAGGTCTAATGATTGTGATGAGTATAAAGCAAAACTGTACAGTCAAATAGAGTAGCCCAGCAATCAGAATGCCTTATAATTGGGAATTTTAACTTTTCAGATGACTGGAACTTTGGGTTGATCATTCACACACTAGTAAGACTTATGTGGATTTACTGAATGACTGTTTTCTACAGCAGCAGCAGGTTAGGGAGGCAACAAGAGAAAGCAATACTCATGATCTGATCATCAGCAGTGATTCTTCATGCAATAAGAATCTACAGACAAAACCCTCTGGGTCGCAGTGATTACAGTGTGTTGATATGGGATTTATTTAAAGATATAACTACTGTCAAGTGTGGGAAGGGCTTTTGCCTACATAAGGATAACTATGGTGGCCTGACACAGTTTTTAAATTATATACAGTGGGATCATCTGACAATCTCACCAACAGCAAATTCTAAATCGGTAGGATTCAGGGAAGTAATCATAGAAGTACTAGGCTTTTTATACCAACTAAAAATACTATTACAGCTGACAGTTACAGGCTCCGCAAAAACGATAAGTGTTTGCCTTTTATTTACATGATTGTTGTTTTATATTGTACTTAATACGTAGTCATATAGTCATAGTTACGCTGGTTATTTTTTATTTTAATTTAGATAAAGAGTTTTTGTGGATTTTACTTACGATAGGTAAAACCGTTATTTTTGTTCGATTTTTGTAGCCATTGTTTTTGTATATAGGGAATTCAAAGTTTTTGTAGGGAATTCAAATTTTTTAATCGAGGTAGCTCTAACGCATAATTATATAGTAATACGCTTCACTGTTTCTATTTCATAGTTTCTATTCAAATACTACTGACATTTAATTTATTGATTTTATTAATTTAAACTACCATGCCCCGAACTAGAGCAGCAAAGCAACGGGCACAAAGTGGCAGGATTGTTGTGACTCGGGGGAGAACTGAGGGGGGCGATTCTCCAACGCGTCACAGCCTAAAAAAATGTGCAACTTGTGAAATGTTTGCCGAACTCTCTGGAACGGAACATGATATTGCCATGGGGGATGTCTTTGTGTGTGCGCGATGTAAGGAGTGTAAGGAAATCAGGCGACAACTCAGCGTTGTTATGGGCCTATATGAGAGTTTGAAGGACAGGGTGGATGCCCTCGAAGGAAATAAATTGAGGGGCCCATCAAGCTCTCAGCTGCCCACATCAACGCCAGAGCTTGCACTTGGTCATCACGCAACACAGCGGCAACCCCCAAGGCAGAATGCGCTGGTCCCACAGGAACTATTAGTTGTTGGTGACTCTATTGTCAGGGAAACGGGGAACATGCTATGTAAAAAGGATAGGTGGAACAGGACCAGGGTATGTCTGCCAGGGGCAAAGGTTGATGACGTTGTAGAGCGGATATCATCTTTCAAGGGCACAAAAGGTGATATAGTTGTACACGTTGGCACTAATGATATTAAGAGTAGGAGACCGGCAGAATTACTCAACAAGTACAGGTCACTGTTGAAAAAAAGCCGAGAATTAGGGTTGAATTTGAAAGTGTCTGCAATTCTGCCCAGACACGATAGGAGGGAGTATATGATGAGAGCCTTGTCGATCAATTCGGCCCTGGAAAGATTGTGCAAGGCTCAAGGGGTAGAATTTTTTTCAGCCTGGACTGTACTTGTTAACAGGAGAGATTGCTTCTACAGGGATGGGATACACTTAAATAGAAAGGGTGCAAGAATATTTGCTGATGCTATCGAGGCAGTGTTAGGTGGGTCGGAAAACTGCTAGCTTGGGGGGATACAAAGACTAATAGTTTAACAGTAACCGCAGGCAGAGGTGAAGGTGATTCTTGCACAACTTCTATTAGAATAAGAAGCGACCTGGAGCGAGGGGTGTTGGGGGTTTCAGGGACGGATGGCAGTCATCCTGGAATAGTTGGGTATATGGGATGTGTTAGGGTAACAAGGAATAGGCATAGGAGCATGTATACCATTGCTAGAAGTATAGTAAATAAATTTGATGAATTTGAAGTGTTGGTCAAGACATCAAAGGCGGATATTGTTGGGATAGCAGAGACGTGGTGTCACAAAGATATAAGGAATGCAGAACTGGAATTTAGGGAGTACAATGTGTACAGAAAGGATAGACAGGACAGAAAGGGAGGAGGTGTTATGCTGTTAATTAAGAAAAACATAAAATCAAAAGAAGTGCATCCAGTTGATATAGATGGACAGTGCACTGTTGAGTCAGTTTGGTGTGTCATAAGCACTGCAAAAGCAAAAATAAGAGTAGGAGTGTGTTATAGGCCTAATGACTCGAATGAGTACAATGAACAATTGTACAGAGAAATAGAGTGGGCCAGTAAATCAGAATGTCTTATAATGGGGGATTTTAACTTCCCAGATATTGACTGGAACTTGTGGGTTGGTCACTCACACACTAGTCAGACTTTTGTGGATTTATTGGATGATTGTTTTCTGCAGCAGCATGTTCGAGAGGCAACCAGAGAAAGTAATACTCTTGATCTGGTTATCAGCAGTGATCATTCGTGTATTAAGAATTTGCAGATAAAGGAACCACTAGGTGGCAGTGATCACAGTGTGCTGAAGTGGGATTTACTCAAAGAGGTAACTACCGTCAGGGGTAAAGGAAAGGGTTTTTGCTTCCGTAAAGGGGAGTACAGTGGTCTCAGACAGTTTTTAAATTCTGTACAGTGGGATCGACTGACGATGTTACAAACAGTAAATTCTAAGTGGGAAGCATTCAAGGAATTAATCGTGGAAGCTACTAGACTTTTCATACCGATGAAGAAATATTGTTCAAGGTTTAGGCCTAAATGGTTATCAAATGAACTAATGAGACTCGTGACAGAGAAGGAAAATGCATGGGATGCATATAAATTATCAGGCGACGCAGAAGCCTGTAGCAGATATAAGCTAGTCTGTAATCAGGTCACAAAGGAGGTTCGGCAGGCAAAGGCGGAATACGAGAAATCTTTGGCAAAAGATGCTAAGAAAAACAGCAAGGATTTCTTTACTTATATAAACTCTAAAAGGAAGGGGCTGAATATGATTGGTCCACTTGACATCGATGGTTCAACTGTTGATGATCCTGCTCAGATAGCAAACAAACTGAATGAGTATTTTGCATCTACATTCACACGTGAGGAATCATTACAGTTTGAAAATGGAAGAAGGTTATCAAATTGTAGCAGTGTGCTTAATGATTTTGTAATAACTGAGAGCAAAGTGGAGGAGAAATTGTTGAAGTTAAACATAAGAAAGGCACCTGGGGCGGATGGGATCTATCCAGTTATATTAAAGGAGGCGGCAAAGCAACTAAGCAAACCCTTAGCCATAATTATGAGAGCATCCTTGGATTCAGGGGAGGTTCCCACAGACTGGAGATGTGCAAATGTATCCCCAATTCACAAAGGAGGTTCGAAGGGTGACACGAATAATTACAGACCAGTTAGTTTAACTTCTGTTCCGGGTAAAATAATGGAGTCACTGGTTAAAGATGCATTGCAGGATCATCTAGACAAGACTGCAGCAATAATTCAGACACAGCATGGGTTTGGTTAAGGGAAAGTCTTGTCTGACAAATTTGATTGGTTATTATGATGTGGTCACAAAGGAACTGGATGCAAAAAATAATTTTGATATCATATACTTGGATTTCAGGAAAGCTTTTGACACTGTTGCGCATGGAAGACTACTGTACAAATTGGAGCAGAATGGTATTAAGGGTAAGTTGCTACAATGGATAAAAGGATGGTTAAGTGGGAGAAGACAGAGGGTGGTAATCAATGGGTGCTGCTCTTCGTGGACTAATGTTATTAGTGGAGTCCCACAGGGTTCAGTGTTGGGTCCACTGTTGTTTTGTATATTTATCAATGATATTGATGAAGGTATATCAGGCTTAATGTCGAAGTTTGCAGATGACACGAAGGTTGGCAGGGTTGTTAATGACAGTAATGGCAGTGTGCTACTGCAACAGGATCTAGATAATTTGGGCAGATGGGCTAAGAAGTGGCAACTGAAGTTTAACCTTGACAAATGCAAAGTACTGCATATGGGTAGAAGTAACCCCAGAGAACGTACCAACTGTGTGGTACTACACTTAAGGTGGTAGAAAATGAAAAAGACCTGGGAGTAATTGTGCAGTCAGATATGAAGTTTTCTGAGCAATGTAGACAGGCTGCTAGGGCAGGTCATGGGGTTTTGTCAATGATATATAGGAATTTTGCTAGCAGGGAAAAGGAGGTGATTGTCCCTCTGTATAAGGCAATGGTCAGGCCACGCCTTGAGTACTGCGTACAGGTCTGGAGGCCTCATTTTAGGAAGGATGTAGATTTGCTTGAGCGTGTACAGAGAAGAGCAACACGATTGGTGAGGGGAATGAAGGGATCCTCTTACCAAGAGAGGCTTAAGTTCTGCAAATTGCAGTGGCTGGAGACTAGGCACCTGCGCGGTGATCTGATTGAGGTCTATAAGGCCTTGAATGGGTTGAGCACGCTGAATTCTGATGGGATCCTCCCACTTGTTCAGAATACGAACCTACGGGGACATAAGTTCAAATTAAGAAAGGATAGATGTAGAATAGATGTGCGGAAATTTGCCTTTAGCCAGCGGGTGGTTAATTGCTGGAACAAACTTCCATCTGTCGTTGTGGAAGTTGATAGGTTAAATAAATTTAAGGAGGAACTGGACAGGAAATTGGAGGGTATGGTGTGATTTTTTTTTTTTTTTTTTTTTTTTTGGCTGATGCTGCATAAGCTCCTACACTTGCTTTCTTGCATCAAGTGCCACTACTACTACTACTACTATTCAAGGCTTACACCTAAATGGGTGTCAGATAAACTAAGACTTCTCATAATCCTTGGCCAAAGACTTCTCATAACCTGGCTTGCCAAGGCAGATTATGGGAGACACTTATATCATCACTGTGCTATTGTAAAGTCTTTCACCAAATGAACGGACCATCCCACAATAGTCCATGCATTTGAGAGTTCTTTGGCAAAGGATGCAAGGACTTCACTAGCAGGAGGAGGATAAATTGATCCACTAGATATGAACGATTAATGGTTGATAAACCTACTCAAGGCTGCTGACAAATTGAATAGGTATTTTGCATCTGCATTCACATAAAAGGAATTTTTTTATGGAAGGGGATGCCAGAATGTTATCAAATTCTATTAGTGAATTGAATGATTTTGTAATAACTGAGAAGAAAAGGGAAAAGAAACTTTTGAAGCTAAATGTAAAAAACTGCACTGTGGTGGATGGGATTTACACAATTATATTAAGAGAAGCAGCAAAAGAAATAAACAAGTCCTTTGCCATAATTATGAGAGCATCTTTAGATGCAGGTTAGGTCCCTGGGGACTATAGATGTGTAACTGTATCCCCCATTCACAAAAGATATCAAAGGTTGATATGAGCAATTACAGACCTATCGGGTTAACTTTAGTTCCAGGGAAAATAATAGTCATTGGTTAAAGAAATAATACAAGACCATCTATACAGTATTTTTTTTTTTTTTTTTTTTTATGAAAACCCCAAACACAAAAGGTATCAAAACCTATAGTACTTAGTACCGTGCATGGGTTGAAAGAGAAGTATGGGGGGGGGGGGGGGGGGGGGGGAATGCCGGAAACTTTGCTCTTGCTAAATGCTACATTCAGCACAGATCTAACAAAGCTGTTACCATCCTAACTTTATTCAATCAACAGTAAAGTTTCCACTGGGCTGTGGTTTTGGGGATCCACAACAAGCAAAGAATACATTTTTAAACAGTATTGTTAATAGTAATTATTGCCAAAAATTTTAAAGGTGACTCTTCTCCCTGTCATTAATTTTATAATTTTGAAATAATTTTATATTCTTGAAATATATTCCCTTTAATTTTATATTCTTGAAATATAAATTTTATATTCCTTGAAAAGGGAATTTTATATCCCTTTTCAAAGATTATAAAATTATGTTTTCCAACATGACTCTGTGCCTTGCCACATTGCAATTAAGTTTAGAACAACACCACACAATCATTTAATACAATTTCTAGAATTCCAGTTTTATCTTGTTTCAAAAACTGAAACATTTCTTTTTTTTTTCTTTTTCATTTTTTTTATCTTTAGGATATTGCTGTTTTGAAAGAAGTTCATTCAAAACAGCAATATCTGATAATTTTTAATGGCCAGGAAATAGTTCCAATTTGAACCTGGGTGAAAACTGCTGTAACATTATGGAAAAAATTGACCAAGCAAGATAACGTTACAAGAAACCATTATTTGTGTCTAGTACCATGAACTAAGTAGTAATTCTATCAAGAATCTGATGCATTCCAGGCCAGGCAAGTGCAAGATGGTAATTAAAGCTCATGGAGGGCCAACAAAATATTAATATCTGTAATAAAGCATCTAATAGTATCACAACTGTATTTGCTTGCTTCTGGTATACAGTCAGTCCCCGTATAGCACAATAGTTGTGTTCTTAGAAACCCTCATGCAATGCAAAATCGTGCAATATAAACAACAGGTCCTATGGGAAAAGTAGAGTTATGTGCTGATCACCCAAGATTGAACACACATTTGTAACTAAAACATTACCAAACACAATAAATAATCGTAATAAAATACAGTAATACCCCGAAGTTACGCGATAGGTGGGTCCGACGAAAATCGCGTAAGTCGAATTCGCGTAAGTCGGGGTACAACTTTGCATATAAATACATATAAATTTTGCTTAATTGGGACCAAAGACTAACAAAAACACTAGTTTAGAAGAAAAATATTAATAAAATTGCAGTTCTTTATACATATTAATACAAAATATGTATTAAAAAAACAAATGACTTACGTTAAAAAGTTATTTCGATGTCGATGGCTTCATAAAATCTAACAAATTCGTCTGACGACACAGCGTGTTCCTTTTTTTCACTCAGAATTTCTTCGTAGCAAGCTAATAATTTTTTTATTCCTTGCTTTGTAGCTATAACGCGTTCTTCGTTGGAGTCTATGTTTTCTAAAATTTTTAAGCCCTTTACAATTGAGATCTTTTCAATTTTCAACCTGTCAAGTTTGCAATTGTTATGTGCTTTCCGCCGTTGCTTCATTTAGGCCTGTAGCACGTGCAATATCACATGGTCTTTCATTTCGCTCAAAGCGTTTCACAATTTCATATTTTTTCTCTATCGACAGAGGCGGACTGGCCATAAGCCTTACCGGGGAAACCCCGGTGGGCCAGTGTGATTTTGGCTATAAACCATAGTGTGAGGCCACTATAAATTTTCCCGGGTAAGAATTTTTGATCCAGTCCGCCTCTGTTTATCGATAATTGCTTTTCTTTTTCTCTCTGAATCTGCAGTGTCTTCACCAGGACGCTTCCTTTTCACACCTTTTAATTTTACTCATTTTTAGGGAATAAAGCACAATTACAAAAGAGGAGCACGCTTGATACGCATAAACAAAGCTGCGCGCATGTAGCAACTGAATAAACAACACCATAAAGGCAGAGATACACTATTAACACCTCACATTTCTAGGGGTTACTACCATAAAACAATAAAAATCCAGTTGCGTTTCTGCTAGTGAAATCTGTTATAAACTGGTAGTAAACTCGATCTAATTGCATTTGCGATTATACCGATAGCTGAAATTGTGTTGGTTTTTACGTTATTATGGTGAAATGTGTTTCCCTTTCACTGATATAAAAAACATAAAAGCAGCAAAGTTGAATTTTGTTCATCTTTCGCTCTCAATCTCCGCCGTCGCACCGGATATCGATAACATATGAAAAACAACCTTGAAGATAGTGGGCGGCAGCGTTGCCAAACGAAAAAATCAAGAACCGCGTAACTCCGAGTTCGCGTAAGTCGGGGTAGCGTAAGTCGGGGTATTACTGTATGTAAGTAAATAAAATATGACTATTTATTACGACTATTACATAATAAAATATTGCTAATGCTTCTATTGTAAGCAAACTTGTTTTTTTAGATGCAAACAGATGACAGCCATTGAGTCCCTTCCAACTCTTGTGTCTTGATCTAATGGATTTTAATTATACTTCGAGTTGTTCCTGCTATGAAATTTTTTATTTTCTCTGCATTCTTTCTAATTCTCGGTGTTGCCTCTTTTAGGCCTGTAGCATGTGCAATATCACATGGTCTTTTATTTCGCTCAAAGCATTTCACAATTTTATATTTTTTCTCTATCGACAGTGGCGGACTGGCTATAAGTCTTAACGGGGAAACCCCGGTGAGCCGGAGGTGGCATAGTTTTGTCCATAAACCATAGTATGAGGCCACTACAAATTTTCCCGGGTTAGAATTTTTGACCCAGTCCGCCTCTGTTTATCGATATTGCTTATATTTTTCTCTCTGAATCTGTAGCGTCTTCACTAGGACTCTTCTTTTCACACCCTTTTAAGTATTTCACTCATTTTTAGGGAATAAAGCACAATTAAAAAATGAGGAGGTACACTTGATACACATAAACAAAGCTGTGTGTGTGTGTGTGTAGCAACTGAATAAACAACACCTTAAAGGCAGAGAGAGATACACTATTAACACCTCACATTTTACTAAAGCACATTTCTGGGGGTTACTACCATAAAACAATCAAAACAATTTCCAGTTGCATTTCTGCTAGTGGAATCTGTTATAAACTGGTAGTAAACTCGATTTAATGGCATTTGCGATAATACCGATAGCTGGAATTGTGTGGGTTTTTACTTTATTATGGTGAAATGTGTTTCCCCTTCACTGATATAAAAAACATAAATAGATTTTCAGAATCTTCTCTTCATTCCTATCGTGTTGCATCCAGTTGGGGTGATTCCGCATTGGACTGCCATTTCTTGACAACGCAAAGGCGAATCGTGCATAAGCAAATTCGGTTCGTGTTATATACGATATCGTTCCCCTATTTATAAATCGTGTATGATCGAATTTGTGTAGTGTAAACACACGTTATACGAGGAGGACTGATTGTATATATATAATTCAAATCTTATTACATATGGTTAATTTCAAACACTGGGCAAAATGCAAAGGCACATTCATATGGCCTGCAGTATATTTCTGTGATTATTTGTAAATAAATATATCTGAATATTTACTTCTTTAATTTATTTTCTTATCAATAAAATGCATAATTATTTTGTATATAAGTGTTTAACAAGATGCAATTTATGTGGCTACCTATCCCATGAATGCCAGTTAGTAAAGCTTCAGCTGTAGCTGGTTGTAAAGTATTTTTTGCAACCAAATACTTCCTAACTCTTCTTAAAAATAATTTCTGAAAATATTATTTAGTAGTAAATGTTTTCAATGTTTAATTATTAATATCAATTATTAATTATTATTAATCAATAAAATAATACTTTATTCAATAAAAATTACAATGAACTGCTGAAAGTTCATAATTTGCAGATAAAGTAATCTGAACTTTGAAATGAAAAGATTAAAACTTTCAACAGGATACTGTTCTTCATGTAGTAATAGTAGTAAAGGCATGTGATGCAAGAAAGCAAGCGTATGAGCTTATGTATCATCAGCCAAAAAAAAAAAAAAAATTTTACACATCCATTCCCTCTAAAAGTTTGTCCAGTTCCTAAAATGTTTCTGAATTAAGATGAAAATTGTATTTTGTGACCACCTATAATGACAGGAAGTGCTTTCCACTTGCTGGAAATAAATATATGGAAATTTAAAAAAAAACAGAACTTAAACATATAACTACAATTACATATTCTTCACATCATAGAAGAAAAACAGTTTTCATTGGAAAAGAAAAGAATGAGCCAAAATAATAATCTCTCAAATATATGAACAGAGTTGGCAGATCTGATTTAATTTATTTTTATTTATTTATGAGTAATAAGTGATTTGTTATGACGTATATCATAGTCATGACCAAAAGTAAAGGAAATATATTTCATTCTTGGTTACATTAAAAAAATCATAAATTAACATTGAATTCTATAAGAAGTTTAAGAATGTAATGTATTCTTACCTTCTCCAACTCGTATCTGGGGGTGGTGATAAAAATGATGAAGACCCATACGGTGATACATCCACCTATTAAAATTAGAAATATATGTCAGGGCTTCCATATTCATTCATATTTCTGATTAAAATGAACTAAGAATTGTGATTTTTGACTAAAATAACCAGAAAAAAAAAATGCCAAATTTTTTTTTTTTACCCTAGAAGCTAAAGTTTTGCATACAATGTCAGCAAAATACAGGGTGATTCAAAAAAGGACTTTACAACTTTGTAAGTGTATAGAAATTTATTCAGGAGACATATAATTTATTTAACTGTCATACTGTAACAAAAAACATCAAGCTTTACCTAGAACAGTCATTTTGGTTCAATGCGACTGCCATTGGTGATACGGCGGACATCCCATCGGAACTCCATTTCCTCCCAAACATGACATAACATATCTGGCATAACTTCTGTAACTGCAGCGGTGATTTTAGTTTTGAGCTCGGAAAGATTGGTAGGTAAGGATGGAACAAACACTCGATCTTTAATAAAACCCCATAGAAAAAAGTCTAGAGGTGTCAAATCTGGGGAACGAGATGGCCATGCTAATGGCCCTGCTTGACCAATCCACCAACGTGGGAAACAGTTATTGAGGAATTCCCTTACCTCCGTCAGGTAGCGAGGAGGTGCTCCGTCTTGCTGAAAGTGAAAGCGTCCTTCATGGTCATCTTTGTCGAACTGTGGAATGAGAAAAATTTTCCAACATATCCAGATACACAATACCATTGATGGTTGTCTCGTGGAAAAAGAAAGGTCCGTAAACTTTTACTTTGCTGAGGGCACAAAAGACATTCACTTTTGGGCTGTCACGAACATGTTCTAGACGTACACACGGGTTTTCGCCGGTCCAAATTCTGCAGTTGTGGGTGTTAACCCTACCACTAACGTGAAATGCTGACTCATCACTAAAGATTATGTTGTCCAGTAATGTCTCGTCTTCCTCTATCTGATGTAACATGTCTGCACAGAATTCCTGACGAGCAGCCTTATCTGGATGATTAATTTGTTGCACCATGGTAAACCGGTATGGCAGCAAGTGTAAACGTCTTCGTAACACACGGCAAACAGTCGGTAGTGGAACTCCAGTCTCACGGGATGCATGTCGCATCGATTTCACAGGACTCCGAACAAACCTCTCCCTCACCTTTTCCACGACAGCATCAGAAACACATGGGTGTACTGGAGATTTGTCATGGCGAACAGAACAACCTGTCTCAACAAAATTCTTGTGCCATGAGTACATTCTGGGTCTACTGGGAGGCTCTTTTCCATATTTGGTGCAAAAATTGTGTTGCACCATTGTCACAGATTTCGTTTCTTCAAACCAAAACACACACCGAGCACACTCTGCTCTTGTGAAAGTAGCCATTTTGAAATGCAAGCCGCTGGCACTCGCGGTGACAGAATTTAGCACTACATCAGTTCAATAAATTATACGTCTCCTGAATAAACTGCTACACACTTACGAAATTGTAAAGTCCTTTTTGAATCACCCTGTATAATGAAAAGAGAATGGTTAGTTATTTGGTTTTTAGGAGCATTAGCAACTAAGGCCATATTGCTCCGGCATATGCGGTGGTCATTCTCTGACCTTTCTGCATCCTCCGTATTTGGTGGTGCTCCGGGCTCGAACCCTGGTCTAATCAAGAAGCGTGTGCTACGCACTGCTGCTCCTTCCCACCTGGCTATGGAGGCGCCAAAAGAGAATGGAATACACATCAGATTTTAATATAGTGTTAAGCCTCTCCATTGGCCAGTATAAGCAACTAAAGAAGTTATAGGCAACTAAAGATCAGCAGTCTGATTTCTGAAAAGCAATGTGCATAAAGTAGCGGAAGTGCTGTAGCTCGGGAGAGAACCAAAGGGGACAATTCTCCAATGCATCACAGCCTAAAAATATATGCAATTGAGAAATGTGTGTAGACCTTTCTGGAACAGGATATGATCCAGCCAAGGAGGATATCTTTGTGTGTGTGTGTTCAGACAATGTCAAGAAATTAGGCATCAACTCAGCATTCTGAGTTGGCACTTAATGGGCATCTTATGAGAGTTTGAAGAGTAGTGGAGATGTCCTCGAAAAAATTAAAATGGGTGGATCCCAACAAACTCTCAACTGCCCAACTCAATGCCAGAAATCACTTTTGTGCAACAGACAATACAGCAGTAATCTTCAGGGCAGAATGCCCTGGTCCCACAGGAGCTAGTTATTGTTGGTGACTCTACTGTCAGGGAGACGGGAAATATATTGTGCAAAAAGAATAGGTGCAATAGGACCAGGGTATGTCTGCCAGGGGCAAAAGTTGACGCCATTGTAGAGCAGCAGATATCAACTTTTAAGGGCACAAAGGGTGATATTGTTGTACACATTGCCATTAATGACATTAAGAGTAAGAGATATGCGGACTTACTTAACAAGCACAGATCAATGTTGAAAAAAAAAAAAAAAAAGAAAAAAAAAGGAACAGCAAGTTCAGATTAAATTTGAAAGTGTCTGTAATTGTGCCCAGACATGATAGAATGGAGTATATGATGACAGCATTGTCAAATCAAGTTAGCAATGGAGAGATTGTGTAAGACTCATGAAACAGAATTTTTCTTAGCACGGTCTGTGCTTATTAACAGAAGGACACAGCTTCTAAAGGGATGGGATACACTTAAATATAAAGGTGCAAGAATATTTGCTGATGCCATTAAGGTAGTGTTAGGTGGGTCAGAAAACTGCTAGCTTGGGGGGGGGGGGATTCACAGACTAACAGATTAACAGTAGCCACAAGCAGAGGTGTAAGTAATTCTTGCAGTGCTTCTATTGGAATAAGCAGCAGCCTGGAAAGCAACGTGCTGGGGATTTCAAGGACTGCTTGGCGTCATCGTGGAACAAGTAAATACATGGGTTGTGTTAGGGTACCTAAGAGTATGAATACGTGCATGTATACTTGCATTCATGCCAATACTAGGAGTATAGTACAGTAAACCCCCGCTATTCGCGGTATCTGTATTCGCGATCGCCGATTTAATATAAAATGAAACCTAAAAAATGTGAATTTTAAAGCGCCGTGAATATTTTCCGCCATAAAAAAACATGGGCGTGGATAAAATTATCTTTCCCGGTCAAAACAGCGTTCAGTGGGTGGGGGGAGAGGGGTGACAAAATCGCGAGAGTGGATGTTTCTCGCTAATCCTTGTTCTATGTGTTATGCGCTTGTTATGGAAGGTTTCGTCGTTTGCTTTTAATTTATATACTTATAAATTGAATAAATTTATCAATTTATAAATTGCTATGCTTACAAAAGTGATAAATCTACCGTTTTGCAGTGTAAAACAGACTTTTTCGAGTGTGTTAACGGAAGAAAGTGACTTTATTGTGGACAAGTTCTTTCTAACCCCTACAAAAATATGACTACGAATAACAAGAGAAATGTGAAAATATCAAAGAAGGTGATGACATTAGCAAATAAAATTGAGTTATTAGATAAAATTTCTAATGGTGAAAGTGTCTCCTCAGTGGCAAAACATTATAAAATCAATGAGTCAACGGTACGATCAATCAAAAATCGAAGAAAAAATCCGCCGTAGTGTCCGTGAAAACGCGCTAATTGCTTCAAAAATTTGCTCTGTAACTCGTGATGTTAAATTAGAAAAAATGGAAAAAACTTTAAATCTGTGGATAGAAGACCGAACTCAAAATAAAATTCCGTTAAATTCACTCATCATTCGTGAAAACGCAAAACTCCTTATCAACGCTTTAGCGAAACTGGTGATGGCACTGGCGGGATAGGTTTTTTAGCTAGCAAAGACGCTGGTTTGAAAGATTTGTTTGAAATTTCTAATAAATATTACATTTAATATTACATTGTTTCTTATTTTCATTTCGATGCCATATGTTTGCATTTCACTAGGTACTGTCTATGTACATAGTCATATTATGAAGGTACATATAATACATACATAGACAAAATTTTAGACTAGTTTTTCTTATATATTTCATACTTTGGAACGGAACCCCTTTATTACTATGGGAGCCATAACTCAGTATTCGCGTTTTCGGTATTCGCGGCATTTCTCAGGAACGTAACCCCCGCGAATAGCGGGGGTTTACTGTAATTAAAACTGATGAATTTCAGAGGTGCTCATGAACACATCAAAGGCAGGTAGCATTGGGATGTCAGAGATGTAGTATCACACAGAGTTAAGGAATGCAGAATTGAAATTTGGGGAGTACAATGTATACAGAAAAGATAGACAGGATAGAAGGGGAGGAGGGATCATGCTGTTAGTTAAGAAAAACAAAATCTGAGAAAGTGCGTCCAGTTGACATGAGTGGACAGTGCAGTGCAGTGCAGAATCAATTTGGTGTGACATAAGCACTGGAAAAGCAAAATTGAGAGCAGAAGTGTGTTATAGACCTAATGACCCTGAGTACAACAAAAAACTGTACAGAGAAATAGAGTGGTCAATAAATCAGATTGTCTTATAATGGGGGATTTTAACTTCCCAGATATAGACTGTAACTTGGGGGTTGGTCACTCGCACATTAGCAAGACTTTGGATTTATTGGATGATTGTGTTCTGCAGCAGCAGCATGTTTGAGAGGCAATGAGGGGGAGTAATACTCTTGAACTGATTATCAACAGTGATTATTCATGCATTAAAAACCTGCAGATAAAGGAACTACTAGGTGGTAGTGACTACAGTGTACTTATGTGAGATTTATGCAAAGATATAATTACCATCAGGAGTAAAGGGAAGGGTTTTTGCTTTCGCAAAGGTGGCTACATGATCTCATTCAGTTTTTAAATTCTATACAGTGGGACTAACTGATGATGTTACCATCAAAAAATTCAAAATGGAAATTATTCAGGGAAATAATCATAGAAGTTATTATGCTTTTCATAACAACTAAGTGAAATAGTGTTCAAGGTTTAGGCCTACAGAGATGACAGATGAACTAATGAGATTTGAGGTAGACAAGAAAAAAGCATGGGATCCATATAAAAACGTTAGGAGAAACAGATGCCTATGAAAAGACAAAACCCTAGAGCACATCACAGCACAACAAAACAAATGGTCCTTGGTCCCCAGCGACTTTCACTCCCCCTCTTACAGCAGTGAGAGGATCAGAGTGGAAGCAGAGGGTGCTAAGAATCTATGGGTACAACCAGGCTGCCATGCACAGAAACTGAACTTGGCCTGTTACAATGTAAGATCGCTCATCAGCGAAGACAGGATATTAGAACTGGAAAAGGAATTAGAAAATGTGAATTGAAATATCATCGGTTAGGCTGAAACCAGAAGAAGAAATGAATCACTTATAAGTTTATCAAGTGGAAATCTGCTGTACACCAATGGAAACAGTGAAAGGAGCGCAGGTGGATTAAGTTTTCTGAACCACAAAGATATAAAAAACAGCATTTTGGAATTCAAAAGTATATCACCAAGGGTGTCAAAGACTACGACTCAGGATGTCTAGGAGGTACAAGCTATAGGTTATAATGATTTATGCACCAACATCAAGCCATTATGATGAAAGGGTTGAAGAAATGTACACAGAAATTGAAAATTTTCTAGATGAGCAGAAAATCCTCTACACTATCATTATGGGGGACTTCAACTAAGGTTGGAAAGAGACAAAACAGTGCAGAAAGGGGAACTTGTTTGTTTGTTATTTGGTTTTTAGGAGCATTAGCAACTAAGGCCATATTGCTCCGGGATATGCGGTGGTCATTCCCTGACCTTTCCGCATCCTCTGTATTTGGTGGTGACGGGCTGGAACCCCGGTCTATCCAACAAGCGTGTGCTACGCACTGCTGCTCCTTCCCACCTGGCTACGGAGGCGCAGAAAGGGGAACTATAGGAAATTTTGGAATTGGGGAAACAAATGATGAAAGAGGTGAGACTTGAGGAATTTGCAGAATCTCGAGGATTGTCAATAATGAACACTTTTTTCAAGAAAAGGGTGAACAGAAAATGGACATGGAAGAGCCCAAATGGATTAATAACTAATAAAATCAACTTCATCCTCAATAACAGAAGATATATCATGAATGATGTTACTGTCCTGAACAAGGTGAATGTTGGAAGTGATCACAGAATGTTAAGATGCACACTTGACATAGATGTAAGAAAAGAAAGGAAAAAACTGACTCGAGTAAATAAAATGAAGGTCTTTGAGATAACAAAAAAGGAGAAAAAGCAGTATGTACTAGAACTTAAAAACAAGTTTGAGCTTCTGCAGACTGCTCAGGACCAAGATATCGACGAGGAATGTTACAACTTTCTTAAAGTGATAAAGCCCAAGGAACCTATACGTAAAAAAAAATCCAAAGAAGAAAAAATCTGTCAAGAAACACTTGTCATGATGAACCGAAGATGACAAATGAAGAGTAAGATAAACACTAACAAGGAGATAAACACTGATAAAGAGTTATGCAAAGCCATTAGAAAGAGACTCAGAGGACATAAGAAAATTTAACACAAGAAAAGTAGAACAAGCATTAAGCAAAAACAAAGAACTTAAATCAGCAGCCATGCGCAGTAATACAGAAAGACAAATGATACTGAAACTGAAGAATAGTGATAGTATACTTATAAATAAATATAAATAAAAAAGGCATAATTCAAATAGCAGAGAAGGCATAATTTAAATAGCAGAAGACTATTATGAAGCATTATAAAATTAGTAAGAGAATGATGCCAACAATGGGAAAGATGGATCGCAATTAGCAACACAAAGGACACACCCGATATCCGTCCTGATGAGGTAGAACATGCATTGAAGAAAATGAAGACTCAAAAAGCCCCAGGTGAAGATGTTTTTAAAATTAGGTTTTTAAAGCAGTTTTTAAATTAGGAGGAAGAGACACGACACAGAAATTGGCAAGACTTTTCATAAAATACATTAGGAAAGGCGTGGATAAAGCAATCATAATTTTGCTGCATGAAAAAGGAGATAAATCAGAAATTGGAAATTATAGACCAATTAGCTTGTTGTCCCACAACTACCAGTTGTTCACAAGGGTCATTACTAACAGATTAGAAAGAATACTTGATGAGAATCAATTGAAAGATCAAGCTGGCTTAAGACAGGATTCTCAACTATGGATCACCTTCGTGTAATATCACAGCTAATGGAGAAAGCAAATGAATAAATACCATTATGCCTGGCATTTGTGGATTATAAAAAAGCATTTGATTCCATAAAGCATAAGGCAATGTTTCGGGCATTGGAAAGACAAGGTACAGACATCCCATACATTGGGATTTTTAAGAAAATATATCAGAATGCTACCTTCTTTATTAGACTAGACAAAGACAGTAGCAAATTTAAAACTGAGAAAGGAGTTCGACAAGGAGACACAATATCTCTAGGGTGTTTACAGCTGCCCTTGAGGCAGCTTTCAGAAAATCAGACTGGTTGCAGAAAGGAGTCAATGTGAATGGAGAGTACCTAAACCATTTACGACTTGCAGATGACAATGTGGTCAAAAGCCACGATCCCAAAGAATTAGAGAAAAAGCTTAGTCAGTTATGCAGAGTTAGTAAGGATTTTGGACTAAAGAGGAATATGGCTAAAACCAAAGAAATGATGAACAAGTACGCCACAGAAAGGGATATAATGATTGAAGGAGTAATTGAAAAGGTGGAGTCATATACTTATCTGGGACAAGTCATTGGCTGTGATAATGATAAATGGCTGGAAGTCAAGAGAAGAATACATTTTGGATGGACAGCATTCAGGAAATATAGTCACATACTGAGGAGCAATATCCCAATTTGTCTGAAATGTAAAATAATGAACCAATGTATACTCCCCACTATGACTTATGGAAGTTAAACTTGGGCACTCACCAAAAGAATGGAAGAGAAGCTGAGAATGACAGAGCGAATTATATTGGGAATCACACTGTTAGATAAGAGAAACACGTGGATTAGGCAGCAAACTCAAGTAAAGGACATTCTTTATCCTGTCCATATGCTATGGGCAGGACACATAGCTCAAAGACACAATGACAGACAGACTAAGCAAATAACAGAATGGTACCCAAGAGGAACTAGAAAAAAACCTGGAAGACAACGACAAAGATGGACAGATGAAATTCATGAGTTTGTGGGTAGTAAATGGATGGTCATTGCACAAAACAGAAAGAATTGGATAGTTGCTGGAGAGGCCTTCATCTTGCAATGGATTGAAATGGCTGATGATGATGATAGTAGATATAACATAGTCTCTAATCAAGTCACAAAGGAATTTAGGTAAGCAAAGGCAGATTAAGAGAAATCTTTGGCTAAGGATGCAAATAAAAACAGTAAAGATGACTTTACTTATGTATACTCTAGAAGGAAGGGGATGAATCAGATTGGTCCACTGGACATCAATGGTCTAACTGTAGATGATCATTCTCAGATCGCTGCCAAACTAAATGAGTATTTTGCATCTACATTCCACACATGAGAATGTATTCAAGAAGTTATTCAAGGAGGAGAGGACCAGATGTCTATCAAACTCTAACAGATGACTTTGTAATAACTAAGAGCAAAGTGGAGGAGAAATTGTTGAAATTAAACATAAGAAAGGCACCTGGGGTGGAGAGGATATATCCATTTGTATTAAAGACAGCAAATGAAGTAAACACACCCTTAGCCATGATTATAAGGGCATCATTGGACTCAGGGGAGGTTTTCACAGATAGGAGATGTGCAAATGTATCCCCAATTCACAAAGAGGATCGAAAGGTGACATGAATAATTACAGACCTGTTAGTTTAACTTCTGTTCTGGAAAAATAATGGAGTCAATGGTTAAAGAAGCATTGCAGGATCATCTAGACAAGACTGCAGTTATAGTTCAGATACAGCATGGGTTTGTTAAGGGGAAGTCTTGTCTAACAAATTTGATTGGATACTATGATGTGGTCACAAAGAAACTGGATGCAAATAATAATTTATATCATATACTTGGATTTTAGGAATGCTTTTGATACTATTGCATATGGAAGACTACTATACAAGTTGGAACATTATGGCATTACGGACAAGTTGCTTCTACGGATAAAGGGATATTTTCTGTGTTTATCAACGATATTGATAAAGATATATCAGGCTGAATGTCCAAGTTTGCAGACGATACGAAGTTTGGTAGGATTGTTAATGACAGTACACTACTGGAACAGGATCTGGAAAAGTTGAGGAGGTCGACTGAAAAGTGGCAACTGAAGTTTAACATTGACAAGTGCAAAATACTACTGTATTTTGGTAGGATTGTTAATGACAGTACACTACTGGAACAGGATCTGGAAAAGTTGAGGAGGTCGACTGAAAAGTGGCAACTGAAGTGGCAAGTGCAAAATACTACTGTATTTTGGTAGGATTGTTAATGACAGTACACTACTGGAACAGGATCTGGAAAAGTTGAGGAGGTCGAATGAAAAGTGGCAACTGAAGTTTAACATTGACAAATGCAAAATACTACTGTACAAGTTGGAGCAGTATGGCACTAAGGGCAAGTTGCTACAATGGATAAGAGGATGGTTGAGTTGGAGAAGACAGAGAGGGGTAATGAATGGACATTACTCTTCGTGGAGTAATGTTATTAGTGGAGTTCCTCAGGGATCTGTTTTGGGCCTCTTGTTGTTTTCTGTATTTATCAATAATACTGATGAAGGTATATCAGGTTTAATGTCCAGGTTTGCAGCTAATACGAAAGTTGGTAGAGTTGTTAATGACAGTACGGTACTGCAGCAGGATCTAGAAAAGTTGAGCAGATGGGCTGAGAGGTGGCAACTGAAGGTGGCAACGTATGGGTAGCAGTAACCCCAGAGTAACATACCAACTGTGTGGTACTACACTCAGGGTAGTGGAGAATGAAAAAGAAATGGGGGTCATTGTGCAATAAGATATGAAGTTTTCTGAGACAGGCCTCAAGAGTAGCTCATGGGGTCTAGTCAATGATATGTAGGAATTTTGCTAGCAGGAGTATGGAGGTGATTATACCCTTGTATAAGGCAATGGTCAGGCTGCACCTTGATTATTACATACAGGTCTGGAGGCCTCATTTTAGGAAAGATGTTGAGCTACTAGAACAAGTACAGAGAAGGGTAATGAGATTAGTGATGGGAACAAAGTGCTGTTGTTACAAAGATTAGTTTAAGTTCTGAAAATTTCAGCATCTGGAAACTAGGCACCTGTGAGGTGATCTGATTGAGGTGTATATCACCTTGAATGATTGAGCATACAAGCTTGAGCATTCATTTTTAGGAACTGGTCGGATATGATCAAATTTCTGAGCAGAAGGGAAAATACCAGTGGAATAAGTAATTGTAAAAGGGCTACACAGAATAGGAGGAAACTCAGGAGCAGAGGTTTTAAGAACAAGTGGAGACATACCATCAGGATCTACCAATGTAAACTAATCTACTAATGTTAACATTAGTAGATTTTGCACTTTCTTTGCAACAAGACTGTTCAAATTGTTCTGAAATTATTAGAAATAAAGTATAATGCTAGCAGGTCAGTTTTATCTTTAGCCGAGAACAATCAATAAAAATTGCAATAGAAACATTCTGTTTTGACAGGGGTACGAAATGAGATGTGCAAAATTTGCGGTCAATAGCTTTGGCAAGAGGCCAGAAAGCTGGACTACCATTTGAACAAGAAGCAAGTTTTCCACTCTTAGCCTGTTCAAAATCTAGTTTGGACTGATTAATAACTGCTTTACAATTGTTGTGAGCTTTGGTATAGGCAAAAAATGAACCTGAGATTTTTTATGCAAACCAATTGCAATATGCAAAATTCTTATCTCAAACAACTTAGCACATTTATTGGAAAACCAAGGTTTAGATAAATGACAAGATTTTAAGGTGGAGTGTAGAATAAAGGATTTCATCCCTACAAGAATAATTTCACTGACATGATTTCAGCAAATGTTAACATTAGTAGATTTAAAACAGTAATCCAGCCAAGGAAAAGAAATCTCACAGATCATCCCATTTTGCATTCTTGTAATGTCAAACCTCATGAGGTTGAGCATGGCCATTAGAGAAGGGCTCCATTAGACAGGAAACCAGCACCACCAAGTTGTGATCTGAGGTGCCTAGAGGGCAACTAACCTAAACAGTGTACTTGGAAGGAAAATTTCTGAGGTTGTTTTGGAAAAGGTTAAAAAAAAACTCTAAAATGATAACTTAACCCTGATCCAGGTACAGAGCCTAAAAGACAAAGGATTTTTTTTATAGGTGGAAAATATTATTAGAAGAATATTCAAAACAGTGGATAAAATGTATTTATTTTACCTAAAAGAACCATTCTTTTTAATATTTCCATCCATTCATCTAAAAACTGATCAACTTCTTTAACCTTTACTGATCACATCAGTTTATTAGAAATTTTTGCGCCTGGTTAATGGTTAAAATATTTCACATGCGTATAATTACCTCATGTTATAAGACCAGCAACATGAAATCAAATCAGCTTGTCAGTGTGTCATACTGTATCCCAAAATTAAGTCAACTGTTACAATTCAGTGTCATCTTTGACATGCGTAACAGAGATGATATACTTGACAAAAAGATTTCATCAGTGGTTTAACCAATTTAAAGAAACAGGAAGCAATTGAAAGCTCTGAATGCTAGGTTTCTTAAATGACATGACAGAACAGATAGACCTACAGTCTGGTCTACAAGAAACTCTATCCTTTGATTTTTGATATGGGAATGTGATCCCCATATCAAATATCAAAGAAACTACTAGAAACTCTATCCACTTGATTTTTTATATGGGGACATGAAAAGATTCATAATGTGAGACAGCTAAAAGAAAGCATCATCACAGCTTTGTGACAGTCACACTGAAACTGTTTCAGCATGTCTGGGTAAAATCTAATTACCATGCAGATTGCCTGCAGGGGAAGCAAAATGTGTTCAGCAAAACCTTTAAGGCATTACATTAAACAATATATAAAAATATTTCATACCCTTTTCTCAAAGGGAAATCTTCGATTTTGATGAGGGGTTGCATGACGTCCTCTATCCCTATGAACTCTATCAAGAGCTTCTCTTCCCTGTTTCATGTCTTCCAAACTGTTAAGTGCACTCTGAAATCAATCAATGAAGCCCATTAAAATCCATTCTAAATAAGTAAAACTGCTACTATTTAAAAATCAACACAAAGTGAATACTTTACATTGGAGAAGTTTGTTTCAAGTTATAGATGACACGGCAACCATAAATACAAGCTGTGCAAAATCATTGACCAATTATGAACTGCAAACAGCCATCAATATAAACAATGCAAAAGTTCTATAAATAGATAATGCAATTCAAACACATAGAACTCATAGTATATTTTCAGTTTTATTTTTATTATAAATATAATTAGAATAGGGATTATAATAAGTTATATTTAAATTATTATTCATACACCTAATTATAACAAATTGCAATGAATGGTGAAAGCATCCTCTTCCCAAATGTAAGCACAAGCTTGTTTCATTATGTTTAACAAGGCAGCACAGTGTTTCAACGGTTATCATTGACATTTCTGATTCACTTATATAACAAATATTGACAGTATGTGAAAGTTGTTAGTATATACCACTCTTTTTTAAGTAATCCAAAAGATAAAAATCAAGTGATTATGAATACTCAATAATACACAAATGTGCTATTTAAGCTACCAACTAGTGACTTCTCACATCACAACCTTCAACATGGTACTAAGTAATATAGATTCTAATATACCTTTTGTATTAGTATAAGTAGGGGCATATTATGCATGAAAGCAAACTTACACATCATCATCAGCAAAAAAAAAAAAAAAAAATCATCCTGTCCATCCCCTTCAATAGTTTCTACAATTCCTCTCCAAATTCATCAAAACTATCCACTTACCCACCAAGGTATTTCAGCAGGGGCACAAGTTTATGACGCTGTAGAGCAGATATCATCTTTCAAGGGCACAAAAGGTAATACTGTTGTACACATTCGCACTAATGATATTAAGAGTAGGAGACCGGCGGAATTACTTAACAAGCTGTTGTTTGGTTTTTTTAGGAGCATTAGCAACTAAGACCATATTGCTCCAGAATATGCAGTCATTCCCTGACCTTTCCGCATTCGGTGGTGACGGGCTCGAACCCCGGTCTAATCAAGAAGCATGTGCTATGCACTGCTGCTCCTTCCCACCTGGCTACGGAGGCGCTACTTAACAAGCACAGGACAATGTTGAAAAAAAAAAAAAAATTACCAAGTTAGGGTTAAATCTGAAAGTGTCTGAAATTCTGCCTAGACAGGATAGACAATGCTCTTATCATATACCTCCTCCTCCTAGCCTAGACAGGATAAGAGGAGGAGGTATATGATAAGAGCATTGTCAATCAATTCGGTCCTAGAGAGATTGTGCAAGGTTCATGGGGTAGAATTTTTCTCAGTATGTTAACAGGAGTGTTTGCTTCTACAGGGATTTGATACACTTAAACAGAAAGGGTGCTTGAATATTTGCTGATACTATCAAGGCAGTGTTAGGTGGGTCGGAAAACTGCTAGGTTGGGGGGATTCACAGACTAATAGATTAACAGTAGTCTCAGGCAGAAATGAAAGTGATTCTTGCACTGCTTCTGTTTGGAATGAGCAGCAGCCTGGAAAGCAAGGTGCTGGGGATTTCAAGGACTGCAGGGAGTATCGTGGAACAAGTAAATACATGGGCTGTGTTTTTTTTTTTTTTTTTTTTTTTTTTTTTAGGAGCATTAGCAACTAAGGCCATATTGCTCCGGAATATGCGGTGGTCATTCCTTGACCTTTCCGCATCCTCTATATTTGGTGGTGACGGGCTCGAACCCCGGTCTAATCAAGAAGCGTGTGGTACGCACTGCTGCTTCTTCCCACCTGGCTACGGAGGCGCCCACATGGGCTGTGTGTTGGGGTAACTAAGAGTAAGAATAGATGCATTTATACTTGCATGTACACCAAGCTAGGAATATAGTAAATAAATTTGATGAATTTGAGGTGCTGGTCAAGACATCAAAGACAAATATTTTTGGGATATCAGAGACATGGTGTCCTTTTCTGTCTATCTTAAAGTAATTGGACAGATCCCACCCACCTCAGGTGTATTTTTAATGCTTTACTTCAATTTATCTTCCACTTTCCTCTGAGTTATCATAAAATCATTTAGCTCCCTATTAGAGTTTGATAAACTTCTTGCATCCACTTCCCTAAAGAATTCCTTATGTGTGAATGATTGAAAAATACTTATTCAGTTTTTACTTAGCATAATTATGGCTAAGGGTTTGCTTACTTCCTTTGCTGCCTCCTTTAATATAACTGGATAGATCCCATCCAACCCAAATGCCTTTCTTATGTTTAACGCAACCTGAGCAGGATCAACAACAGATGAACCATCAATATCAAGTGGACCAATGAGATTCATCCCTTTACAGACTAGTTTATATCTACCATAGGTTTCTGCTTCACTTGATAATTTATAAGCATCCCATACACTTTTCTTCTCTGCTATGAGTGTCATTAGTTCATCTGACATCCAATTTGGTCTAAGTCTCGAAAAGTATTTCTTAGTCAATATGAAAAGCCTAGTAGCTTCTCCGATTATTTCCTTGAATACTTCCCAATAAGAATTTGCTGATGGTAATATCAACAGTTGGTCTCAATATATAGAATTTAAAAACTGTCTGAGACCACCTGCCCAACTTTTCTTTTTGAAGTAGTGCACTGTTATTAACAACTCTGCCAACTTAGCATCTGCGAACTTGGATATTAAGCCTGATATACTTTCATAATATCACTGATAAATATACAAAACAACAATGGGCGCAACACCGAACCCTGGAGGGGCCGCACTAAATACATTAGTCCACGAAGAGCAGCGTTCATTGATTACCACTCTCTACTTCTCCCACTCAATCACCCTTTTCTCCATTGTAGCAACTTGCCCTTAATACCATACTGCTCCAATTTGTGCAGTAGCCTTCCATACACAACACTATCAAAAGCTTTCTTGAAATCCAAGTATATGATATCAAAATTATTTTTTGCATCCAGTTCCTTTGTAACCTAGCTGCTGACATGCTATAAAACTCCTAAAAACCAACCAATCAAACTTTGTAACCACATCATAGTATCCAATCAAATTTGTTAAACAAGACTTTCCCTTAAGAAACCCATGCTGTGTCTGAATTATTACTGCAGTCCGTATAGATGAGTCTGCAATGCTTCTTTAACCAGTGACTCCATTATCTTCCACAGAACAGAAGTTAAACTAACAGGTCTGTAATTACCCATGTCACTCTTTGTCCCCCCTTTGTGAATTGGGGATACATTTGCACATCTCCAGTCCGTGCAGACTTCCACTGAGTCTTCCACAAGGATGCTCTCATAATTATGACTAAGGGTTTGCTTACTTCCTTTGCTGTCTCCTTTAATATAACTGGATAGATCCCATCCACCCAAAGTGCCTTTCTTATGTTTAACTTCAACAATTTCTCCTCCACTTCGCTCTCAGTTATTACAAAATCATTAAGCACGCTGTTAGACTTTAATAAGCTTCTGTCCTCCACTTCCCTACAGAATTCCTCATGTGTGAATGTAGATGAAAAATATTCATTCAGTTTGTCAGCTATCTGAGCAGGATCATTAACAGTTGAACCATCAATTTCAATATTCTTATCATCCTTAGCCAAAGATTTCTCATAATCTGCTTTCGCTTGTCTAACCTCCTAAAATGTGACTTGCATATAGACTAGCTGCTTATATCTACCTTAAGCTGAGAGCCAGAGCTAGGCAATCCTATGAATGAGACAAAAGTGTTATAACCCCAGGGGCTCACATCTGGTGAGTATGGGCTTGGCACACCCAGGGTCCCGAGCTGGATATCATCATTCTTCTCTTTCTTGGTGATTCCCTTCTACTTTTGACTCTCTCTCTCTCTCTCTCTCTCTGTGTCTCTTGGGGTAACTCGGGAACTTTTTTTTTTTTTTCTAGTGCAGCATAAGCCTCAAGCTTCCTTGCACCATATGGCTATTAATATTAATAATAATAATTATGCCCCCATTATATGCAGGTAGTCAATCTTTCAGTAGCATAACTAGGGTCATCGATGCCCATGGGCAACATGTCTTCCTGGTGCCCATGATTGTGATAGATAATTCCTTCAATCTTGCACTCCTGAATATCGGCATCCAGGGGGAAATTCCTCCCTCTGAATCCTCTTGCTATACCTCTGCAAACTTTATGAATTTATAAAAATTTCTAAAAAAATAATGGTGTATGATTTGCATATCTCTTTATACATTAAAAAGGTTTTCCTCCTAGTGATATTTATTCAAGCCAATGGGAGAAGAGGGCGAGGCAATTACATCACAACAAATGCAATTAATTATTGACAACTGCCTCCATAATGTTCACCAACCTCATACTTCCCTGTCTAATATTTGATATTTCATTGAAACGTTTTTTGTATATTAATGAATATTGTATACAGAAATTTGTAAATAGTTTAATATTTTAAATATTTGTATAGTTTGTAAATATTTCAGTTAAATATTTTAGTCCTGCTCTTTCAGATACAACAATATTCCTCGTGCATTATGGAACCCAAAGCAAAAAGCCTTTTCCTAAGTGACCTATATAAGTGCAGGTCATAATTATATAGATCATTTCCTGATTAGATATTGATAAGTGTGTATGACAGGTGTGTATTTTACATATAAAAGATTTGACGTCGTATACCTCTACATTTTACGTAGTTAAACGTGCGCGGGAGTAGGCAAGCAAAGTGAGCAGGGGCGAAGCCCCCTAGTATTTATTAATAAAATAATTTAAATAACACAATGAATATAACAAAACAAAAATAATCAAAGAAAAAGAAACTTTCAAATATTCGTTTATATCTACAAAGAATTTAATTCTATATAAACTACAAAGAAAGTACATATAACTACAAAGAAATTAGAAAACCAGACAATTTAGATTTCTCTGTTATTTTCGAAATTTGTAAAACACTGTTCCTCCCTGGTATTTTTTTCCGTAAGTGATTATAAATCCCGAATTTATAATTGTTTTCACTCTCGCAAAAATTTCTAGAATCATAAGTAGCACGTACAAAGATAATGCAGTATTTCTTTTAATAAAATTTTTATTTTTATTTTGAACAAAGAACGCAAGTTGACCAGAAGCTATTATCCGTGTCTTTAATACACCTTAATCTTCTTACTGGCTATAGAAAGTGGTTGACTAGCATGACTTCTCGGTATGCAGGATAGGTGGATGCATATGTCTTATGTTCCACTTGCATTGTGGAAAGGTAATCCCTTTAACTCTTAATTTGCACTTTATAATTGCTTAAACTGCCTAAAGGCCAGAGGTGGAAACAAAGCCTACAAAGTTAAGTCTCCCATAATCCATTCGTAAATGTAATTACCAAAAGGTATTCAAAAAATTCACTATAAAGAAGTTTGTTAAACATAGGTCCAACTGTAATTAAATCAAAAATAAGCAATTTTAAAATATATAATTGGTCAGATGCACCCTTAAAATGCACACCTGGGGCTGGCGCCCCACTCTAGTTATGGTTCTGCATAGGCTTCTGTGTTGCTTGATAATTTATATGCATCCCATGCATTTTTCTTCTCTGCCATGAGTCGCATTAGTTCATCTGATATCCATTTAAGCCTAAACCTTGAACAGCATTCCATATGAAATTCCTATTAGCTTCCAAGATTAATTCCTTAAATGCTTTGCATTTAGAATTTACTGTTGGCAACATCATCAGTTGGTCCGACTATATAGAATCTAAAAACTTTCTGAGAACGTTGTAGTCACCTTTACGAAGTCTGCAGTCACCTGTACTGCAGACCAAATCAAAGTATAGCCCTCCCCTTCTATCCAGTACCTTGCAACAGCTCTAAGCAGCTTCCTGGCAGCAAGATTCTAAAATTAATGGACTCAAACTAGAGATTTACCCTGTGGCACAGCCATACTTCAGACAGACCAGGAACTTTCAGTGATCAGGAACTGGAAGACTTCAAAGTCTTCAAAGACTTCAAAGCCACAACAAAGTCTTGAACCAGCCATAACTGGCCAACATAAAGCAGTACACTGCACGAAAGTGTGATCGACATTATGATGGCAACACAAGTCATAGCACAAATTCATAAATTGGCATATGCAGGAGGCCTGGACCACATCCAACCACTGTGCTACAACCTTTCAGCTGGTGTCAACTGGATCAGAACCTCCCCTCCAATATATGATATTATCCATTTTGTCAAAAGAGCAAACTGGCAGAAATATCAAGAAGCTCTAGGATCCCTCTTATCAAAGATAACCCCCCCCCCCAGAAGAGGACAATTAGGTTTATCCAAATGAACAGGTCGAGAGACTTACAAATACCATTATCAGAGAAGCTGACACCTCATGAGGAAAAAACAACCCAGACCTTACGTAATTTCCCAGTGGTGCCGAGAACTAGATATGCTCCAGTGAAGGGTGAACAGGCAAGGAAGCACTGCCAGAGATCCAGAACAAATTGACCACCAGCAGAGGTAAATATCAGAAGGGAAACATACCA
The DNA here is from genome assembly GCF_048544385.1 of Mastigoproctus giganteus. Classification (NCBI taxonomy): domain Eukaryota; kingdom Metazoa; phylum Arthropoda; class Arachnida; order Uropygi; family Thelyphonidae; genus Mastigoproctus; species Mastigoproctus giganteus. The sequence goes on from NC_143576.1 coordinate 70,541,506, forward strand.
AAGCTTAAGGATATATATATATATATAAGCCTAATAATGCAGAAAAAAAACGCCTCCGAGAAAGTGCTTATTGGTACCACTGGTAATGCTGACCCATGGGGAGTGGTTTACCGTATCGTTACCAAGCTGCCAAAAGGTGACATGGTTAACACCAGAAACACCAAACGCTGGCCCAACTATCAACACCTAGGAGGAAACAGTCAGCAATATTCTTAATGCACTGTTTGCAGTAAATGACAATCCACTTAAAGCAGTCAAACACATGCACCGAAAACAAGAACTATCAAAATATGAAAACAACAAATGTCCAGGTAATCATCTAAATGAAATAGAAATGGTAAAAAAAAACTAGCCAAAAGCCATCCACAACATCTCCTGCAACTATTTAATAACTGCTTACAAAGGGATTTAATTTTTCCCACTTCATGGAAGCAGGCAAGCATAAGGTTAATACTAAAGAATCTGGAAAAACTGGCCTTAATCAAAAGGGCAAGTTATTGGAAAGGCTATTATTAGTTAGGCTGGAAACACACTACCTGAATGCTAAATTACAATCAGACAGACAGTATGGATTTAAACAGGGATGTTCCACCAAGCACGCAACAAATTACAGTCAAAATGGCAACTACAGCAAATGAAACTTATGTGTTTGCCATATCAATAGACTTTGTACCCTGGAGCCTTTGATGCCCTATGGTGACCAAGCATTCTTTGCAGACGATGATATGCTGTAATACCAAAAAATCTGTACTAGATAATACAAGATTACCTTATAGACAGAGAGGTATCAGTCAACAGTGCATCACAAGAAAAGTGACACAGGTTTGCCACCAAGTTCAGTGCTGGATCCCTGTTTCTGGAACCTGGTGTGCTGGATGAATTTCTGGGAATGGCCATAGGTTTGACAGAGAGGGTGGCCTTTGCTGATGACCTCGTCTTGCTCATTAAGGCCAAACACTGGGGCTGTTTTGGAAAGCACACCAATTTAGTAATCAATACCCTCCAGCAATGGGCAAATATATACAAACTAATAATACCCAGCAACTATTTAATAACTGCTTCTATTAAATAAGAAGTAAAACTAAATCAATTCTGTTAAAAGGTAACTTGAACAGACATCCACAAATTAATATAGAATGTGAAACAATAGCTCTAGTCACTGAATTGAAATACCTAGGTATGATATTTGATAATAAGTTAACCTTCTACCCACATCTTTTAAACATAGCTAAAAAAAGTTAGGAACTATGCTGGTATGATTGCTAGAATCAGTCATGCTGACTGGAGACTAAAAAGGACACTTGCACTTATCTACAAGGCAGCGATTACCTATGGCACAGATGTATGGTACCACAGAGTCACTCTATAGAGAAATAAAAAGATGCTAGAGTTCATATAGCGGATGTACTCTTAACTGTCACAAGGGTGTGCTGCACTCAGTACACCTACTTTACAGGTCCAGGCAGGGGCACTGCCATTAGACTTAGAAGTAGTTATGAGAAGCCTCAATTATAGCCAGAAGAAGAAAATTCTGGCTAACATCTTAGGGATCACGATAAACACGGAGGCTGACATAAAACAGGAGAAGAATAGGGTCCTATCTACACTCTGCCAGTTATGGAAGGGTTGATGGGAGCAGGCACCTAAAGGGGAAGTCACTAGGAGGTTCCTGCCCGGATAACCCTAGTTTCCCAAAACCATCTCCCCGGTATGCCCACAGGCTCTATGCCACATTTTTGCTAACAGGGCATGGCCCCCAGAATGCAAAGTTGTGCCAACTGGGTCTCACTCAGGATCCAAAATGTACCTGTGGAGCTGAGGAGAATTGAACCTATGTCCTTTATGCCTGCCATAATTACCATTCCCAAATATGTAGACATAAGTGCAAGAATGGACCAATAAAACTGAGAGATGGGTAAACTACTCGTCTCTGATGAAATGCATTAAATAACCTTCTCTGAGCTTGCTCAAAAAAGTTTTTCAGACCAAGAGAAGCAACCATGCTATGCCAACACAGACTGTGACACTCCCCCTACTTAGGCAAGAATACCTAGCTGCTTGTGACACCTACCAAAGGAGACAACCCCTAATTAGACTGGCCTGTCAGAATATGTTTCCCACCCAGTCAGAATGTATATGAAATATTTTATGTGTTCACATGTTCTGATTACATGTGTGTGTATGTCCTTCTGTGGCTGAGTTCTGATGGACTTGGCTATGGGCTGAGGATTACAAGTATAACCATGTAAAGATATTAAGTCTGTATGTCAGTCAACCATGCTTGGAGCTTTCTGTCACATCTGCATTGCTGGACATGATTAAGAGCTTGTGTCTGTGTGCATCTCTGATGGAAAAGTGAAACTCACCTCCACCCCATATGCTTCTCCATTATGGGTGAATGTCCAAGCATATGAAATGGCTGTAGCTGAGCCTGGGTAGTCTTGGCTATGAGCAAAGGCTTGCAAGAGTAATTATATGAATGGCAGGTGTACATGACAGTGCATCATTTAGTTGGGCTCTTGATCAGATCCATGTTTCAGGCATGACTGAGAGCTCATATTTGTCTTCATGTGTGAAATAATGAGTAAAAGATATCTGACTGAAAATGGGTATGTCTGGGTGACAATATGTGCATGCAAGTATATGTAACAGTGTGAGTGAGTGATTATAAGTTGGTCCCGATACATGAATGTCAGCTGTACTTGGTGAGAAACATGTCCACTTAACCAGGAGGGGGGGGGACGTGTGCACCATCCTATTTAGAGAACTGTACTGAGTGAAATGAGTGTGAGAATGATAGGTACAAGAGACACCTAATAGAGATCTAATAGATGTTACTATCTAAATTGTACCCTGAATTTGTATATTAAAAAAAATTATGTTCCCCATTCTGCAGATTAAGTTGTATAAATGTGTGTGAATGCTAGGTCAACCTGTGTAAACTATACGGTGACTGAATGTTTGTGATTAGTATCATAAAAAAAAAAATGTGACTGTATGTGGTTTTTCATATTTAGGTGGCACCTACATCCTGTTTCTGTATGATGATGAATGTAAGAATACAAATGTGTGAGTGCAAGTGTGTTATGTACTCTTTTCCAGTCTGCCACTAAATACATAAAGTGTGCTTGTGTAAGTGTATTTATGAATTTACTTAAGGTGTGCACCCAGTTGGGGAAACCTGCTTTCTTCCTCATTTTCTGGAAATCTGTTCAACAGTTTTTCTGTGATCTGAATGCCTTCCCCAGTGAAATCCCATGGGCTCACATCTGGTGAGCATGGGCTTGGCACACCCTGGGTCCTAAGCTGGATATCATCATTCTTCTCTTTCTTGGTAAATCTCTTCAACTTTTGACTCTCTCTCTCTCTCTCTCTCTCTCTCTCTGGATAAATTGGGAATTTCTTTTTTTTTTTTTTTTTTTTTTTTTTGCTGGTGCAGCAAAAGCCTCAGGCTTCCTTGCACCATATAGCTAATAATAACATACTAGGAAACCCTCTACCATGCTGGCTTCATGCCTCCTCTCCATTGAAGCAAGTCTGGCAGATGTGGGATTTCAAACAGAGAAGTGCTGTCCTTTCACAGTGCAATTTCTTCTCTTACATAGGGCACTCTGGCCACTTTGTCTCGTAAGCATCTGTTACAATTGCCAATCATTCAAGTACACTTCAAAAACGTGTAAATGTCATGAACCAGTCTGCAGTCATTGGGCTAAAAATGGAGAGTCATACCATAACCGTCCTAATATCCGCAAACCACCCTCACATGCGAATTGTATATCAAGAGGGAACAGATCAAGCCACTTGGTTAGAGATAAAAAGTGTCAGGAATGTGAAAAGGGAAAGGAAACATAATTGAATGGACAGATTACTCCTTGAATAATAATGTATAAGTGGAATAAATGTAAGGGTGGACTTAGAAACATGCAATATATTGGTACACAGCAACAAATGGCAAAAAATAGAGTGACAAAGAATAATGGGACTGTTAACATAATACAACTCAATGAGTACAGAAATGTTGCAGATGAGCCTGCAACCATAAAAGAATTGACCTGCAACCATAAAAGAATTGACCTTTCCTATATTCAGGATCTGTATGAACAAGACAGCAGAATCATGGGCTATTCACTGAGCACCAAAATTCCTTTGTGCAGTCAGAGAAATTTACATGCGACAATTCTCGTTTTTAATCACAACTTGTGTCACCCTGTGACGAACAAGTTGTGATTAAACCATCAATATTGTACCATTGCAGTTTGCATTTGTGTTGAAACTGAGGAGAATAAATTTTATTTGGTGAGCATTTATTTTCATTATTACATTGAAAGCTTGTTGGACTAGGGCTTACAATACTGAGATTCCACGATTCCGAATACTGGTAATTTTTTTCCGGTATTCAAATCCCGGTATTGATACAAAAAAAAAAAAAAAAAATACCGGTTTTTCAGTACTAATTTAAAAACAATTGTTTATGATTTATTCACAAAAGGTTATAAAATCAACAATAAATCATTAATACTTCTGAATTTGCAAATGAGGGATTGTTATACACAATATGCAATGGAAATCTGAAAATATCATGAAACTAAGATATAAAATCTTACAAATATATTTCTCTTAGTAAGTATAGTGTGTGTGTGTGTGTGTGTGGAAGTAAAGCACCTAAGGAATAACGAAAACATCATTACGAAAATATTTTCATTAGTGGCAGTAGGCCTCGTATGGCAATTAAGGAATATGGTGAACAATGGTATGGCAGGTGCACAAGGGTTAAAATTAAAAGCTTCTGAACAATAGTTTAATCCCTCTATTACACCACTACTTGAAGATGTGGCACTTAGTGCATTTTGGGAAAGGATGTCAGTATGGAGCAGTTCAAAGGTATTGTGAACAGGTGATCTTGAGGTAAAAGGTGAAAGCGTTTCATTGTGTTGGAAAAATACTCCCACGAAAGGAAGAAGGGCGAGTTTAAAGAATAACACTGTGATTGGATCAGGTTTAAATTAGATAGGGGAAGATGGGTAAATGCATGCAAACCCCGTTGGGGTTTGCACATACGCTTGCATATAAAAAAGTAGTACAAGGGGCGATTGTAACTTGCAATCAATTCAATAAATAAATAAATAAATGAGAAGGAAATAAATAAGGTGCTCGCACCAAAAGAGTGGTTGTTGTTCGGAGGGGTTGCAGATTTCCAGTGGTAGTTCTGGGTTCAGTTCGGGTCCAGTTCTGGGAGTGTCCAGCTATATAGTGAAGGGTTCTGCCAGACACATTCCTGTGCTAGTAGTTAATCCAAAAGTTGAATAACAAACCAGTAAGATAGTGCCCTAGTTTCTACTACTACTGCTGTGGTAATTTCCTTCAGTATTAACAGAGAACTGTTCTCAAAATCCCGAAATAAGACAGTACTGGAAGAGCTATACAACAGAGATGCAGAGTTCAACTGAAAAGAGAGAGAAAGAGACATCACAGCACTCCGTGGAAGGAACCCACACAAAGGAATCCCACCGTGAAAGAGAAGGAAGGTAAGTCCTCTGAACTGTGTTGTTTTGGAAATGGTACTTAGATAAAGTGGGAGATTATTTTAGAGTAAGGTTGAAGTTGAAGAAACATGATAAATATGAAAATGTTCAGTACTGAGTTGGTTTATTGGTTGAAGTTGTAAACAAAATTGATATTGCTAAATTAAGAGAGATTACATGGAATTGTTAGCATTAGGTTAGCAACTTATAGATTGCTTTTGTGAAGAGAATTGATATTGCTGATTAAGAGAAATATCAGAAGTGATTAAGATTGAATTAGTTTAGTATTGACGCTGTAGAGAGAGTTGAGATTGTTAATTGAGAGAAATTTTATGGAAATAATAGCATGTATTAACAGATTAAATGAGAAAAATGAATATATTAGATGTAAATGAATGCCAGTTATTTATTGTAAATAGTTTTGTATGATAATGACTTTTGTTTTATATTTGTATTGTTGTTATTTGGTTTTTAGGAGCATTAGCAACTAAGGCCATATTGCTCCGGGATATGCGGTGGTCATTCCCTGACCTTTCCACATCTTCTGTATTTGGTGGTGACGGGCTTGAACCCCGGTCTAATCAAGAAGCGTGTGTTACGCACTGCTGCTCCTTCCCACCTGGCTACGGAGGCGCCTGTTTTATATCTGTATCATTGCTCTTGAGACAGCTCACTCGTGTGTGTGTGGGGGGGGGGGAATATTCCTTAGCTCCTGGCAATTCTCATTTTTTAACGCAGTCAGACAGCTTGTGGGGCCTAGTGCTTGAGGGGAACTGCTGTACAAAAATCATAACAATAGCCACCGCGACAGTAATACTAAGGTAGAGGGGAAATAAAAATTAATATATAAATAAACAACCCCACCCACAACTTATATTTGGTTTCCTCACCAAGCTTAATCCCTTTCTTTCATTAATACGGATATAGTGCCATAAAAAGTCAAAAAGGAAATAATTTTTATTTTTGATAAAAAGGAAATAAGATTTTTTGAAGATGGGGGAATAAAGGGGAGGGGGGTTAAACTACAACTAGTCTATGACTATCTCAGCAAAGCACCAACCAGCACAGAATCCAAAAGATTGTTTTCTGCTGCTAATTAAATATGTACCAAAATTAGATCCAGTTTAAACCATAACACTATTGAGTTTCTTAAGAGCTAACTTTATTCGGACAGGTAGTGCAGATGCTTATTTTTTTGTTTTTAGAATAACTGTATGCTTAATAATTTTTGCTAGAATATTTATTATTGTAATAAAAGTTTGATTTAAAATGTGAATTCAAGTAATTACTTGTTTTTTCCTAACTTTATTGCACCTAATTGTCATCAAAATTTATTGCAAAAAATGTTTTTTTTTTTCAAGTTTCATAAATTAAAAATACCAAAATACCAGTACAGTATTAAGATTTTGACAGGTATTGTGAGCCCTATGCTAGACCACTTGCAAAGTGAGAGGGTTATTATCTGCATGGACTTGAAAAACATTATAGTTTGGCAGAGCTACTGGTGAATGGGGATGATTGCTTAGATTTTTATTAAAATCAGCAAATTGGGATACTTTAGGTGAACAGTTGCATTCCAAAACTGGTGTGGTGATGCTGGACGAGATTGTTGCGCTACCTGGAACTGTGGCTGCCCAATTATTACAAGATTGGTTATAGGAGGTGTTTGTAATGAGACACACCCAGCTAAGATATGCTCTGGAAAAGTGGTGGGCACCAGAACTGACATCTCTCCATAAGGAAACCATTAAAGCAAGAAAACTGTATCAGACATGTAAGTGTAGGGGAAGCAATGAAACACAAGCCCTCGAAAATGAATACAGGCGAGCAAGATGGAAATACACACAAATGGTTGTTAGAGAAAAATATAATGTGGTGAAGAGCCTGGTACAAACAAGTAGAAATAACAATCCCTGGGGACTGGTATATAAACTGAGTAGTAGCAAATTTTCCATGTGAGATTTTTCGCATGGAAAAAATATTACTTCAAAATGAAATTATTACATTGCGAAACGATATCTTCCTAAAAGCCAGATCATCAGAAAAAGACTTTTTTGAAAATATGTTTGTCGAGAAAAGTAGACAAATGTAAAAAAAATGCAATGAATTTTTAAATTCCTGTTTTGGTTCCACATATCTATGTGAATCGGCCTTTTCGTATTTGAAACAAAAAAAGGCCGAACAATCACTCTACTCTTACGGACTTGCATACAGAAGATTTTTTATGGTTGGCCCTATCACAGTATATCCTCAATTTTGAAAGCTTGGCAGATGACTTGAACACACAAACTTCACATAAATTAAAAATTTAAATATGTATGAATTTAAAATAAGAATTCTGAATCGTATTTAATTTTAAAATTTATAAACAACATTTTTCAATGTGTGTTGATTAACCTTTTTAACCACATGCAATGAAATTCTTGAGATGGTAGATCGCAGCACATTTTGAAGAAAAAAAGTCAATCGCATCACAAATTAAGTTGGCCACCCATGCTATATATAATATAGCATGGGTGGCCAACTTAATTTCCAAATATTTGAAAAGAGGCAGTTGAAATTACTATTGAAGCCTCCAGAATTGGTGGATTCATACCGTCCAATAGCATTGAACGGTATCAATTACTTCAACAGGAAAGTCACTGTTAACTCTGCTTCTGGGATAGTTACCAGAATTGTTCATAGGGAATGTCCACAAAGATCCATATTTGAGACTATGATGTAGAACCTAGTCTTAAATGAATGGCTGAAACGTAACTACATCAATGTAAATATGGTAGCATATGCTGACCCGAGTTAATGAAGGGTGACTCTCGATCACAATTGGAAGAGCTTTCTAATTTTGTTTTATCAGAGCTGGAGAACTGGTGTGATATGTACAGACTTCAAGTTTCAAAAACAATGAGTAACACCTTATTACACAAGTGCCATTTATCAGTGAACAAGGAATCCAGGGGTCATGCTATGGGGAGCCGGTCTTCAATCAGTTAAAACTATAAAATATCTGGGAGCGATGAATGACAAGCAGTTGTGCTTCACAACCCACATCATATACATTGCAGACAAAATTCAGAAGTTTGTTGGCATGATTGCTCGAATTACAAGGAAAGAATAGGTGTCGAGGGTAAAGCATTGGCCTTATTTTATGACCATTTTCCTGCAAATTGTGGGATATGCATCATATATCTAGTTGAGCTCCACTTTGCAGAAATCTAATGTGCAAAAGATCTTTTCAATTCAGTGATCTATTCTATTGAAGATGTGTATGGCCTGTTGAACTGTGTTTACTGAGGCACTATAAGTTTTGACAGGTCACCTACCACTGGAATTACACTTGGTGTTTCTACCAATAAGTTACCATCTAACAAAGGAGTTGCCATATAACTGTTTGTCACATGAAATAGATTGTGATGCGAGTTACAAAGAGGAAAGGAAGCATCTAAAACAGTGACAAGAAATTTGGAGCAATTGTGTGAAAGGAGCAGTAACAAAAAATTCTTTTCCAATAGTAATGATAACAGTAAACAGTGGGCAACTTGTTTTAATCCCAATCTCTATACAACTTGTCTTTTGACTGGACATATTTCCTTTTTTTGCAAAGTTCGGGGAATTTTGAATCACTGAGCATACTCTATGTACTTGTGAATTCCCGGAACACTGAACTAATCTTTTCTATGAATGTGTTGAGTATTGTGACTCAAAGGGACAAATTAATTGAAGAAGCTCCTAATCTCCACTCCCTTACTCCTGGATGTGAACAACTGTTAGTACAAAAAAAAGATTTTTACACACTTCAAAATTCTGCATTCAACTATTCAGAAGCAGGATGTTGTTGCAGTTGGAGGAGCATAAGCCAGATATCGAATAACAGTTAAAAAAAAAATGGGCTTGAAAAGGTCATGGCATGCTACATTAGAATGGAATATCATTATGGTAGACAGGGTGGATGCAGGATGAGTAGTGCCATTTTGATTATAGGTGGGAGTCTACCTTGTGAACACTACAGCTTCTATGGAACCTCATGATACATCCTCTAATACCTCTTCCACTAACAGATGATTCAGAGCAGTGGTTGAGGAGACCACTGAAACTTTTTGGGCAGGCTTGTATTGGAGAAATTGGGGCTTCAGTGGGCTCCACTATGATAAGCCTGTTGGATGACCTGTGATGTTATTATGTTTCCAGGGACTGTATGTGGAGACTGATTGAGGTTTTACTATTAACTGATGTGCTGTTGGGACTGCTCAGGTTTGAGGAAAAGTTCATTTCTTCATTGTGACCATATTCCTGGTTCAGACATCTATTTCCTGGATTGAACTTCTCATTTTGAATCTTCGTAGGGCACCTACAAGTGTCAACTGGATCCTCAGAGATCATCGCAACCTTACATTAGGACTTTATAGTGTCAAAAACTTTCATGGTGTTGCATTGTGATATGGACATCACATTGAGAATGAATTGATCCTCTACAAGGGAATCTGAATAACTGTACATCAACACTGTCTGTGGTACAGTACTGAAAATAAATTTTGGGGTTGCCTGGAAAGCTAGCTGGGCCCACATAGTACAATAAATAAAAAATTAAATAAAGTAATATGGCTTTAATGCTGTGCATTCTGTACGAAGCACTCTTTGTCCATCATTTTGGAAGGCACTGCAGCTTGTTATGGGCAAGACAGATTGTGATAATCTTCTGAAAATTGGATTCAGTTGTGTACAGATAACATGGAATGGAACTCTGTTTTCCATTTCTTTATCTTCTTCTCTCCACTGTTTTCTTCTTTTTTTTTTTTCCTGTCTCGCTTTTATGCTAGTACTTTCTCTTGTCTCTTTTATTTTACTCTGCATACATTACACTACTATAGTGTTTTTCTGATCTGTATGCCAGGGAGATGGCACAAAGTCACCTGTGATAGATAGCAGATGCCTGGCTAGTTTCCATCCAAGGATGGAAACTAGCTCATGCCAGCTTGCTGTGATAAACTAAACCTAAGTAGCCAGTCACTCACCACAAACAACACAACACTACGACATATGCCACTAAACTGATTGGCCTTTATCTGTACAGTATCTACACACAATAAACATGGAGTTGCCATAACTTGAAAATGGCCACATCGTCATCATCAGCCATTTTCAATCCAATGCAGGATGAAGGCCTCTCCAGCAACTTTCCAGTTCCTTCTGTTTTGTGCAATGGCCATCCATTTACAACCCACAAACTCGTGAATTTCATCTATCCATCTCCGCCGTTGTCTTCCAGGTTTTCTTCTAGCTCCTCTTGGGTACCATTCTGTTATTTTCTTAGTCCATCTATCTTTGGGCCAGATGTAGCTCAGTGGTCAGGAGCGAGAGTGCATAGCATGCATTCCTTGAGTGGATCGGGGTTCAAGACCGTGACTACTAAATATGATAAATATTTGTATTGACGATTTATTGTAAACTCTACTGACTTGGTTGTCGCGCCGGAGTATAAACAGAAAATTTATTTTTCCCAATAGGTTTCTTGGGCTTTATCACTTTCAGAAAGTTGTAATATTCCTTGTCGATATCGTGGCCCTGAGCAGTCTGCAGAAGCTCAAACTTGTTCTTAAGTTCCAGTACATACTGCTCTTTCTCCTCTTTTGTTATCTCAAAGACCTTTGTATTATTTACTCGAGTCAGTTTATTCCTTTCCTACATCAAGTGTGCATCTTACCATTCTGTGATCACTTCCAACATTTACCTTATTCAGGGCAGTAATATCATTCACGATATATCTTCTGTTAGTGAGGATGAAGTCGATTTCATTAGTTGTTAATCCATTTGGACTCTTCCATGTCCACTTTCTGTTCACCCTTTTCTTGGAAAAAAAGTGTTCATTACTGACAATCCTTGAGATTCTGCAAATTCCACAAGTCTTTCACTTCTTCACCAATTTGAAATTTCCTATAGTTTCCCCATTTCTGTGCTGTTTTGTCTTTTTCCAACCTCAGCATTGAAGTCTCCCATAATAATAATGTATTGGGTTTTCTGCTCATCTAGAAGACTCAATTTCAGTGTACATTTCTTCAACCTCTTCATCATCTTCAGTATTAGCCTTGACACCCTTGGTGATGTACTTTTAAATTCCAAAATGTTGTTTTTTATATCTTTATGGACCAGAAAACCAACTCCATCTTCGCACCTTTCACTGTTTCCATTGGTGTATAGCAGATTTCCACTTGATACACTTATAAGCGATTCATTTCTTCTTCTTGTTTCAGCCAAACCGATGATATTCCAATTCACATTTTCTAGTTCCTTTTCCAGCTCTAATATCCTGTCTTCACCGATGAGCAATCTTACGTTGTAACATGCCAAGTTCAGTTTCCGTGCATGGCAGCCTGGTCATACCCAGAGATTCTTAGCACCCTCTGCTTCCACTCTGATCCTCTTGCTGCCGTAAGAGGGGGAATGAAAGCTACTGGGGACTGTGGGCCATTTGTTTCGTGTTGCTGTCATATGCTGGAGGGTTTGGTCTTTTCCTCTTCACGCTGACCAGGCGTCTTGAAGAGAACCACTCTACACGTTCGTTGCCACCTGAGTGATGTAATAGGGCTTACCATCGAGGTGTGCATGAGTGGATTTTAGGGTGGCAGGCCAAACGGACTTCTCCTAAATCTTCTGTAATAGAAAGATATTGGTTCCATCAGTGTTTTAGACTGAGTGTCTGATAACATGCAGAATACCTGTTCTCCCCTCTAAGACCCTCTAAGGGACCACATACACACCAACAAATAAACAAAAAAAATGTCTTTACTCCATCTTCATTACCTATTTCCCTTCCCCACCTCCCACCCAAACATTTTGCCTGGTGGACATTCTGCTTCTGACAGTCCTCTCCCATGGAGAGTGGGCTCCCTTCACAGAGTGGCCCCTCTATCCCTTAACTTCCTATTTCTAGGTGGAAAGACTTTTATCATCCATCTCCTTTTCTCCAACACTTTGACTATCACCCCTACCCTCCCTTTCCATTAAAAAAAAAGTTTCCAGCAGTTTTTTTTTTTTTTAAACTCCAGAGTCCTCCCTAGAGGCAACATCCAGGGTTCACCCATGAGATTTATTTACTCCCTACTACACCCAGCCCACCTCCATGAAGTCCCACTAGAGGCTCTAAAGCTAAATGTCCAGAACAACAGACCAACACAACACCACATTATACTATGCAGACTACACTAAAATTTTCACTATACCTGGCCTTCACAGTTTGTATTGCATCACAGAGTATACTATGTGAAGTTGGGGGGGGGGAGACCCCCAATGCAATTTGACTAGCAACATATACACTATATCCTTAAAGACTGTACTACTCATATTCAAATTCTGCATCCCTTATAAATCTGAATGACACATCTCTTATAATCCCCACAATGTCTGCATTTGATGACTTGACCAGAACTTCAAATTCATCATATTTATTTACTATGCTACTAGCATCAGTGTACATTCAAGTATACATGCACCTGCTCTTATTCTTAGTTACTCTAACACAGCCCATGTATTTACTTGTTCCATGATGATCTGCAGCAGGCCTTGAAATTCCCCGACACCTTGCTTTCTATTGCTTCTATTAGATTGCTGCACAATCTAATAGAAGCAATAGAAGAATCACTCCCTGCCTGCCGCTACTCTTAATCTATTAGTCTGTACCCCCTCCCCCCAAGCTAGCAGTTTTCTGACCCACCTATTTAAGTATATCCCATCCCTATAGAAGCAGTCGCTCCTGTTAATAAGCACAAACCACACTGAGAAAAATTCTAATCCATGAGCTTTACACAATCTCTCCAGGACCAAACTGATTGACAAGGCTCTCATCAGATACTCTCTCATATCAATGTTTGGGGCAGAATTGCAGACACTAAAATTTAACCCTAACTTGTTACGTTTTCTGTACTTGTTAAGTAAAGAAAACGTAAAAGTAATAGTTGGAATAGGACCAGTTTGTCCCAGGCAGACAAACTGGTCCTATTCCAACTATCCTTCTTGCAGAATACATTTCCCATTTCCCTGACAATAGAGTCATCGACAATAACTACCTCACGTGGGAACAGCACATTCTACCTTGGGGATTGCCACTGTGTTGCCTGATATACAAGTTTGAGCTCTATGGAGGCCCATCAAACTCTATCTGAGAGCTTTGATGGGCCTCCATTTTAATTCCTTCAACGGCATCCACCCTACTCTTCAAGATCTCATAAATGCCCATTAGAATGCTCAGTTGACATTAATTTCTTCACACTCTCTGCACTGAACACACACACACACAAAGTTATTCCTCTTGGCTGTATCGTATCCTGTTCCAGAAAGTTCCACAAACATTGCATAAGTAGCACATTTCGTTAGGATATGATTCAAAGAAGTATTGTCTCCTTCAGTTCTCCCTGGAGCCACAACACTCCTGCTACTTTCAGCCCATGGCGTTGCTACTGTAGTCTGGGGCATGGTTTCCATTTGAATTGAATATACTATACTTAAATAAAATAATAACACTACTCTATTCACCAGTTATAAATTAATAATACTTATGTATAATACTTAATATATTTTATACATCTACTACATGATTACAGATCAACATCTGGCATCGTTGTGCATGAATTATCTTGGATTTTAATGAGCAACATTCCATTTTCATACTATTCCTCGCAAATGCATTCCAGCAGGCTTAGGTGTGTTGGGCTTGGCATAATACAGTGTCATCCAGACAGATAGAGCTATTTACAATATGGATGAAATGGAAGGATGAATTTTAGAAGTGATTACATAGCAGAGCAGATTACACAGTAGGCAGGATGGAAACCATAGTATTATTAGCTCAGTCAACTGATTTTTGTTCTTGTGCCGTGGTTGTGAGTTAAGATCATGCCTAGTCAGTTAGAGATACATTCAGTGGAAGGAAAGAATCCCAATTTCCAAAATATTCCACATGTGTGAATGTAGATGCAAACTATCTAATCAGTCTGTTAGCAACCTGAACATGTTTATTGACAGTTAAATCATTCATATCTATTGGACTAATGTGACTGCACCCCCCTCCTTCTAATATTTACATAAGTAAAGAAGTCTTTGCCATTTATCTTTGCATTCTTTTCAAAAGACTTCTCATAATCTGTCTTAAGCTGCTTAACCTCCTTTGTGGTTTGAATGCAGGCTAACTTATATCTACTGTTGTCTTCTGTATCACCTGATAATTTATATGCATCCACACATTCTTCTTTTCTGTCACATCTCATTAGTACATCTGATATCCATTTAGGTCTAAGCCTTCAAACAATATCTCTTAACTGGTATAAGGAAAAAAAAGCTCAGGAAATTGACAAAGAAATGAAAGCTGCATATGAGCAGAATTGTCCATCCTATGAGTAAAAAAGTGGAAATGAGAGTTCCAGTGTGGTGGTAAAAGTGTCTTTGACAAGCCAAGAGAAGGAAGGCCATCAACATACATAGACAGTGAGTGAGATGGTTCCAAAGGTTGAGCAACTGGTGCTGAGTGATGGATGTGTAACAATTCATTTCATCACAAATGCGGTGGGAATTAGTTATGGGTCTTCCTACAGCATTTTACATGACCATCTGCACACATTTAAGGTTTCTGCATGATGGGTTCGAAGATTGGCGGCATCTTTGCAGAAGCAATGTCTCAACAACTGTTGGATTTGTGCTACTGCAGTACCCACCCTATTCTCCTGACCCAGGACAGTCAGACTTCTTGTTTCAAGAAATGAAGAAATCATTGCGTGGACGGCACTTCGATTCATCTCAGGAAGTCATCAATGAAGTGCAGAAAAAAGTGCAGACTTCTATGATCAAGGCATTAAACAACTAATCCATAGATGGGAGAAATGTGTTACTTTACGTGTACAGCACATAGAAAATAATTAAAGTTCCTGTGAAGTTTCACTTTTCTAGGGCTATTATTTCTAGGTAAGGGTATGAACTTTTTGATACTCCCTCATACAATTTAAAAACCCTCATAAATTTAAATTGTAGGAGACCACAGCAGTCACCTTTCCCTTTGCCCTTAATGGTAGTTACATCTTCAAGTAATCCCACATCAATATATTTAATCACTGCAACCTAGCGGGTCCTTTTTATCTGCAGATTCTTAATGCATGAAGGGTTGTTGTTAATAATTAGATAAAGATTATTGCCAATCTCTCATGTTGGTGTAGAAAACATTCATCCAATAAATTCACAAAAGTCTTGCTACTGTGGGAGCAGAGGTTTCCAAAGTTTTGTGCCTCGCACCCTTTAAAACATTTTCTATATTTCATGCACTCCCCATCTTCCAGAGCAGGTGCAAATAAACATATATGAATACTCTTATGAATTAATACAATTAATCTCAAAGATTGAAATAAAATACATTTCATACCTGGATTAGTGTGATGGTTTATCCATATTTGTTAAAAAAAACTGCTTCATAAAAACATGTGCCTCGCAAAACAACCAAGTGCTGGGGGAGGGCTTTGAAAGTTAAAATCCCCCATTATAAGACAATCTGATTTACTAGCCCATTCAATATCTGTAGTATTCTTTGATATACTCTTCATGGTTATTAGGCCTATAACACATTCCTACTCTCAATATTTGTTTTCTCAGCTTATGTCACAACAAACTGACCACCCAATTCAACTGGATACACTGACTTACTTTTTATGTGCTTCTCAGCTAAAAGCATAACTCGCCTCCCGTCCTGTCCTGTCAGTCCTTTCTGTACACCCTGAAATTCTGCATCAATATACAGGGGTTGCCTGTACATGACTCGGACCAGAGCAGCAAAGCAAAAGGCTCAAGCTAATGGGAGTGCTGTGGCTCAGGGGAGAACTGAAGGGGGGGGGGGAGCAGTTTCCCTCTGAATCACAGCCTTTCAAAATGCACTACTTGCTAGATGTTTGTGGAGCAGTCGGGTATGGGACATGATACTGCCATGGGGGATGTCTTTGTGTGTGTGCGTGCGATGCAAGGAGGTTGTAGGAAATCAGGCGACAATTCAGCGTTGTTATGGGCCTATATGAGCGCTTGAAGGACAGGGTGGATGCTCTCGAAGGATTAAAAGTGGGGGCCCATCAAGCTCTCAGCTGATCACAACAATGCCAGAGCTTGCACTCGGTCATCACGCAACACAGTGGCAGCCGCCAAGGCAGAATGCACTGGTCCCAAAGGAACTAGTAGTTGTTGGTGACTCTATTGTCAGGGAAACGGGAAACACGCTTTGTAAAAAGGATAGGTGGAACAGGAAAAGAGTATGTCTGCCAGGGTCAAAGGTTGATGACGTTGTAGAGCGGATATCATCTTTTAAGGGCACAAAAGGTGATATAGTTGTACACGTTGGAACTAATGATATTAAGAGTAGGAAACCGGCAGAATTACTTAAAAAGTACAGGTCACTGTTGAAAAAAAGCCGTGAATTAGGGTTGAATTTGAAAGTGTCTGCAATTCTGCCCAGACACGATAGGAGGGAGTATATGATGAGGGCCTTGTTGAACAATTCAGCCTTGGAAAGATTGTGCAAGGCTCAAGGGGTAGAATTTTTTTCAGCCTGGTCTGTACTTGTTAACAGGAGAGACTGCTTCTACAGGGATGGGATACACTTAAATAGAAAGTGTGCCAGAATATTTGCTGATTTGCTGATTGGTGCCAGAATGTTTGCTGATGCTATCGAGGCAGTGTTAGGTGTTTCGGAAAACTGCTAGCTTGGGGGGATACAAGGACTAATAAATTAACAGTAGCCACTGGCAGAGGTGAAAGCGATTCTTGCACTGCTTCTATTGGAATGAGCAGAAGCATGGAAAACAAGATGCAGGATATTTCAGAGACTGCTAGGAGTCAATGCGGTACAAGTAAACACATGGGTTGTGTTAGGGTAGCTAAGAATATGCTATTTAGTTTTTAGGAGCATTAGCAACTAAGGCCATATTGCTCCGGGAATATGCGGTGGTCATTCCCTGACCTTTCCGCATCTTCCGTATTTGGTGGTGACAGGCTCGAACCCCGGTCTAATCAAGAAGCGTGTGCTATGCACTGCTGCTCCTTCCCACCTGGCTACGGAGGCAGCTCAGCTAAGAATAGGAGCAGGTGCATGTATACTTGCGTGTACACCAATGCCAGGAGTTTAGTAAATAAATTTGATGAATTTGAGGTATTGCTCAATACATCAAAGGCAGATATTGTTGGGATTTCAGAGACATGGTGTCACACAGATATAAGGAATGCAGAACTGGAATTTGGGGAGTACAATGTCAGCAGAAAGGATAGACAGGATAGGAAGGGAGGAGGGGTTATGCTGGACAGTGCAGTGTCATGTCAGTTTGGTGTGACATAAGCATTGGGAGATCAAAATTGAGAGTAGGAGTGTGCTATAGGCCTAATGACACTGACGAGTATAATAAGAAACTGTACAGGGAAATAGAGTGGGCCAGTAAATCAGAGAGTCTTATAATGGGGGATTTTAATTTCCCAGATATTGACTGGAATTTGGGGGCTGGTCACTCACACACTAGCAAGGCTTTTGTGGATTTATTGGATGATTGTTTCTACATCAGCATGTTCGGGAGGCAACTAGAGGGAGTAATACTCTTGATTTGATTATCAACAGTGATTCTTGATGCATTAAGAATCTGCAGATAAATGAACCACTAGGTGACAGTGATCACAGTGTGCTGAAGTGGGATTTACTCAAAGAGGTAACTACCATTAGGGGTAAAGGGAAGGGTTATTGTTTTCGTAAAGGCGACTGAGATGATGGACTGAGACAGTATGGACTGAGACAGTATTTAAATTCTATACAGTGGGACCAACTGATGATGTTACCAACAGCAAATTCAAAATGGGAAGCATTCAAAGAACTTATCTTGGAAGCTACTACGCTTTACATACCAACTAAGAAATATTGTTCAAGGTTTAGGCCTAAATGGATGTCAGATGAACTAATGAGACATATGGCAGAGAATAAAAATGCATGGGATACATACAAATTAACATGTGACACAGAAGCCTGTGATAGATACAAGTTGATCTGTAACCAAGTTACAAAGGAGGTTAGGCAGGCGAAGGCAGATTACGAGAAATCTTTGGCAAGGGATGCAAAGAAAAACAGCAAAAAGTTCTTTACTTATGTAAACTCTAGAAGGAAGGGGATGAATCAGATTGGTCCACTTGATATCGATGGGTCAACTGTTGATGATCCTGCTCAGGTAGCTAACAAACTAAATGAATATTTTGGCATCGACATTCACACATGAGGAGTTATTCAGCAAAGGGAATGCCAGAGGTGTATTCAACTCTGGCAGTAAGCTAGAGAATTTTGTAATAACTGAGAGTAAAGTGGAGGAGAAATTGTTGAAGATAAACACAAGAAAGGCACCTGTGGTGGATGGGATCTATCCAGTTATATTAAAGAAAGCAGCAAAGGAAGTAAGCAAACCCTTAGCCATAATTATGAGAGCTTCCTTGAACTCAGAGGAGGTACCCACAGACTGGACATGTGCAAATGTGACCCCAATTCACAAAGGAGGATCAAAGGCTGACACAAGTAATTATAGACCTGTGAGTTTAACTTCTGTTCCCAAAAACGTAATGGAGGCACTGGTTAAAGAAGCACTGCAGGATCATCTAGACAAGACTTCAGTTATAGCTCGGACACAGCATGGTTTTGTTAAGGGGAAGTCTTGCCTGACCAATTTGATTGGATACTATGATGCAGTTACAAAAGAAATGGATGCAGGGAATAACTTTGATATTATATACTTGGATCTTAGAAAGGCTTTTGATACTGTTGCACATGGAAGACTGCTGCACAAACTGGAGCAGTGTGGCATTGGAGCAGTGTGGCATTGGAGGCAAATTGCTGCTATGGATAAAGGGGTGGTTGAGGGGGAGAAGACAGAGAGTGGTAATCAATGGACACTGCTCATTGTGGACTAATGTTATTAGTGGAGTCCCTCAGAGTTCAGTACTGGGTCCATTATTGTTTTCTTATTTATAAATAATACTGATGATGGTATATCAAGCTTAATGTCCAAGTTTGCAGACGATACGAAGGTTGGAAGGGTTGTCAAGTACACTACTGACACTATGCTGCTGCAACAGGATCTGGAAAGGTTGAGCAGATGGGCTGAGAGGTGGCAAATGAAGTTTAACATTGACAAATGTAATGTACTACATATGGGAAACAGCAACCCCAGAGCAACGTATCAACTCTGTGGTACTACACTGACAGTGGTAGAAAATGAAAGGGACCTGGGGGTAGTTGTGCAGGCAGATATGAAATTCTCTGAGCAGTGCAGACGGGCTGCAAGAGTAGCTCATGGTGTATTGTGAATGATATATAGGAATTTTTTCTAGCAGGATAAGGAGGTGATTATTCCCTTGTATAAGGCAATGGTCAGGCCACACCTAGAGTACTGTATACAGGTCTGGAGGCGTCATTTCAAGAAGGATGTGGAGCTGCTGGAACAAGTACAGAGAAGGGCAACAAGATTAGTGAATGGGAACAAAGGGGTGCTCTTACGAAGAAAGGCTTAAGTTTTGCAAATTACAGTGTCTGGAGACTAGGCACCAGTGAGGTGATCTGATGAGGTGTATAAAGCCTTGAATGGTTTGAGCATGCTCAATGCTGATGGGATTCTTCCTCTTGCTCAGAGTAATCACCTGAGAGGGCATAAATTCAAATTGAGGAAAGACAGATGTAGGATAAGGAGGTGATTATTCCCTTGTATAAGGCAATGGTCAGGCCATACCTAGAGTACTGTATACAGGTCTGGAGGCGTCATTTCAAGAAGGATGTGGAGCTGCTGGAACAAGTACAGAGAAGGGCAACAAGATTAGTGAATGGAACAAAGGGGTGCTCTTACGAAGAAAGGCTTAAGTTTGGCAAATTACAGTGTCTGGAGACTAGGCACCAGCGAGGTGATCTGATGTGGTGTATAAAGCCTTGAATGGTTTGAGCATGCTCAATGCTGATGGGATTCTTCCTCTTGCTCAGAGTAATCACCTGAGAGGGCATAAATTCAAATTGAGGAAAGACAGATGTAGAATAGACGTGCAGAAATTTGTCTTTAGCCAGCGGGTGGTTGGTTGGTGGAACAGACTTCCATTCCTTGTCGTGGAATTTGATAGCCTAAATAAGTTTAAGGCTCAGCTGGACAGGTATTTCGAAAGAACAGAGGGGTGAAGAGGAAGTGGTTATTTTTTATTTATTTTTATTTTTTATTATTTTTTTTTTTTTTGGCTGATGCTGCATAAGCTTGCTTTCTTGCATCAAATGCCTCTACTAATGCTAACATGGTACTTCTACAACATGGTTTCACTCTAACACGACTGATAAATTGCGGCAATCCTCACACAGCATGGTACTTATATAACAAGGTTCTGCATTAACATTGTTTGAGAATTGTGGGAAATCTTGCATAACATGGTACTTTTTAGCTTTTGTGCTGGGAAAACCCTGCTATTATGTTATATGTGATTTTCAATGTTTCCATTCCTTTTTGTGAATCCCTATTGTTGACTCGCTAGTCGTTATCGCGGTTCATGGTATTTTTCTAAAGCACATTTCTGGAGGAAACTACCATAAAACAATAAAACCAATTTGCTTTCCGGTTAACACAATCTATTATAAATGGGAAGTAAACTTGATCTTGCATTTGCTATAGTAACGATAGCTGGAATTCTGTGGGTTTTCACGCATATATTATGGTGAAATGTGTTTCCCTTTCCATGAAATATTCAATCATATAAAAAACATAAATTTTCAGAAACTCATTACTCCGCATCTCACTTGTGCATGCCGTGTTCTTTGTTATTAATTGCTTATCATTTTTACTGTTTTAAATTTTACAACAAAAAAAAAAAAAAAAGTCAGTGAACAGAAATTTCAATTAGTATGTATATATTACAGTATGCATTAATTTAAGCTATGTATGTAAGCGTAAATTTATTTTTATTTTGCTAACTGGAAAATATTCTTCCGATTTTCACATATCATTTAAAGTGGGGGTTCCACTGTATTTTTTGGGAGATCCCTGGGTTAGATTAAGTGATACTGAAATTGTGCTTGTTTGAGACCAAAAAATTGTGACTTCGAAGGATGCAGTTCGTGACAGAGAGCAGAAGGTACACGAAATCTAGATACTGCAGAAGAGATTGTGCTTAGCAGTGATGAAGAGAAAGAAAATTAATTGAACGTACATTATCTGACATATAAGTATCACAGTTTGTAAGGTAAGACGTTTCTTCAGTTATTACTATTTAAGTTATTACTATTATAAAAATAATAGTTAAAAGATTAAGTTGTTTGTTTGTTATTTGGTTTTTAGGAGCATTAGCAACTAAGGCCATATTGCTCCGGGATATGCGGTGGTCATTCCTTGACCTTTCCGCATACTCCGTATTTGGTGGTGACGGGCTCGAACCCCGGTCTAATCAAGAAGCATATGCTACGCACTGCTGCTCCTTCCCACCTGGCTACGGAGGCGCCCCAAAAAAGATTAAGTTTCCAATAGTTATAAAAAAAAAAAAAAGTGGTGTATTTTTGTTAGCTTTTGGAACGTAGCCCCCTTTTTGCACTGGTTCTTAGTTCCGTATAACACGGTTTCACATTACATGAGATTTTGTAGGAACCTAACTACTGTGTTATACGAGGGTTACCTGTATATCTGTATATCTCAAGTCTGCATTTGATGATTCACCAGGACTTCAAATTTATTTCCTGTGCTCCTAGCATTGGTGTACATCAGTCCTGGCCAACCCAAATCGTTCTGCTGGCCACCTTGACGAACTCAATTTTCTGCAGGCCACACATAAAATAAAACAATCTTTTAAAAATAAAAAATCGAATGCCATAAAAATGTATTTTATTTTTATTAATGAGATATTTGCTTTTCTTTGCAATCACTCAATTTTTTAAAAATCTACTTCAACACTGGTAGTTGCACATCTTAATTGATTTTCCAGATTTTCATCTGTTATTGAAGCTTAAGATTTACTTTTGATATTTCATTTTTTTAAAAGGAAGTGTCACACACGTATGTGGCTCCGAAGGCGCTCACAATTTTTTTGTGCAAAAAATCTTAATTTGGGATACTTTTTTGGGATACTCAAGTAATCTGGCAACTTCATTATTCATCCAACTTGGAATCCTCCTCATGGAATATTCATTTAATAGTATATACGCATTCAAAGCTCTGTGATTAATGTTTTAAAGGTATACCATGATTCAATTGTATTCGCTCTTTGTGAGGTGTCTGCCATGTTAATAGAGATCTTAAGTCTTTGTAATTTCGTTTCCTGAAATTATAACCCATTCCTTTGCCTTTAGCTACCTCTCTCGTCATCATCCACAGTAGAACTGTGATCACTTCTTGTTACTGGTTCCTGTATTTTGAGCCCTATTATCATCTGGTTCATGATCAGGTCTAGAATATTCTTTTCCCTGACATGTTGATACAAATAACAATCATCTAGTTAATTTAAAAATTTTGTCCCCACATGTCATTTTCTTCCAATTAGAGGCAAATTAAAATCGCCCATAAAATGACATTCATGCTTGCTTGCCCATTACATTTGCATGTAGAATTTGACACAGTTTGATAACCTCTGATCAAATGCATTAAATATTTCAATGGAAAAATTTGAAAAATAGCAATTTGAAAAATTTGTAAAATATTTTTTTTTTACTAGTGTCATTGTAAATTTCTTGTGTTTTGTAAATAGTTGATTAGCTAGAATTAAAGTTAATCGCTAAAATGTAGATCCTGTCTATTATATTTTCTTCTGAATACAGTTAATTTGTCTTATAGGTTGTTCATGGTCCTTTAGAGGCTGTCATTAAACAAACTCTACCACAAGATAAATATAGCAAACAGCCTATGCTGTTGTTGTTGTTATTTTGGTTTTTAGGAGCTGTTTGTTATTTGGTTTTTAGGAGCATTAGCAACTAAGGCCACACTGCTCCGGGATATGCAGTGGTCATTCCCTGACCTTTCCGCACCTTCCGTATTTGGTGGTGACGGGCTCGAACCCCAGTCTATCAAGAAGCGTGTGCTACGCACTGCTGCTCCTTCCCACCTGGCTATGGAGGCGCCAACAGCCTATGCCTTGGAAATCACTTTTGCATAGCTTAATATGGGGTAAAATCATATACCCACTATGACTGTATCTTACTTGCTTATTAAATGAAGTTTCTGCTTTATGGATGAAAATAAAAACTTATTTTTGCAAGGATTGATGAACAAATTAAAGCTGTTTATTTACAGTACATACAAAAGAATTCAATACTTGTGTGTGTAAATGTATCTGCAGCACTACAAATCAATGTCTATTTTTATATCAGGTTGGTTTTAAAAAATTACAACCACATATACAATAGGGCTGAAAGCAACATTGCAGAAATCACATTTGATCCTAGAACAGCTGCTTCAAACTATAATTAGCACACAAATAGCAGATACACATACAAGTCTTAGCACACAGCATAGTATGAGTGTTATATAAATTTATGCTCATTAACCCAAGTACAGTGCAAATAAAAATAAGAGAAAAAAATGTATATACACTTGGGTCTCCATAGTCGCAGACACGAAATTTATAATACTAAAAATTGGGCTGCTGCTCGCTGCATTCACCCTCAGTTATGGTTGGTGGGGCGTGCGTTTCGTCTCGTAGTGTCATCCGAGTAGGATGGCTCGTGGACATTTGTGTGGTGTGTCTGCCTTAGGCTACTTGTGCTTAAAATATTAGTGCTTATGTCAACACCCATGGCTTCTAAACAAAGTGCAACTATGATGGACAAAAGCCTAAAAGGACCAAGAAAGTGCAGATTCTAGATAAATGTCGAGAAGGGCTCACATATGCAGCTGTAGGCTGCATGTTTGGTATCAAAGAAAGTATCGTTACTCATTATTGCAAAACACAATTAAAAATTTTTCTGTTAATTGTAAATGGTTGCATAAGGTTTAGGCATACATAGAAAACATCTGGGGCTATTTAGGTTAAAGTACAGATTTTCACGTTTTCACGGGAAGTATTGACCTGTAAACCCGATGAATATGGAGACCTGACTGTACATTGATTAGACATTCATTCTTAAATAAAATTTAACGCTGCCTTCCTTTTCCTGGTAACTGTTGCCAAGATTTTGCCAGTTAAAAGTCAATGTGAGAGTGCAAGAAATGAATCTTAAAGCTTCTTCTGTATCCTGATAGCCTTCTTGATGGTATAGTGGTTGTTTTTGTTATTTGGTTTTTAGGAGCATTAGCAACTAAGGCCATATTGCTCCAGAAATATGCGGTGGTCATTCCCTGACCTTTCTGCATCCTCCGTACTTGGTGGTGACGGGCTCGAACCCCGGTCTAATCAAGAAGCGTGGGCTACGCACTGCTGCTCCTTCCCACCTGGCTACGGAGGTGCCGGTATAGTGGTATCATCACTTGTCACTTTCGAGGTCTCGGTTTGAATCCCTTCAGAGACTGAAAAAATTCTTAAAGGCCACCTCATTGGAGCTGTAGTTAACCAAGCTCAGGCTGAATGAGTTATTCAAGTTTCTTAGTACATCAAATATGCAGACTGGACTGTCATAGCGATGTTAGCATTCAAGCATATGTTAGCATAAAGATATACACCGAAAATTTTATTATTATTGTTGATGATGTACACCTGCCAGGTCACCAACTATAGCTACTTCCTGTGGGACCAAGGATCTTTGCTGTTGAGGATGTTGTATTAGTTATTAGTATTAGCAGTGAAAGATGATGTAAGAAAGCAAGCTTATATAGCACCAGCCAAAAAAAAAAAAAAAAATCCATCTCCTCCAATACTTTGTCTAGGTCTTCCTTGAATTTATTCACACTATCCACTTCCACAACAGCAGATGCAAGCTTGTTCCAGCAATCAATCACCCAACCACCATCTGCTGAAGCAGGAGCTCAAAAGTTGGGCTGGGCATCTGAGTGCTTGATGGGTCTCTCATTTGTAATCCGTCAAGGGCATTACCCCTATTCTTCAAACACTCATATAAGCTCATGAATGCTGAATTTGCACATAACCTCCTCATGCCCTTTGCAAGGAACACACACAAAGGCATTCCCCATGGCTATATCATGTGGTGCTAAAGATAGTTTCACAAAAAGAGAACAAGTAATGCATAAAATATGGTCCTGATTTGCAGAACTGCCCTCATAAATTCTCTCCTAAACTAACCAAATCATTCCTGCTACTTTGTGCATGTTGTTCTGCTGCTTTAGTCTGAGGCATGATTTTACTCAAATTTAAAAACAATACATGAAACTAAAAGATACAAAAGCTAATAACACCACTAATCCTTATTTGACAGCAGTGCAAACTACACTTTTTTGGATTATGTTACATATGTTACATTATTATGGACTTAATAAACCACTTAAGGACTTTTAATATAATTAAATCTCTACAGAATTATATAGAATATTACTAAATTATGTTTATATCATTCTATGGCAATAATATAATCAATACCACATATATAGTGGTGGCCACATAAATTAAATTACTTTCTCAAAGTTTAATATTTTCTTTATAACTCATTCTACAGGTAAAATGATGTCATCTCAATACACTATTATATCATCAAAATTAGTGTGATACTGCATCATTATTCTATAATATTAGAGTGGAACTGCATCGTCTTGTTTATAGAAGCAGCCATCTGCTGCTATCCGCCTTCACTTCATATTCAGCAGTGGTATGGCATACACTCAGTGAACTCTAAGGAATATAAGAATGATTATTGCACTTGATAGAGAGGGCTTTTCTAGTAGACATGTATATCTGTAAAAGTGGGCTGTAATCATTCTACTGTGTCAAGATTATTTAAAGAGAAATGTGAGACTTGAGAAGTCAAAATAAAATCTAGAACCAGACTGAAATTGGAAGTACTGCAGCACAGGACAGTTTTGAAGTGTCTATGCCTCAGTGATAACACTGAACAACAAATTTTGGGTCACATCTTGTTGCGGGCATGAAAATAAGTTTACTTTTAGATTTTTGGGTGCTAAACATGGAAATAGTTCTTAAAATTACCTGGTGGCCATGAAGGGCAATATTGCAATGTATCGAATTGTATTATTATCGTTATTATAGCAATAAAGATTTCTAAAAATGGTAGAATGAATCTTCTTTTCGAAAAAAGTAGTTTTTATATTTATACAAGGTACTTTTTATTTATATGGCAATAAGATGCAGCCACAAACATACCTATAAAAAATATGGGACCTTTTCATTCCCTCCAAATCATGGGCACTGCGAAAGGCATAAAACGTCCCCTTCAATTTCACCTGCACATTAAGTTTTGATGAACAGGTAGTGCAGCATATGTGTGTGGAGCCCAGTTCTTATCCTGGTCACCTACTTTATACTCAAAGTACAAGTAGGCCTTTTTTTATGGCTCAAGTCAAGGGCACTTTTTTTCACTTTCTTTTTCTTTCACTCTCAGGGTAATTCATAATTTTTTTTTTTTTTTTTTTTTTGCCCGGTGCAGCATAAGCCTCAGGCTTCCTTGCACCATATGGCTAATAATAATAATAATAAACATAACAGAAGTCATCCGGACTATTCACATAATTACGGCACATATTAATCTTACACGACACAAATAGTAGGAATCTCACAGAAAGCAACCGTTAAATGAGAACAAATCACTGAGTACCTAGCCGTATTCTGAAACACAATTGAAGATGCATTTGAGGCAACAACAACAACTTATCAAGTGATAAGAGTGTGGTGGTACTGAAACTGCAGTGTTGCCATGCGTTTTGCCAAGAGTCATAGTTGATAATGTACAGTAACTCGCTAATATAAGACTCAAACTAATTCGAAAACAAGAGCCAATCGACAGATTTTAATGTGATTTTTGTGTTCAACAGCATAAAATTAGTCAATATTGGATATTTTCATTTTCATAACATTTTATGTGTTGACCTGTGTAATTATGCAAGTTCAACAAACCTAAAATCCAGGTGGAAGGAACATACTGGATAAATGCAGGTGATAGAACTGTCTGACAAAGACTCAAGTAGTCTTACAGATTGCATAAGAAACCCATATTAACAAAATCCATGAGGTAAAAAACAACTAACCTGGTCTAAAGACATGCTTATTGGAAAATTGAGCAATCAGAATCTATAATATTCTCTGATGAATCAGATGTGATGAACCTTACACCCTTACTGTAATCTATCAACAATAAAGTTTCCATTGGGCCACATGGCTTGAAAATGCATAACAAGCAAAGGAATGGGAACAACAGCTTGTAAATGGTACTGTTAATGGTAACCATTACCAAAAGTTTTAAAGGTGAGTCTTCTGCCCATCGTCATCAACTTCTTACAAGGAACAGAAATTTTGTTTATAGCATTAATATAGGCATATGATGCAAGAAAGCAAGCTAATACAGAATCAGCCAAAAAAAAAAAAAAAATACACCCTTCTCATTTCACCCATCCAATCCACTCACTCCAAATGTTTGTCTAGTTCTGCCTTGAATCTATTTAAGCTATCAACTTCTACGACAGATGGAAGTTTATTACAGCAATCAACCACCGGCTGGCTAAAGGCAAACTTCCACACATCTACCCTACAACTGCCTTTCCTCAATTTGAATTTTATGCCCTCTCAGGCAATTATTCTGAGCAAGAGGAAAAATCCCATCAGCACTGAGCATGCTCAAACCATTCAAGACCTTACACACCTCAATCAGATCAACTCGCAGGTGTCTAGTCTCCAGCCACTGTAATTTGCAAAATTTAAGCCTTTCTTTATAAGAGAAACCTTTTGTTCCATTCACTAATCTTATTCCCTTTCTCTGTACTCGTTCCAGCAGCTCTACATCCTTCTTAAAATGAGGTCTCCAGACTTGTATACAGTACTCAAGGTGTGGCATGACCATTGCCTTATACAAGTGGATAATCACCTCCTTATCCCCACAAGAAAAATTCCTGTATATTTCTAGACAAAATGATACGCAGTGAAACTTCCCTTTAACGGACAGCCATGGAGAACGAAAATGTGTCCGTTAGAGAGAAGTGTCCGCTAACAAGAAGTCTGAGGGAGAAAAAAAAAAAAAGAAAGAAAAATCGTTAAACGCTTAATGTAAAATTAAATTAAAATATATACAGATTTTGAACAATACTTTGGTAAATAATATACAATTACATACACAAGAGATAAAGAAAAATCGTTAAATGTTTAATGTAAAATTAAATTAAATTATATACAGATTTTGCACAATATTTTTGTAAATAATATACATACAATTGTGCTATGCATATTATGACTTTATCTTATGAAAAATACATACAGTAATCACTTATTTTCTTCTGCACCTTCTTCCGGCTGATAATTTTGTTTTCAACATTTGTTTGGAGTGAAGAAACCATCGAAAGTGAAGAAACCATCGAAACAGGAGGTTGTTCAAAGTCTCCCAGCATATTTGTACACAATAGTACAGTCAAGCGTTCCTTAGAAAGTTTTCCGCCCTGGCACTTTTCGTTTTTTAGACTCATTGTTTTTTCAGGAAGAACTTTAAAAAAACAACCCTGTTTCGTCACAGTTGTAAATATCCTTGGCTTCAAAATCACGACATAAATCTTCCAATTTGACGGTCCACTCTGTTACAACCCCAATATCAACAGATCCACCTTCACCACTTACGGTTTTCCAAGAAATTTTATGCCGAGTTTTGAACTTGTCTAGCCATCCCACAGAAGCTTTGAACTCATTTACTCCCATAGATTTCGCAACCTCCAAAGCCTTTTCCCTAATAATAGGCCCATTAATGGGAATTTTTTTAGCACGTTCGTGACAAAACCACTCATACGTAACATTGTCAATTTCAAGTCCAACAGTTTTCGGGAATGATTTTTGAACCTGATTATTTCCATGTTGCCAAAATCGTTTGAGCAGTTCATTTTTTTCCTTTAGGATGTCGCTTACCTGCGTCTTCCCAATTTTGAATTTTGCAGCGAGAGTGCGAACACTATTTTTTTGCCAATCATACGCATTAATGAGTTCGACTTTATCTTTTAAAGTTAAATGTTTACAAGAAGACATTGTGCACTTCACACGACACTGAACAAAACTGAAAACTGAAATTGAAAAGACGAAAGGCTGACCATATTCCCCCCCCCCCCCACCGAATTCATCAGAAGTTTTACACGTGCCTTAAAATTCTTGAAAAAAGGGTTTAGAACCGCGACATAAACCTTGATAAAATTCAGAGAATCGGAAACAGAAAATAAACACATGATTGAGGCAATACGTGGAAGAAAGGTTCCTAGAAAAAGGGCCGTAAGCTCGCCCGCTGTCCATTATGGGGAGATCAAATTAAGTGCTAATCTAAACGAAACAGTGCAGATTGCCTGTCCGCGTCCGTTACAGAGAATGTCCGCTAGACAGAAGCTGCAAACACGTTAAAACCAATAAAGGTGAGTTGGGGAATTTGAAAATGTCCGTTGTAGAGAGATGTCTGTTAGAAGTTTCACTGTATTTCTTTTAGGGATTACCCTGATTTCTAATCTCTCTAATCTCTAATCTCAAACATTGCTTCCTCTGCATCTAAAAAACTTGGTTTTCTCTTTCGCCGTTACTTTTCTTCCAAACAGCTGTTCACTCTGTACAAATTGCAAATTTGGCCTACCATGGAATATTGTTCCCAGATCTGGGACGGTGTCCCCAAAACCTCTCTCAGGCTTCTAGATTCCATTCAGAAGATGGCAGTTAGGTTAATTAATGACTCCTCTCTAACAGAATCTCTCCACTCGCTGTTTCATAGGCATACTGTTTCTGCTGCATGCCTTTTCTACAGATACTTCCATGGGCACTGTTCTTCTGAATTGGTTTCTATAATTCCCGCTCTCTTTCAAAACAGTCCGAACACATGCCGTCACCAGCCAACATCCATTTACTGTCCAACTTCAAACTCACAGAACCAACTTTTCATCTTCCTCGTTTATTCATTCAACTGCCTTTTTCCGGAACAACCTTCCTTCATACGTATTTTCTGAAAATTAAATTACAGTCTACAGAAGTTCAAGTCTAATGTCAACAAATATCTTCTTTTGTCTTCTCAACCTCCAACCTAAGCACGGTACGAAGTACTATAGGTTCTAATACCTCTCGTGTTTGGGGTTTTCATGAAAAAAAAAAAAAAATCAATTTTAAGATTCATAAATAAAGACTAATTGAAATCAGGTTTATTGTTAAATGACATTGTTTTTAATTACAGAGAAATAAATTCTGTTTACAATCTAGTAGTTTATACAAGCATATTAATACAAACAATATGTAGGTACTGTATATATTTATATTATTTTTTCTCTGTAATATTTCTTTTGTTTTTGGATTCTATCTTTTATCAAGTTATTGAGAATTTAAAAAAAAATAGGAGGTAGATTTAACTCATCACTGATATAAAGTGTTCATTGTTTAATAGCCCTGGGGGTTTCCCCATCTCCGCTATCACTGATATAGCAAAAAACAGTTATGGGTGAACGAGGAAATTTTGTTGGTCCCTTGATGCTCATTATAACCAAGTTCAACTGTATTTGTATCTTTTCATTTTTATTTGTGTAATTAATATTTCATAACCACCCTTCTAAGAAGTTTTCCCCTCATAAGAAGTTCTAAACTTTTAACTTTTAACTAATATCTGTTACTGATGTTCTAATGGTATCAGAGTGCTGTTAAATCAAATTATATTTGCTTGCTGCTGTTATATATATTTTTTTTCCTTATATCACAATGTTAATTTCAAACATTGTTACTCTAGAAATACACCGCGCATTCATATCACCTGCAGTGTATTTCTGTGCTTATTTGTAAATATGTCTAAATAGTTTTTTTCTTTAATATATTTTCTTATCAATAAAATTGTATAATCATTTTACATCAAATTTGAGGCTACAGGGTAATTCAATTATAATGCTTGTTTTGGGAGAAAAATTTAGTGATGCAATTTATTTGGCTGCAACTGTATATCGATATTATAACAGTAGCAGCCATATTGTTGTTACATTGATACTGTACAACAGTGACACTACATTTTCATTTTCTAAGTAATTTCTAAAACCAAAAAAATTACAAATTAACTAATTTTCTCAGATAAACACAAGTAAGAAGTACACCACTAATTTCAAACAAAAATCAATCATTTTTAAGTAGCCAAAAAATAGCCCAAAAAGAGGCCTGTTCATCATACTTGAGTCGCCAGTATAAATGCTTCAAAATGGTTTTTTTGCTACAGTGACATGCATCAATTGGAAGTGGTTCAGTCTATTTTTTTTTTTTTTTTTCATTTCTTTCTAAATAGCAGTAAATATTTAGCATATTCATCCACTTTCAGAAGACGTGCTGCTCCTTTTCAGTAAACAAATTAATCCCACTACAAGGAAATAATAACTGCATATTATTATCCAGATAAGTAAAGCAAAAAGTTTAGGAAGCCAGTTAAATGATTTTGGAGCAAAGAAAAAAAAATAACTGAAAGATAAAACTAGGTGTTCATAATGCAGTTTGAAGTCTATTTTAAACTTGAAGAACAGTTCTGAATAAAAATAAAGGGACTGCTTGAAAACTTAGTAATAACAAGGAAATAACTCCTATTATCACTAAATGCTCAAAGTTTGAGTACAAGAATAGCAGGGCCATTAAAAATGGCCCAGCTATTCCTGTTTTAAGCCATTGATAAGAGTGGTTGGATGATATGTTATTTAATGGCACAAGGGCTACTAAGGCCATATTGTGCCCGATTCTATTCAGTAGTGCAATTACCAGTTAAAATCTGTTCAATAATTGTGCCTGTTTCAAGAAAACAAAGAACTCGGCTAGAATTGCATCGTCTCCAATTAGATGAGGTAATGTTACAAAGGTTCTTGCTGATGGCGAAAGCGATGTGAAAATTGTGTTTCGACAATTATTATAATGATTGCAATCTATTAGAATATGCTGCACTATAAGTGTAGACTGACAATATGCACAAATAGGTGGATCTTCCCCCATGAGTAAATAAATAAGGGTTAGATGCATGTGCCCAATATGTGTCCTAGTCAGGATTACCTCCTCTTGCTTATTTGATCACGTGCTTGATGGCCACAACTTAGGTTCGTGTTTAAATTGCAGCAGCTTATTGCCGCCCTGAGGCTGCCAGATTTGCAACCATTGCACTTCACACACATTTTTTATGACTGATTTGTAGTCTGTATATGGCACTCAGTAGTTAGAAGTGCTTGCAGTGATTGGATGTTTAGTGGCTTGATCTGCATATTCATTTCCTTTGATGCCTACATGACCTGGTATCCAACAGAAAGTGACTGACTGGTTATCAGCTTGTAACGCAATTATCTGAGATCTGATTTGCTTCAATATGGGGTGGAGTGGCTTAGATGAATTTTTCAATGCTGTTATTGCACTCAGAGAATCAGAGTAGATCATAGTTTTCTTAATCGACAGATTAATCACGTGATCCAAAGCTATTTTAATTGCCCACAGTTCAGCAGAATAGACATTGTATTCCTTTGGAAGGGACACAGAACTAGAAAAAAAATAGATGAAACTGCAGCTGCACACGCTGTTGTACTTGTTTTTGAGCCATCGGTATATATTTGAAACCACAGAGAATTTTTATCTATATGTGCAGCATGGAGTTTCCTGATGGTAAAGTCTGCTATTTGCTTTTAACCCCATTGTTGGAATGAGAAATCACAGACCGGTGTATAATAGTGCTCATTTCCTGAAAGACATTACCCATGTCTAGATTCCAACATTGTGTTAACTATAGCAACCTTATCCCAATAGGCTTGTTTTCGCTAGGTTTGTTTTGATAAAATGTGGTCCATTGGGGCTCAAATAAATATGGCGAGATAGGATGAAAGGGAAGACTATTTTTGCTGCATAGTTGAGGAGCAACATTTTCCTCCGAAGATGGAATGGAGGTTCGTGTGCATCTATATATAGACTCTGTACAGGAGATGTTCTGAATGCCCCTAAAGCAGTTCTTAGGGCACTGTGATGGATAGTGTCTAGCCAAGTTAGTGCACTTTTCCTGGCAGAGTCATAGATTGGAGCTCCAATCTATGACTCTGCCAGGAAAAGTCATAGATTGGAGCTCCGTAATCCAAGCGAGATCGGATTAATACCCGATATAGCCAAAGCAGAGTGTATCGGTCAGCACCACATATCAACGAAGATAGTACTCTGAGGATATTTAATTTTTCAAGCAAATGGTTCTCAGATATGTGATGTGTTGTAAGAAGTTTAATTTATTGTCCAGGATTAGGCCAAGAAATCTGATACTATTGGAAAGAGGTATGGTGAAATTTTTAAGATGTAGTTCAGGCTCAGGGTGGATCTTACGTTTTTTACAGAAATGAATACAGTTAGATTTTTGTGCTGATAAGCAGTAGCCATTGCGAGACATCCACAGCTCAATTTTGATAATCGAGATCTGAAGCTGTCTCTCAATAGAATTCACAGTTTTTCCTTGGCACGAAATCATGAGGTCATCTGCATAGTGATATAATTCTATTGTGCTTGGAATATCACGGATGATATTGTTTATTCTTATTAAAAATTTATTCTTATTATGGCTGAAGTATTTCCTGTGGGAAAATGAACATGAGTATGTGCACCGGTGTTCCCAAAACACTGAAGTAACTGTTTTGAGCATTCTACATATTTTATGCAAAACAGACTAGTACATCTAATGGGCAATTTGTTAACTAGAGATAAACACTGAAATTTCATGCACAGATTCACAGAGTTTATTTTAAAATTCTTAATTTAACAGCAAAGTCATAATTTCATGTTGTCTTCCCAGGGTGGTTATGTTCGGTGTTATTGTTGGTCAAGGAACTCTCCGGCTATCCTATAAGTGTTCAGGATTGCAACTTTCTGGAGTTCCCTGTATGTGTTCTCTGGGAGACCTATTGCTGCTAAGCTGTTATGTAGGGTCTTTGGCACCAGAAGTTGACACAATCATTGGGATGATCGTTACTTGTTGCACATGCCACATCTCTTTGATCTTCCTATCTTAGGTTTGTGTACTTCCTGATTTTTAATTACTATTATTATTAACTTTTCATGCAACTACATGATTATTAGTAGCGGGAAATAATGCAAGAAAGCAAGCTTAAATAGCATCATCAAAAAAAAGAACTTGCATCATCTGTCTGTTCCCTCCAATAGTTTGTCTAGTTCTTCCATGAATTTATTCAAACTACCAACTCTTATAACACCAGATGGAAGTCGGTTCCAACAATCAACTACTGGCTGGCTGAAGGAAAATTTCTACATATCTATCATGCAACCATCCTTCTTCAAGTTTAATTTATGCTCCATCATATGTGTAGTCTGAGCAAGACTAAGGATGCTATCAGCATTGAACTTCTGTTAATACATTCAAAACCTTAAACACCTTAACCTGATCTCCTCGTAGATGACTATCTGCATACAATGCAATTTGCAGAACTGAAGCCATTCCCCATAATAGCACACTTCTGTTCACCTCAATAATCTTGTTACTCTTCTCACTTGTTCTAACAGATCCACATCCTTGCTAAAATGAGGCTTATAGACCCATATCCAGTACTCAATTTGTGGCCTAACTGCTGTCTTACATGTAACAGGTTAGTGCATTAGCATCATGTCTGTACGCAATCAATTACTGAAAATGGTAAAATGGCATCGCTTTTAACATATCTCATATTGTGAATACTTTCACAATGAGTTGGCTGACATTACACTACCTCGAATAAGTAAGTTTTCATCAGTGGAGAAGTTTACTGTTACTTATTCTCGATGAATATCGCCACCACCCAGACAGCCATTTCAAAGCTGTTTGGCCTCTCATCAATGGGTGGGTAGATATCCTGGTGTTCCAATATGACAACCCAGTTATGAAGTATAATTCCACAATATTAGAGACGCCAGATGGTGTACAACAGTATAGACTGAAACAATTTAGAGCTAAAGCCTCAACTTTAAGGTCAAGTGTAAAGTCTGTTAGTTGTCTGACGGCACTAGGGGTTTCCCCCCATCTCCACATTGTATTCTTTGCGAGTGACACAGAACTCTGTGGAGTCCAGAGATTTAAAAAGTGTGTGGGGAGTGGTCTGTTGTTTCGCTGACCATTTAGCCATTGGGCCCACACTTTGCCATGAGGAGGCAGGTCAGGCACCCAGTAGATTATTTAAGTACTCTGGCAGGCTCCACCACCTAATTTCCAAGGATTTCCTTTAAAAAAAAAGGAAGGGGGGGGGGGGGTGTACACTAGAATTTGGTCAAAATAGTTTTACAAGAAAATGGTAGAATTTAGACGTTGATTAGAATTTGCCGGCATTGTTAAGGAGTGTACTCAGTCGGTTTAGTGAGAGAGAGGGGGGGGGGAGACTGAAGACTGGCGAGAAAACAGATAGAAGAATAGGAACGATAGAGTAGGCATCCCATAAAAGGTCAGTGGAGACGAGCCCCACCAGGCAAAGTATGGGGGTGGACAGGGAGGAGAGGAGACAGAGACCTATCTCCTTCCTCCCTCCCCTGCTCGGGGATAGGGTTTTAAAGGGAACCGGTTTAGAGTACCCAGTTCAGATCGTTAATGGCATGTCAGCAACAAAGCTGCAGAATGTCTTCGTTGGTGTCATGTCTAAGTAGGGTCAAATCCGGTAGGAAGGTCAAGCTGCCCATCCAGCTCTGGGGGTGGGATATGTTAGCTGGCAGTGGGGAACCCACCAGGTGAAGGGGTGGGAGAGACACACATTTACTTCATTCATAATCTGCATTCTCACTCTATTTGCATTCTATTTTTATACTTTTTTTTTTATATAATTTTTTCTTATATTTTATATATATTTTTTTTTCTTTCAAGTTTCACATTTTTATATATATATATATATATATATATATATATATTTTTTTTTTTTTTTTTCACTCACACTCATTCATCTTTTTCTCACACACCTGGGGGGGATACAATGATGTGTAATGTAAATTTAAATACTAATTAAAACTAGGGTTAGTGTGTACTTAACTGTAGCACTTATGGTTTGTGTTCTTTTTCTCACACACAATTTCATTTCATTTATTCGACTCTTGCTTTCTGCATTGCCCTCTCTGGGCACCTCAACTTACTGTAATTTGTCAGTTGTGGTGCAGGCCAAGCTGCAAGTTTTTTGCGGGCCAGGGGAGAATGCAGTGATAGTGTTTGTGTTGTTAGTATATATAAAGTAATGCAAGTTATTTTTAACTTTATATTCTTTCGGCCAATTACATTTGCTCTTCCACTCTTTCCCATTCACACTCTTTCCCTCATGCTAGGTCGCTCTTTCTTTCACCAAAACTGCCATTCATTCCCTTTTACAATAATTCCTAGTTCACTCAGTGCCCAGCCTATTCATTCTGTCTTTCATTCATTCTTCTTTCATTCTACATTGCATCCCTTTGCTACTAGCTTACTGATATTTTTCAGCTAATTTGCTTCCCTGGCTGCCTGTACATCTCCCTCCTCTACGTGGTTATTTATTTGGCAGGGGGGTCCCAGGTTCCTATACATGGCAGGGTAAGCCTGGGGAGGTTTTTCATGTCAGGTTTCTGTCAGGGTACTTCTATCCTGACAGTTTTTAAGTCATCATCTGGGTGTGATGGGAAACTTGGGCAATTTTAACTATTGATTATTGTTTTAATTGCTGGGGAGCTGAAATGCCATTTTTTTTGGATAGTTCTCCACATTTCAAATACTTTCTGTGCGAAAGATGTAAAGCTTTATAATTTTACTCTTCTATGATGAACAGATGTTCTTCTCCCCTGGGAAGGGGGCAAATCTGAGCTATTTTGGGGATGTCATATATTATACATTCATATAGAATGTGTGCCAAGTCTTCATTCTCGCCAGAGGTGCAGTTTGGGTCATCAGTCAGGCCTAAGGAGGTTAGTTTCGCCTTTAGGGAGCCATGACCTATCAATATAAATGTTGCAAAAAGTCCAGTGGCATACCACTTATTTAGCTTTGGGACAATTGCCACCCATGGTAGAAACCTTTTGTGAACCAGACCTCGGGTTTCCTGCTGCCACTTTGTTTGCTATAGCTCAGGGAGCTTTGTGGCTTTTTTTTTTTTTTTTCATTATTGAAGGTGTTGGTTGTATCAGGGGTTATCGGGCTACTTCCAGGTAAAGTGGGAGAGCTCCAGCCAGCAACTGTAGCACAGGTGTGCTTACTGTGTGACATGCTCTGGTAATAGTGAGAAGTATTGTCCTTTGTATCGATTCTAATTTATTCCTGTTTCTTACAATGGTTAAAAGTTAATTTTGAATCGAAGACCACTCCAAGATATTTTAGTTCTGTTACCATTTTTACAGTAGTTGTGTTAATTTTGATTTGTGGACATCTTATGTCCAAATTGCCTTTTAGAAATATTTCTTTGGTTTTTTCAGGCGATATTTTGAGAATGTGCATTTGTGCCCACTCCCGCAGCTGCAAGAAGGTGGCATTTGATCTTTGCTCTAGAACCACTCGTGTGTTACCTTTTACAAGGAAAATGTCACCTGCAAAGGCCAGGCTTTCTACGGGGCCCAGATCAAAGGCCAGAAATTCGTCCAGAACAATGGTCCAGAAGAAAGAGCCAAGGATTGAACCCTGCAGGCAACCTTTATTCACATGGCATGTCAATTCCTGGAACTTTGTGCATACTGAGACACTTCTGCCTGTAAGGTAGCTTTTTATTGTCTTATAGAAGTTTTGTGGTGCATTTGCCTGGTGGACTCTCCTAAGGACACTAGGCCACCAGAGTGAGTCGAATGCTCCAGAAAAGTCAATGGAGATTGCCAGCATATATATCAGAATATATACTGGCAATCTGAGTCTTTAACTGCCATTGTATAATTTTAACTGTTTTCAGTAGGTGGTGCATGCCATCCTCCGTAGAGTTGCCCTGCTTAAAACCATGCTGATTTCCATACCAATTGTTGCAATGTCAACCTGCTTCCATGTAGTATTGAACTAATCTACTATATATTAGTCTTTCATATATTTTCCATATTATAGGGAGTAGGGCTATTGGTCTATATGATCAGCAGGAAGTTTTTCACAGTTTTTGAGAATTAATTTTAACACAGATTTTTTCCATATTTTTGGGAATATACCTTCTGTCATACAGTTATTATATAGTGCTATTAATTTTTCTGGTGCTATTTTTGCTAATCTCAACCTCAAAGAAGTTAGAACGTGGGAATTTATTGTTTTTGGTTTTAGATAATGCTATTTCTAAGTCTTGCATAGTAAACAGAGGTTCAATATTGACATTGTCATATTCAGTGTTTTCTTTTATAATGTCTAGTTGGGTGGAGGAATGTCCCCCAGTTTCAGTCTGAATAATGCTGTCTAGGATGTTATTTACAGAATCCGCCAACACAGGGTTGGGATTCCATCTGGTTTCACAGAATTTCCAAGACATCTCCTCTTGGCAGCTTGTTGGTCACTATTCTGTAAACAACTCCCCAAGGGTTATTGTTTCCAGTAGTTCCCACCAAGTGCCTCCAGCATTCCTTTTTCTTGTCTCTTATGGGGGCCATGTACTGATTCCTAAGAGTTCTATAAGAATCTAGATTCTATAAGAACAACTAGGTGGCAGTGATCACAGTGTGCTGAAGTGGGATTTACTCAAAGAGGTAACTACCATTAGGGGTAAAGGGAAGGGTTATTGCTTCCGTAAAGGCGACTACGATAGACTGAGACAGTATTTAAATTCTATACAGTGGGACCAACTGATGATGTTACGAACAGCAAATTCAAAATGGGAAGCATTCAAAGAACTTATCTTGGAAGCTACTAGGCTTTACATACCAACTAAGAAATATTGTTCAAAGTTTAAGCCAAAATGGATGTCAGATGAACTAATGAGGCATATGGCAGAGAAGAAAAATGCATGGGATACTTACAAATTAACACATGACACAGAAGCCTATGATCGATACAAGTTGTTATTGTTGTTATTTTGGTTTTTAGGAGCATTAGCAACTAAGGCCATATTGCTCCGGGATATGCGGTGGTCATTCCTTGACCTTTCCGCATCCTCCGTATTTGGTGGTGACGGGCTCGAACCCCGGTCTAATCAAGAAGCGTGTGCTATGCACTGCTGCTCCTGCCCACCTGGCTACGGAGGCGCCCGATACAAGTTGATATGCAACCAAGCTACAAAGGAGGTTAGGCAGGCGAAGGCAGATTACGAGAAATCCTTGGCAAGGGATGCAAAGAAAAACAGCAAAGAGTTCTTTACTTATGTAAACTCTAGAAGGAAGGGGATGAATCAGACTGGTCCACTTGATATTGATGGGTCAACTGTTGATGATCCTGCTCAGGTAGCTAACAAACTAAATTAATATTTTGCATCGACATTCACACATGAGGAGTTATTCAGCGAGGGGAATGCCAGAGGTGTATTCAACTCTAGCAGTAAGCTACAGAATCTTGAAATAACTGAGAGTAAGGTGGAGGAGAGGTTGTTGAAGATAAACACAAGAAAGGCACCCGGGGTGGATGGGATCTATCCAGTTATATTAAAGGAGGCAGCAAAGGAGGTAAGCAAACCCTTAGCCATAATTATGAGAGCTTCCTTGGACTCAGGGGAGGTACCCATAGACTGGAGATGTGCAAATGTGAACCCAATTCACAAAGGAGGATCAAAGGCTGACACAAGTAATTATAGACCTGTGAGTTTAACTTCTGTTCCAGGAAAATTAATGGAGGCACTGGTTAAAGAAGCACTACAGGATTATCTAGACAAGACTTCAGTTATAGCTTGGACACAGCATGGTTCTTGCCTGACCAATCTGATTGGATACTATGATGCAGTCACAAAACAACTGGATGCAGGGAATAACTTTGATATTATATATTTGGATCTTAGAAAGGCTAGGCTTTTGATACTGTTGCACATGGAAGACTGCTACACAAATTGGAGCAGTGTGACATTGGAGGCAAATTGCTGCTATGTATAAAGGGGTGGTTGAGGTGGAGAAGACAGAGTGGTAATCAATGGACACTACTCATTGTGGACTAATGTTATTAGTGAAGTCCCTCAGGGTTCAGTGTTGGGTCGATTATTGTTTTCTGTATTTATAAATAATATTGATGATGGTATATCAAGCTTAATGTCCAAGTTTGCAGACGATACAAAAGTTGGCAGGGTTATTAAGGACACTACTGATGCTATGCTGCTGCAACAGGATCTGGAAAGGTTGAGCGGATGGGCTGAGAGGTGGCAAATGAAGTTTAACAGTGACAAATGTAAAGTAATACATATGGGGAAACAGCAACCCCAGAGCAACGTATCAACTCTGTGGTACTAAACTGACAGTGGTAGAAAATGAAAAGGACCCGGGGGTAATTGTGCAGGCAGATATGAAGTTCTCTGAGCAGTGCAGACGGGTTGCAAGAATAACTCATGGTGTCTTGTCAATTATATAAAGGAATTTTTCTAGCAGGGATAAGGAGGTGATTATTCCCTTGTATAAGGCAATGGTCAGGTCGCACTTTGAGTACTGTATACAGGTCTGGAGGCCTCATTTCAAGAAGGATATAGAGCTGCTGGAACAAGTACAGAGAACGAGTATAAACAACCCTGCCAACCTTTTTATCATCTGCCAACTTGACATTAAACCTGATAAACCGTCATCAATCTCAACAAGGTTAGTGAATGGAACAAAGGGTTGCTCTTACGAAGAAAGGCTTATGTTTTCCCAACTTATCTAGATCCATTTGGAGTAGCATACTGTCTTTACTGTTATAAACAACCCTGCCAACCTTTTTATCATCTGCCAACTTGACATTAAACCTGATAAACCGTCATCAATCTCAACAAGGTTAGTGAATGGAACAAAGGGTTGCTCTTACGAAGAAAGGCTTATGTTTTGCAAATTACAGTGTCTGGAGACTAGGCAGCGGTGAGGTGATCTGATAGAGGTGTATAAAGCCTTGAATGGTTTGAACATGCTCAATGCTGATGGGATTCTGCCTCTTGCTCAGAATAATCACCTGAGAGGGCATAAATTTAAATTGAGGAAAGATAGATGTAGGATAGATGTGCAGAAATTTGCCTTTAGCCAGCGGGTAGTTGGTTGGTGAACAGACTTCCATCCCTTGTTGTGGAAGTTAATAGCCTAAATAAATTTAAGGCTCAGCTGGACAGGTATTTTGAACAAACGGAGGGGTGAAGTGGAAGTTTTTTTTTTTTTTTTCTGGCTGATGCTGCATAAGCTTGCTTCTTGCATCATATGCCTCTACTAATGCTAATGCTAAAAGCAACGCCTAACCCAGCCCACAAATCCAGTGAGGCTGTCAAAGAAACAGTGATGATACAACTAAAGCCCTACTTAAAAGGACATAAAAATTAACAGTATGAGAAAAGTGAAAGAAAATGGGGTGCTACTAGAAGTAGCAAATAAAGAGGATTTAAAAACAGTAGAAGCAATATCTGAAGTCACAAAACTTGGGCTTAAAATAGAAAAGCAAAAAGGAAAAAATCGTCACATCTTAATTTTTGATGTACCACAGGCAACATTACAGAAAGACCTAATGATGGATATACACTATAAAGACTTCAGTAGCATAATGACAATAGATGAATTTGCTGCTGAATTCCTTCTAAAAAAAAAGAACCAAAAGCGAAAGAAATGGATTATTTATCATACTAGCAGAAATTACACTTAAAATAAGGTACTGCAGGAACAACAGAGAATCTATGCTGGTTGGACCAGCCATTGATTCAGGGAACATTTCCCCATACAAAAATATTTTAAATGCCGTAAGTATGGTCATACTGCCAGGGATTGCAATCAAACAGAACCTCTCTGTGGTCACTGTGCAGTCACTGGCCACGATTACAAAAGCTGCAAAAAATAAGTCTCAGCAGCCAAAATGTGTTACTTCAAAGCAGCACGGCTGACTGAATAGGGACACAGCATCAGGAGTGACAAATGCCCCTGGTATAAAAAAAATGATAAAACTTATACAATCTAGTATCAACTATGGGCCAGATTGAACATATAAATGTGACTCAACTCTGTGGTAGTGGTAGAAAATGAAAGACCTGGGAGTAAATGTGCAGGCAGATATGAAGTTTTCTGAGCAATACAGACAGGCTGCCAGGGCAGGTCATGGTGTTTTGTCAATGATATATAGGAATTTTGCTAGCAGGGAGAAGGAGGTGATTGTCCCTCTGTATAAGGCAATGGTCAGGCCACGCCTTGAGTACTGCGTACAGGTCTGGAGGCCTCATTTTAGTAAGGACATAGATTTACTTGAGCGTGTACAGAGAAGGGCAACAAGATTAGTGAAGGGAATGAAGGGATTCTCTTACCAAGCGAGGCTTAAGTTCTGCAAATTGCAGTGGCTGGAGACTAGGCACCTGCATGGTGATCTGATTGAGGTGTATAAGGCCTTGAATGGGTTGAGCACGCTGAATTCTGATGGGATCCTTCCACTTGTTCAGATTACGAACTTAAGGGGGCATAAATTCAAATTAAGAAAGGACAGATGTAGAATAGATGTGCGGAAATTTGCCTTTAGCCAGCGGGTGGTTAATTGCTGGAACAAACTTCCATCTGTCGTTGTGGAAGTTGATAGGTCGAATAAATTAAAGGAGGAAGTGGACAGGCATTTGGAGGGAATGGTGTGATTTTTTTTTTTTTTTTTTTTTTCTGGCTGATGCTGCATAAGCTCATACACTTGCTTTCTTGCATCACATGCCACTACTACCACTAGTGCTCTAAATCTCATTCAATTGAATGCTCAAAGAACAAGAGCTGTTGTAGATCTCATCAAGATCAAATTAGAAGAAAATGACATAGACATCTTGGTACTTTCTTTTTTTTATTGTATAATGTGAGTAATACACGA
This sequence comes from Mastigoproctus giganteus, assembly GCF_048544385.1. Taxonomy (NCBI): domain Eukaryota; kingdom Metazoa; phylum Arthropoda; class Arachnida; order Uropygi; family Thelyphonidae; genus Mastigoproctus; species Mastigoproctus giganteus. The sequence continues at coordinate 70,584,964 of NC_143576.1, forward strand.
AGTTCCTAGTTCCTTCGTGTATTGTTGGCCGTGAGGTCCAACCGGAGAGTACGGCACCATCGTAATAGACAAGCCCGAGGCAGAATTCGAACCTGCGACCTTTGGGTTGCCAGGCAGGCACTTTACCCACCCGGCTGGCCTTGTCGGCATCTTGGCACTCCAAGATCCATACACACATATGAGTAATGTTCAGGGATACCCAAGAAGCTACAAAGTCATAGAAAACACCTCAGGTGTCCCTTATACAGCAATAACAGTTAAAAACACTGACATTACAGTCACAAAGGTGGGTCACCTCTGCTTCCCAACAGCAGTGTTGTTGTTGTTGATTAATGGTTTTAAGACACAAGGGCATCAGTGGCCAAGATGTGTCTTTCCAAGTTTTTAATGTAAATCAAACATTTTTTTTCAGATTTGTTTATCAAATCTGATTTGCCGAATAAAATTAAACAATTCATGTATATCCGCATTATTGTCTAAGATCTGTTGAAGGGTACAACAGCAGTGTGTGCTCATACTACTAGTGCTGTGGGACAGTTCTATGTTATCTCACTTTATACCAGACCTGGTGAAGATATAAATCCTACCAGAATATTTACAAGCAGTCACAGACCTGCTACCTACAGCAATTATCATAGTGTGTACTGATGTCAACTGCTGGTAAAACTTATGGCATTGCCATACAGAAGACAGAACAGGCACACACACACAATGGCCAGGTATTGTCAGATTGTATAGCCACCTCACCCTTTCAGGTGATAAATCAACCTAATAACTTACCACCTTTTAGCAGGACTATGTGGGAGAGTGACATTGATGTCAGTCTTGCCACCAATTCAACAGCATATAAAATTACAGACTGGTGTGTCCAGCCAGCCTGGACCACATCAGATCATAGAGCCATCACCTTCAAACAAAACAGGCAATTACAAACAACCCAACACCCTTGTTGGGTATCAAAATGTATAACCTTAAAAAGGCAAACTGACAGATTTTTGCAGAACATACAGCAGCTGAGAGGCAAAAACAGGAAAATGAGTGGTCTAGATCAGGCAACTGTAGCCTGGATGAACAAGGACTGACCAACTATGACAGACATTTTAACAAAAACTGCAAAACTGTCTATCCCAAGGAAAAAACAGAGGAAGCAGGTAGTCCCCTGGTGGTGCCCTGAATTGATTATACTTAGGAGAAGGGTTCCCCAGTTAATGAAAAATTTTCAAAGAGCCAGAACATCTTGGCCACAAAATGAGGTGGATGCACTGAGAGATTCTTATAGAACTCTCAGGAATCAGTATACAGGCCTAATAAGAGACTTTTTTTTTTTTTTCAATTTTTATTTATAAGACACAAATAGAAGGCATGCTGGAGGCATTGGTGGGAACTACTAGAAACAATAACCCTTGGGGAGTTGTCTACAGAATAGTGACCAACAAACTGCTAAGAGCAGATGTCTTGGAAACTAATGTCAAACCAGATGGAACTCCAACCCTGTGTTGAGTAGACTGTAAATAACATCCTATACAGTATTATTCAGAATGAAGACTCATTACTGCCACCCAGCTACACATTATAAAATAAAACACTGAATATGACAATGCCAATATTGAACCTCTGTTTCCTATACAAGACTTAGAAATAGCACTATCTAAAACCAAAAAACAATAAATGCCCAATTTTGACCCCTTAGAGGTTGCGATTATCAAAAAATAGCAGAAATGGCACCAGACAAATTAATAGCACTACATAATACCTGTATGACAGAAGGTATATTCCCAAAAATATGGAAAAAAGCTGTATTAAGATTAATTCTCAAAAACCCCGAGAAACCCCCTACTGATCCCAAATCATTAGCATTAGCAGATGCATATGATGCAAGAACGCAATCTTGTGCAGCATCAGCCGAAAAAATCCCGTCCCCTCGCCCCTCCATTCATTCCAAATATGCCTGTCCAGCTTAGCCTTAAATTTATTTAGGCTATCAACTTCCACAACAAAAGATGGGAGTCTTTTCCACCAATCAACTACCCACTAGTGAAAGGCAAATTTTCACACATCTATTCTGCAACTCTTTCCTCAATTTGAATCGTGTCCCCTCAGGTTCTTAATCTAAGCAAGAGGAAGAATCCTATCCGCATTCGGCTTGCTCAACACATTCAAGGCCTTATACACTTCAATTGGTAAGAGCACCCCTTTGTTCCCCTCACCAATCTTGTTGCCCTTCTTTGTACTCATTCTAGAACTTTACATCCTTCCTAAAATGAGGCCTCCAGACCTGTACACGATACTCTAGGTGTGGCCTGACCATTGCCTTGTATAATGTGATAATCGCCCATCTGTCACTGCTAGTAATTTTCCTACATATCATTGACAAGACTCCATGACCTGCCCTGGCAGCCCCTCTGCACTGCTCAGTGAACTTCATATTTGACTGCACAATTACCCCCTGGTCTTCTTCACTTTCCCTTCCCCGAGTGTAGTACCAAACAGTTGGTATGTTTCTCTTCGGTTATTGGTACCCACATGCAGTACTTTGCATTTTTCAATGTTAAACTTCAGTTGCCACTTCTCAGCCCATTTTCCCAACTTATCTAGATCCATTTGGAGTAGCATACTGTCTTTACTGTTATAAACAACCCTGCCAACCTTTTTATCATCTGCCAACTTGACATTAAACCTGATAAACCGTCATCAATATCATTAATAAATATACAAAACAAAAATGGGACCAACACTGAACCCTCGGGAATCCTACTAATAACATTTTTCCACAAAGAGCAGTGCCCATTGATTACCATTCTCTGTTGTCTCCTGAGTCTATGATGTCAATTATTTTTGGCATTCAGTTCCTTTCTGACCACATCATAATATCCAATCAAATTGGTCAGACAAGACCTTCCTTTAACAAACCCATGCAGTGTCTTAACTATTACTGCAGTCTTATCTAGATCAGGGGTGGCCAACAAGTCGATCGCAGTTTTAATTTCGGTTGATCACGACGAATTTTAAATATATATAAAAAATAGATTAGTCAAAATCTAAATGTTGTTATTATTATTATGCACCCCACTGCATACACTTATTACAAATCCCTTGAACCACATGATTACCCTTGTCTCTGCACAGCCGCTAGATTTGTCTAGTGAAAATTCACGCAGTTATGTTCTGGAGAGCATAGTGTATGTGCTGATTTTTTATTTAGCTTACTCAATATTAATAACTGGGCAATACTTAGACATTAATTTAATACCCTTTGATTTAAAATGAATACTACGAAAAAGAGTAAAACGTATCATTTTCATCAAAAGTGGCAACTAGAATACTTTTTTGTAATGATGAAAGAAAAATGTTGTTTGATTTGCACTGCTTCCGTGGCTATACCCAAAAGGGGAAATTTAGCAAGGCAGTTCAATGCAACTCCATGGTAAATAACAATTGCATTTTCCGCCTAATAGTGACCTTAGAAAAAAATAAATTAAAAGAACTTTAATCCAGATTATTTGCACAACAAAATTTCTTCATGACACCTAATTTACAATCTAAAGCAGTAACTGTAGCATCATTTAAAGTGAGTCATCTTCTTGCAATGCATAAAAATGCAAACCATTTTCTGACAGTCAATTCAAAGACCCATTTTTGAAAATAACAGATTCTCTTTTTGAAAATTTTATGAACAAAAATGAAATTACAAGTACTCTTCAATATCTGCAATTATCTCGAAATAGTGTGATGCGACGTATCCAAAAAAATGAGTAAAAATGTGAGCGAACAAATTACATGCTAATTGTGTGGCCTTTTCTTGAAAACTGGATGAATCTACAGACATCAGTGATACAGCTCAATTGATCGTTTTCATTCTTATGGTTTCCGATGATTCTGTCAACAGAGAACTGTGGGCATGGTTTCGTTAAAAGAAAAAACTAGAGGTCTTGATATATTTAACGTATTCAACAATTTTATTGAAAAAATTAAATTACTACTATTTAAGCTCGTATCAATAACAACAGATGGAGCTAAAGCAATAATGGGGCTTTTAATGGATTCATCGTGCCAAAAGGATGATGAGTTCCCACTGTATCATCCACCAACAAGTGTTAGCCAGTAAAAGATTGAATACTAAAAGTATTATGGACAGAGCTCTCAAAGTCGTGAATTCCATAGGAGTACATTCTCTTCAAAGGAGACTTTTCAAAATGGAACTTGATGAAAATGAACCAGATCTGATATTACACACAGATGTGAGGTGGCTGAGTCGGAGTCAGTTTCTACAGAGATTTCAAAATTTGCTGACTGAAATTAAAACATTTGGATGAATTTTTGGACTTGGATTTGGGCCCCGGGGAAAGCCTGGCCTTTGCAGATGACATGATTTTGCTTGTAGTAGTAGAGGCATGTGATGCAAGAAAACAAGTGTACGAGCTTATGCAGCATCAGCCAAAAAAAAAAAAAAAAAAAACACACACACCATTCCCTCCAAATGCCTGTTCAGTTCCTCCTTAAATTTATTCAACCTATCAACTTCCACAACGACAGATGGAAGTATGTTCCAGCAATTAACCACCCGCTGACTAAAGGCAAATTTCCGCACATCTATTCTACATCTGTCTTTTCTTAATTTGAATTAATGCCCCCTTAGGTTCGTAATCTGAACAAGTGGAAGGATCCCATCAGAATTCAGCGTGCTCAACCCATTCAAGGCCTTATACACCTCAATCAGATCACCACGCAGGTGCCTAGTCTCCAGCCACTGCAATTTGCAGAACTTAAGCCTCTCTTGGTAAGAGGATCCCTTCATTCCCCTCACCAAACTTGTTGCCCTTCTCTGTACATGCTCAAACAAATCGACATCCTTCCTAAAATGAGGCCTCCATACCTGTACGCAGTACTCAACGCGTGGCCTGATCATTGCCTTATACAGAAGGACAATCACCTCCTTTTCCCTGCTAGCAAAATTCCTATATATCATTGACAAAACCCCATGATCTGCTGTGGCAGCCTGTCTGCATTGCTCAGAAAACTTCATATCTGACTGCACAATTACTAGCAGGTATTTTTCATTTTCAACCACCTTAAGTGTAGTACCACATAGTTGGTACTTTTCTCTCGGGTTACTTCTACCCATATGCAGTACTCTGCATTTGTCAAGGTTAAACTTCAGTTGCCACTTCTTAGCCCATCTGCCCAAATTTTTTAGATCCTGTTGCAGTAGCACACTGCCATTACTGTCATTAACAACCCTGCCAACCTTTGTATCATCTGCAATCTTCGACACTCAGCCTGATATACTTTCATCAATATCATTGATAAATATACAAAAAAACAGTGGCCTCAACACCGAACCCTGTGGGACTCCACTAATAACATTAGTCCACGAAGAGCAGCACCCATTGATGACCACCCTCTGTCTACTCCCACTTAACCATCCCTTTATCCATTGTAGCAACTTACCCTTAATACCATTCTGATCCAATTTGTACAATAGTCTTCGATGTGCAACAGTGTCAAAAGCTTTCCTGAAATCCAAATATATGATATCAAAATTATTTTTTTGCATCCAGTTCCTTTGTAACCACATCATAATAACCAATCAAATTTGTGAGACAAGACTTTCCCTTAACAAACCCATGCATGCTGTGTCTGAATTATTGCTGCAGTCTTGTCTTGATGATCCTGCAATGTATCTTTAACCAGTGACTCCATTATTTTACCAGGAACAGAAGTTAAACTAACTGGTCTGTAATTATTCGTGTCACCCTTCGATCCCCCTTTGTGAATTGGGGATACATTTGCACATCTCCAGTCCGTGGGAACCTCCCCTGAGTCCAGGGATGCTCTCATAATTATGGCTAAGGGTTTGCTTAGTTGCTTTGCTGCCTCCTTTAATATAACTGGATAGATCGCATCCACCCCAGGTGCTTTTCTTATGTTCAACAATTTCTCCTCCACTTTGCTCTCAGTTATTACAAAATCATTAAGTACCCTGCTACAATTTGATAACCTTCTGCCATTTTCAAACCTTAATAATTCCTCACGTGTGAATGTAGATGCAAAATACTCATTCAGTTTGTTTGCTATCTGAGCAGGATCATTAACAGTCGAACCATGGATGTCAGGTGGACCAATCAGATTCACCCCTTCCTTTTAGAGTTTATATAAGTAAAGAAATCCTTGCTGTTTTACTTAGCATCTTTTGCCAAAGATTTCTCGTAATCTGCCTTCGCCTGCCTAACCTCCTTTGTGACCTGAATACAGACTAGCTTATATCTGCCATAGGCTTCTGAGTTGCTTGATAATTTATATGCATCCCATGCATTTTTCTTCTCTGTTACGAGTCTCATTAGTTCATTTGATAACCATTTAGGCCTAAACCTTGAACAATATTTCTTAATAGGTATGAAACTTTTAGTAACATCCACGATTAATTCCTTGAATGCTTCCCACCTAGAATTTACTGTTGGTAACATTGCCAGTTGATCCCACTGTACAGAATTTAAAAACTGTCTGAGACCACAGTAAAAAGTAACACGCGAGTTGTAGAGCAAAGATCAAATGCCATCCTCTTGCAGCTTCAGGAGTGGACACAAATGCACAAGCTCAAAATATCGCCTGAAAAAACCAAACCAATACTTTTAAAAGGCAACATATACTTCTAAAATCTGGACATAAGAAGACGTCTACGAATCAAAATTAACACCACTACTATAAAAATGGTAACAGAACTAAAATATCTTGGAGTGGTCTTTGATTTGAAATTTAACTTTTTATCCCCATTTGACCTACTGGCAAAGAAAGTAGGAAATTATGCAGGTATGATTGCCAGGATCAGTTGGGCAGACTTGGGGCTCAAAAGAAAGATACTGGCAATCATATACTGTGCAATGTTCCTACTTGTTATCACCTATGGAGGTGGTGCAGGTTCACCCACTTGGCCACAGTAAGAAATAGGAATAAATTAGAATCAAAGAAAAGTGAATCCTTCTCACTATTACCAGAGCATGTCGCACAGTAGGCACACCTGTGCTGCAGTTGCTGGCCAGAGCTATCCCACTTTACCTGGAAGTAGCCAAAAGAGGTTTATGTTATAGACTTAAAAAGGATATACCCACAGAATTTCTGGGGATAGCCCTTGATATAGATAACACCTTCAACGTTGAAAGAAAAAGAATAGCCACAAACCTCCGTGAGCTATGGCAAACAAAGTGGGAACAGGAAACCAGAGGTCTGGTTACCAAAAGGTTTCTGCCACAGGTGGAAATCATTAGTACAAAGTCACATTCCTGGTATGCCCCTGGACTTTTTACAACATTTATATTGACAGGTCATGGCTCCCTGAAGGTGAAACTAACCTCCTTAGGGCTGATTGATGATCCTAACTTCACCTGTGCCAAGAGTGAAGACTGGGCACACATTCTATATGAATGTATAATTTGACACTCCCAGAACACAGCTAATAGCACAGATTGGCCCCCTTCACAGGGGAGAAAAACATCTGTTCATCATAGTAGAGATAAATTATAAAGCCTTTACATCCTTCACACAGAAAGTATTTGAAATTCACATAACTATCCAAAGAATGGAAATTCAGGGCCCCCCCCAGCAGTTAAACAATAATGAATAGTTAAAATTGCCCACGTTTCCCACCACTTCCAGACGATGGCTTAAAAACTGTCAGGATAGTAGTAGTATTCTGTGCCCTAACAGAAACCTGACATGATAAAACCAGACTGACTTGGGTACCCCCAAGAGTACCCTGCCATATGTAGGAATCTGTGGCCCCCCACACCAAATAAGTAACCATGTAGGGAAGGGAGATGTACAGGCAGCCAAGGAAGCAGATTAGCTGAAAAAATATCTGTAAGCTAGTGGCAAGGGGATGCAATGTAGAATGAATGAGAGAATGAATGATAATGAAAGACAGAATGAATTAGGAATTATAGTAAAAAGGAATAAATGGCAGTTTTGGTGAGGGAAAGAGAGAGTAAATGGCAATGAGTTGAAGAGCAAATGTAACTGGTAGAAAGAATACAAAGTTAATAACTTATATTATTTTATATATAATAACAAATATTTACTAACAACACACACTATCAGTGCATTCTCCCTTGGCCTGCAAAAAACTTGCAATTAGGCCTACACCAAAATGAAGAATAACAGTAAGTTAAGGTGCCCAGAGAGTGCAGTGTAGAAAGCAAGAGTTGACCAAATGAACTGAAAGTCAGAAGAATGAATTAGAGTGCAAGTGTGTGAGAAAAAGAACAAACCATAAATGCTACAATTAATTACATACTAACCTAGTTTTCATTAGTATTTAAATTTACATTACCGATCATTGCATCCCCCCAGGTGTGTGAGAAAAATATGAATGAGTGAGTGAAAAAAAAATGTATATTTATGTGTATGCACACATATATATATATATATATATATATATATATATATTATGTGAGGTAAAAGTTAGGCAAAAGTAATAAAAATAAATAAATATGGCTATGTAGCTATCATTAGAGGCAGCAAATGCACATCCTCCACATGATGCCTAATTATATCTGATAAGGCAAAAGTAATAAAAATAAATAAATATGGCTATGTAGCTATCATTAGAGGCAGCAAATGCACATCCTCAACATGATGCCTAATTATATCTGATAAATATTTTAAATATCATATTTATGTTAATTATCAGATATATATCTATATATATATGTGTGTGTGTGTGTGTGTGTGTGTGTGTGATATATATCCTAACGGGGGGGGAAAATTTATAAAATATAAGAAAAAGTAAATATAAAAAAAAATATATATATAATGCAAGTAGAGTGAGAATGCAGATTATGAAGTAAGTGTGTATCTCTCTCACACCTTGACCTGGTGGGTTCCCCACTGCCAGCTAATATATCCCACCTACAGAGTGGAATGGGCAGTTTGACCAACCTGCTGAATTCGACACTACATGGACCTGACAACCATCACCAACGAAGACATGCTGCAGCTTTCCTGCTGACACACCATTTGGCGATCTGAACTGTGTACTATAACCCAGTTCCCTTTAAAACATCATCCCCAGGAAGGGGAGGGAGGAAATGGGTATTTGTCTCCTCCCCTCTCTGTCCCCCCATACTTCGCCTGGTGGGCTCGTCTCCACTGACCTCTTTGGGAATGCCTACTCTATCAGCCCCATCCTTCTACCTGTTTTCCCCCAGTCTTCAGTCTCACCCCCTCACATGCGAACTAAACCAACCGAGTACACCAGCTAACAATGCCACCAAATTATAATCGACGTCTAAATTCTACCTCTTTCATGTAAATCTCTTTCAGCCAAATTCTAGTGTTCAACCCCCCCCCCCCTTTTTTTATAGGCCTTGCCACTGAAATCCTTGGAAATTAGGTGGTGGAGGCAGCCAGAATACTTAAATAATCTACTGGGTGCAAAGTGTAGGCAACAGTGGGTACCCAATGGAGCAAAATGGTCAGAGAAACAACAGAACATAACATTACACAACAAACCACTCCCCCACACACTTTTTAAATCTCTGGCCTTCACAGAGTTCTGTGTAACTTACAAAGAATACAACACAGAGATGGGGGAACCCCTGGTGCCATCAGACAACTAACACATTTTACACTAAGATTACTGTGACTTAAATGCCCTTTAACTGCAGATTTTGAATGCATGAAGAGTTGTTGATAATCAGGTCGAGAGCACTGCTTTGTCTAATTGCCTTTCCAACATGCTGGTGTAGAAAACAGTCATCCAATATATCCACAATAGTCTTGCTACTGTGTGAGTGACCAATGTACAAGTTCTTGTCAGTATCTGAAAGTTCAAATCTACCATTATAATACATTCTAACACACCCAAATAATACTAGTCTCTGATATCCCTACCACTTAACTCCAAATTAATCAAATTTATTTACTCAAATCATTTACTCATCAATTAAATGCACATAGATTAATCAGCATTAATGTACATGCAAGTATGTAATATGTTTAAGTATACATGCACCTGGTTTTTTTGGGGTTTTTTTTTTGTAATAACCCTAATACAGCTTAAATATTTGTTAGTTCATTGATTCCCAGCAGGTCTTGAAATTCCCAACACACTTGCTTTTCAGGCCACTGCAGGTTTCAACAGAAGAAGTGCAAGAATCACTTTCACCTCTGCCTGAGGCTAATCTGATAGTCTGTGTATTCCACCCTAGCTAGCAGTTTTCTAACTCTACTTAACATTGCCTCAATGCATCAGCAAATATTATTGCACCCCTTCAAATTGAGGAAAGGGTATTTAAGTGTATCCCATTCCTGTAAAAACAACTTCTCCTGTTAATGACCCATTACAGCGGTTTCCAAACTGTGCTCTGCGGATTCAAAGGAATGTGCGAACAGTTCCCAGGGGATATGTGGATACATTTCTGTAATGGCTACTGTGAATTTTACTTATTTTTTTTAATTAAAGGAATGATTTTTTGTTTAAAATAAATGTGAAACTTCTTTAATTGATAATGTTTATTTCACATGACCAATAGAATATCTACTTAAGAATTTCCTTTACCCACAAAGCAAGCGACAATCAGTTTAATTAAGTCATGCAATGCTTTGTTATGTATGCTACTGATATATATTTATAGCTAGCTGATTATAAATTATGTTGCATGTGGACGTAGAAAGAAAAATGTGCATGCTAAATTAACATATTTGCATTATAGCATCTGCTACAGATTTTAGTAATCACTAGATGTGACTTCCATCATCAAGGACCACCAGTTCAGTTTAGTAGTAATTCATATAGTATTAACATAACTAACAGAAGTGAAGTAATTATTTTTATTAGCTATGGTAGTGTCAGTGAAATAATGTAGAGTAACACTAATATCAATTTGTTTTTTATTTATTATCATTCTCCATCCGGTGAAAGGAAGCCAGAGGCTTTTGCTACACCAGCCAAAACAAAAGTTTCTGAGTTACCCAGAGAGAGAGAGAGAGAGAGAGAGAGAGAGAGAGAAAGATCAAGAATCAGAAGTAGAAGGGAATCACCAAAGAAGAGAAGAATAATGATATCCAGCTTAGGACCCTGGGTGTGCCAAGCCCATACTCACCAGATGTGAGGCCCTAGGTTGGTCACTGGCACAAAGGGGTATTCTTAGAGAAACTCCAGGTCTGTAAGGTGAAAAGTCTGGAAAAGTCAGGTATATTTAACATGGAACACAGGCTAAAATGAGGTAGTTTAAGTCAACAATCAAGCACAGTCAGTCCTTATATAACACATGTTTACACTACATGAATTTGATCATACACGATTTATAAATAGGGGAAAGATGTCATATATAACATGAACCGAATTCGCTTATGCACGATTCGCCTTTGTGTTTATAAGAAATGGCAGTCCAATGCGGATTCACCCCAACTGAATGCAACACGATAGGAATGAACAGAAGATTCTGAAAATGTATTTTTGTTTTTAATATCAGTGAAGGGGAAACACATTTCACCATAATAACGTAAAAACCGACATAATTCCAGGTATCGGTATTATCATAAATGCAATTAGATAGAGTTTACTGCCAGTTTATAACAGATTCCGCTAGCAGAAACGCAACTGTAAATTGTTTTTATTGTTTTATGGTAGTGACCTCCAGAAATGTGCTTTAGTAAAATGTGAGCTAGTCAGGTGTTAATAGTGTCTCTGCCTTTACGGTGTTGTTTATTCAGTTTCTACACGTGCCAGCTTTGTTTATGTGTATCAAGCGTGCCTCCTCATTTTGTAACTGTGCTTTATTCCCTAAAAATGAGTAAAATACTTAAAAGGTGTGAAAAGGAAGTGTCCTGGTGAAGACACTACAGATACAGAGAGAAAAAGAAAAGCAATATGGACTAATTTTTGACCCAGTCCACCTACAAAGGTGGACTGGGTCAAAAATTCTTACCGGGAAAAATTTGTAGCAGCCTCATTATAGCGTTTATGGCCAAAATCACACCGGCCTCCATTGTCTTCTGGCCTCTGGCCCACCGGGGTTTACCATCCCGGTAAGGCTTATAGAGCAAAATGAAAGAACATGTGATATTGCACGTGCTACAGGTCTAAATGAGGCAATGCCGAGAATTAGAAAGAATGCAAAGAAAATAAAAACACTTTCATAGCAGAACTACTCAAAGTGTAATAAAATCCATTAGATCAAGACACAAAGAATTGGAAGAGATGGAACGGCTCTCATCTGCTGGATAGAAAATCAAACATAGAATAAGTTTACTTACAATAGAAGCAAAAGCATTAGTAATATTTTATTATGTAATAGTCGTAATAAAATACGTATTTTATTACGATTATTTATTGTGTTTGGTAATGTTTTGGTTACATAAGTGTGTTCAATCTTGGGTGGTTGGCACCTAACCCTATTTTTCCCACAGGGCCTGTTATTTATACTGCATGATTTTGCATTGCACGAGCATTTCTAGGAACACAACTATCGTGCTATGTGAGAACTGACTGTACTACTAATAAGTATGGGTGTAACTGACGTAAATGAAATCAACATTTTACATTGCCATCCAGTATCAGCAGTTCTAGAACTGCAGAAAGTAGTAAAAAAACGGAGGTAGAATGATTCCTATTTGTCTCTGGGGTTTTCATATACAGGTGATGAAATTGCCCCTGATGCCCTATGCCAGTGGCACGCAAACTTATTTGGCTGGCAACCCCTGTATTAAATATAAAATTAATGCAACCCCTCAATGTAAACAACAAGGTAGGATGACCAGATTTTTTGAGAAGAAAAATTACTTTATAAATTATGTTGTAGAAAATTTCATTCGAGTACTAAGAAAGGAATAAAAAGATTGTTTCCTTTTTAATTTAGACATTAAAATAATTGTTTAATATATTAAATGAATACAGCAAAAACAACAAATCGAATTCTTATTCTTCAATTAAGACTACAAAACAATAGAAAATGAACAATTATGAAAAAACATAACCTATAATATTTGGTCCATATTTGGCGCAATGTTTGAAATTACTAATCTCATGTCATCTTTTGGATCAAGTCTGGAACGCTGTTTTGTTTTTATAGCTGTTATTTATTTTATAGCATTAATTTTGAGAATGCCAAACTCACATAAATATGTAGACCCAAAAGGTAGCAATGTTTGTATCACCAATTTCGATAATTATGGATACTCGTCTCAAAGAGAAGGTCAAAAATTTTCCCAAGTAGTTTTGAAAAGAGCATGTAATGCTTCATCAGATGACATGTCGATAAGATCTTTTTTCTGAATTACCATTCAGCAAATAAAATAAATAATTTTGGGACATGAAGATATATCGAAAGCAAAGGTATCGCGAATCCAATACAACTTTTTTTCTGGAGACACATTAAATCATTTGGAAAAATTCTTAATTAGCATTGTTAGGTGGGTGTCCATGATATCCCTAAATTGAAAAATGTTAATATTATAACAAAATCAGAAAAGCATGGGAACACATCACTATTATTTCGCTCAAATTCAGTTTTCCAAAGATTAGGCTTCCCTTCGAAAGTTTGTATTTTATCATTGATTATTAATATATTTGTTCCCTGTCCTTGAAGACTTGCATTTAAATCATTAAGTTTTTCAAATATATCAGCAAGGGAACTAAGTTTTCCAAGCCATTTTGATTTGTAAACAATTGAGCAAGGTTTCAATTTTTATCCGATAGATAAAAGCAAAACTTGATGTTTGAGGTCAAAAAGACGCTGCAACACTTCACCACTGGACAACCATCACACTTTCATATATAAAAGAAGTGTTTCATCCAATTTCATTAAAAATCACTGTGAAAAGTCTACTATTTAAGCTTCTACTTTTTAATAAAGTTCATAGCACTTATCGCATCTTTCAACAGTTTGTGCAAATCAGTTTGCATTTCATCTGCTACTAATGCTTCCCTATGTACTGTATAAAGCAACGGTTCAAAACTATATGTGGAGCAATTTCCTTTACTTTGCCTTTTAAACCTTTATTTTATCCTATTAATGCAGCCGCACCATTGGTACAAACTGCAAAGCAGTTGTTCCACTTTAGACAATACAGTCCATTCCAGTTATTTGGGAGACATCAGGACTAGTGCATTTTGGCCCGATTAAGCAGCTGCCCCAATTAACCGAAGTTTCACGTAAATAGTTAAAAATACAATGTACCCCCCCCTTTACAATTGGTTCACTGTACAATCAAATCACATTACAACAAACTCAACATAGTAAAGTAATGTTCACTATAGGATGTGCAATAATTATGATCATTGTGATCACGTTTGTGAATTGAATTTTAATTCTATTAAACAGCAATTCTAATTAGTGAAAATAGGAGGAACATTATCCACAGGCTATAAAAGCAAAGATATATTAAGCACAAATTTACCCTTTATTACTTTACCAATTAAAATTAAATAAGTGAAAATTGGAAGAATATACGTGATAATTGGAATAATTAATACGTACTGTAATATGTACATACGAACTAGTTGACATTTCTGTTCACTGACATTTGTGGGTGGGGATTAAAATTTAAAATAGTAAAAAGCTAAGCAATCAATAACAAAGAATACGGTACACACAAATTGCAAGTAACACAATACACAATATGCACAAGTGAGAATGGAGTAACGAGTTACAAAGCTATAAAAAAAGGAACGAAGAGAAGATCTGAAAATTAATTTTTTTATATGAGTGAAGATTTCATGGAAGTGTAAACACATTTCACCATAATAACCCACAGAATTCCAGCCGTCGGTATTATCGCAAATTCAGTAAGATCGAGTTTACTGTTCGTTTATGATAGATTTCACTAACAGAAAAGCCCAATAAACAGGTGACTGCTAATTGTTTTTATTGTTTTATGGTTGTGACCTCCAGAATTTCGACCGAACCACTTGGTACCATCTGAGACAAACAATCGTAGGGTAATCTCCAGTGCTGCAGTCTCCTGCCTCTATTAAACAGCATGCTGTCCAAATTAAGCGAAGTAAACCCTGGCTATTTTCTCAATTGGTTTCTGTTTTTTTAAGATTTGCCCCAAATAAACGGCAGCTCCGATTAACCGGTGGCCCAAATAACCGGATGAGCAAGGTTTTAAATAATTTTGATTTCATCTAAATGTATTGCAAAAATTGGACTTTCTCTCAATCAATTTAATAAATTGAATTTTATGTTGTTCACAATAACTGTATCTCTGGACACAGGAATGGTATTTAAATCGCTGCTGTACTTTTCTCCGTGCACAATTGAAATAATGTTTACAGCAGCAGGAAGAATGAGAGATTCAGCAATAGTATGTGATTTCAAATTTTTTCTATTAAATATGAAACTTCCAATGATGCTCTTAAAACTTTACAAGGAATGGCAGTGTTTCTTCCTGAAAGATTTCAGACCTTGTAAGGCGTCGGCATGCCTTTTGAACAAGGATTCAGTTTTTTTCATTATCTCTGGATGTTTCATATGGGTTTTTTTTTTTTTTTTTTGAAAACCTCAAACACAAGAGGTATTAGAGCCTATGGTACTTAGTACCGTGCTTGGATCGGAAGTTGAGAAGACGAAAGAAGATATTTGATGCAAGGTTTCTCAAAATGGAAAGTGGAATGCAATGTGCTATCATCAGCAAAACTATGGATAGGATATCCAATCAATGGAAGAACATCATTAATATACAAGAGGAAAAGAGTGGGGGGAAAGAACTGAACCTTGGGGGTCACCAGCATTAGTGGAGAAGTTAAAAGGCAGAGAGCCATCTACCATCACAGTGAGCAATCAGAGAGAAAACTGGAAAACCAATTACAAAAAGCAGTTGGCAGATGATAAGATGGAAACTTGTTTAGAAGACCTTTATGCCAAACACGATCAAAACCCTTTGAGATGTCAACAGCAAATGCTTGTGTTTCACCGAACGTTTCCATTTAATTTGTCCACAAATGGGTAACATATGCCATAATATCACCAGTGGATCGACACTGATGGAATCCATACTGCCAATCGTTGATCAGACGGAAGGTTTCTAGGTAGTTTAAGAGTTGGCGGTTAATTGATTTATCCATTACTTTAGAAAGAGTAGAAGTAATTGCATGGGACGATAATTGGAATGGAGTGATTTGTCACCCTATTTAGGAACTGGCTGGATATGAGCAAATTTCCAAGCAGAAGGAAAAACGCCTTTGGAATAAGGAAGTGAAAAAAGGTGGCAAAGAACAGGATTAAGTTCAGGAGCACAGGTTTTGAGAACAAGTGGAGAAATGCCATCACCTAGAGCTTTCTTAGCATCAAGATTCGCCAAAATACTTCTGACATCCTTTTGACAGAAGACCACAGGAGGCACTGAATGGAGTGTGTTGGGAATTTTTTTGGTAGTTGTTGGCGCATCGGCTTCTGTGGCCATAACGCACCTCCCAAGGTTTTTGAAGTACTTTGATCCAAGCCCGAAGCGGGATTCGAACCCGCAACCTTTGGGTTGCCAGGCAGGCACTTTACCCACCCGACTAGCCAGGTCGGCGTGTTGGGAATGATGGGAGGTACTTTACCAAGATCATTAATACACAAGTTGGAAGAAAAATGGGATGCTAGCAGTTCAGCTTTAATCTTTGATGAAGTGATAACAGAACCTTCTGATTTTCACAGAGGTGGGAGCAGAGATGGGCAAAAGTTGTGCCCATTAGCTTTGGCAAGAGACCAGAATGCTTGGCTACGAACAGGGCAAGAAACAAGTTTTCTACTCTTAGTCTGTTCAAACTCTAGTTTGGACTGATTAATAACTGCTTTACAATTGTTGTGGGCTTTGGTGTAGGCAGAAAATGAAACCAAAGAATTGGAAACAAGCCAATTACGATATGCAACAGTCTTCTCTTGAACAGCCTTAGTACATTTATTGGAAACCCAAGGTTACATAAAGGATGAGATTTTAAAGTGGAGTGTGGAATAAAGGATTCCATTCCTACAAGAATAATTTCACTGATACGATCTGAGCAAACACTGACATCAGAAGTTTTGAAACAGTAACCTGACCAAGAAGAAAAGAAATCTCGCAGGTCATCCTATTTTGCTTTGCAATCTTGTAATGCCAAACAAGACTGGAGATGTGCAAATGTGACCCCAATTCACAAAGGAGGATCAAAAGCTGACACAAATAATTATAGACTTGTGAGTTTAACTTCTGTTCCAGGAAAATTAATGGAGGCACTGGTTAAAGAAGCACTGCAGGATCATCTAGACAAGACTTCAGTTATAGCTTGGACACAGCATGGTTTTGTTAACAGAAAGTCATGCCTGACCAATATGATTGGATACTATGATGCAGTCACAAAAGAACTGTATGCAGGGAATAACTTTGATATTATATATTTGGATCTTAGAAAGGCTAGGCTTTTGATACTGTTGCACATGGAAGACTGCTGCACAAATTGCAGCAGTGTGGCATTGGAGGCAAATTGCTGCTATGGACAAAGGGATGGTTGAGGGGGGGAGAAGACAGAGAGTGGTAAGCAATGGACAATGCTCATCGTGGAATAATGTTATTAGTGGAGTCCCTCAGGGTTCAGTGTTGGGTCCATTATTGTTTTCTGTATTTATAAATGATATTGATGATGGTATATCAAGCTTAATGTCCAAGTCTGCAGAAGATACAAAGGTTGGCAGGGTTTATAAGGACACTACTGACGCTATGCTGCTGCAATAGGATCTGGAAAGGTTGAGCAGATGAAGTTTAACATTGACAAATGTAAAGTACTACATATGGGAAACAGCAATCCCAGAGCAATATATCAACTCTGTGGTACGACACTGACAGTGGTAGAGAATGAAAAGGACCTGGGGGTAACTGTGCAGGCAGATATGAAGTTCTCTGAGCAGTGCAGATGGGCTGCAAGAGTAGCTCATGGTGTCTTGTCAATGATATACAGGAATTTTTCCAGCAGGGATAAGGAGGTGATTATTCCCTTGTATAAGACAATGGTCGGGCCACACCTTGAGGTCTGGTATACAGGTCTGGAGACCTCATTTCAAGAAGGATGTAGAGCTGCTAGAACGAGTACAGAGAAGGTCAACAAGATTAGTGAATGGAACAAAGGGATGCTCTTACGAAGAAAGGCTTTAGTTTTACAAATTACAGTGTCTGGAGACTAGGCACCGGCAAGGTGATCTGATAGAGGTGTATAAAGCCTTGAATGGTTTGAGCATGCCCAATGCCAATGGGATTCTTCCTCTTGCTCAGAATAATCACCTGAGAGGGCATAAATTGAAATTTAGGAAAGACAGTTGTAGGGTAGATGTGCGGAAATTTGCCTTTAGCCAGCGGGTAGTTGGTTGGTGGAACAGACTTCCATCCTTTGTTGTGGAAGTTGATAGCCTAAATAAATTTAAGGCTCAGCTGGACAGGAATTTGGAACGAACGGAGGGGTGAAATGGGAGTTTTTTTTTTTTTTTTTTGGCTGATGCTGCATAAACTTGCTTTCTTGCATCATATGCCTCTACTAATGCTAATGCTAACAACACGAGGTTGGTAATAGCCATGAGATAAAGGCTCCATTGGAGAAAACTCAATCACCAAGTTGTGATCTGAGGTGCCTAAAGGACCACTCACTTCATCGGTGTACTTAGAAGAGTTGTTTCTGAGAAAAGGATCGTATTGGCTGTATGGTTAGTATTGTCCAGTATTCTTGTGGGTAAATGAACAAGCTGTGCAAGGTCATTAGTAATTGCAAAAGCCTCAGCATGTCGACCAGCAGGGTCAGTGTGACTAGAAAACGGTAGCCAGCTAGAGGTGTAAACATTAAAATCACCAAGGAAAATTACCTCACTGTTGGGAAAGTTGGACTGGAGAAAGTAAGTTGCAAAGGAAGTCAAAGAACTCCAAGTGATTAGTGGAGTTGGGAGAACGGTAGAGACAACAGATGAATTTGACACAATGAGGTAGAGCGCTTTTAAGCCAGAGAAGATCGAAGAGAGGAGATTCCAAATTACCAAGTCTCTGACAGGGAATATCAGAACGGACATATGCACAAGTACCACTTTTGAGGTGAAAGGAATCATACAGCGAATAATTTGGGCAACTGAGTTGAGCAGTAGTTGAATCAACCAATAACTGAGATTCTGTCAGAAAAAGTACACGGGGTTTGGCAGACTTCAAGTGAAAATGGACATTGTTGAGAATAGAATTGACCACGTATATTTGTGAAATGAACTAGGAAGTGTTTGGGAGGTTTAGATCTTTCCGTAGATAAGCTTATGCTATTAGTTTGACAATTCATGGTGTATTCAATAGTAAGAAAAAGTGGGGGGAGGACATGCTGTATGAAGTAATGAAATTTTTGGATATGATACATTCAATTCACTGTTCAGTAAACACATCTTGGATGCAGAAATTGGCATACTTAGCAGACATTTTTACAAGAATTAATCTTAAATTAAAAGAGGAAATCTCATACCTTTTTAGTAGGACTGTACATCTCTCAACACTCGATCGCAGATGAATGTATTATTATATGAACATTAAATAAATCAAATAAAAAATAGCTACTAATTAAAATCATCATGTGTTCAATTCTCATATCATAGAGAGGAGTCACAGACAGTCGGCAGCCACCAACCCCCACAAAAACCAACCAATATCGCATGCTACCATAAGAATTGAAAAACAATCGTTGCAAAAAAAAAAAAAAAAAAAAACTTAACTATGACACAAATATTCATCAATTCGCAAACAATTTCAACTTTAAAAACCGTTTACAACTTCTTTTAAGTGACCAACGTATTTGGATTTCGTGTGTTCACAAGAAGTACAAAGCCATACGCGAATGATATCTCCCTTGTTATATATAAAAAATTATGGAAACCCGACATGAGATTATTTATATAAACCAATGTATGAATATTACTTTACATACATGCGCGTTAGAGTCCACGAGTCCGAAATATTATAAGGTCTGCGTATATTAATAGAGTCGGCATTTAATCTCATTTCTAATGTTTTAGAAATTTAATGTTCATATAATACATTCATCAGCGATAGTGTCGAGAGATTTACAGTCCTAAAAAGGTAGGAGGTTTCCTCTTTTAATTTAAGATTGTAATAATAGGACATATTGGGCTGCATTGCTCTTTTCATTCTAATCAACAAGAATTAATGAACTAAATCTCAAGGAAAGAGTGTGTTGATATTCACAACAAGGGGCCGAATTGAGTATTTTCAACATAAACTTAAATTTTGGAAGGGGTGTGTAGAAAAAAAACAGTATGAATACTTTCCAAACTCTGAATGATTTTTTGATAGAAACAGAATCTAGCCTGAAAGAAACTATTTATGGTAGCATCATTCAACATTTTAAATGGTTTGCAACAGGCATATCAGAAATACTACCCATCTTTTACCAATGACACTACCTGTGTGTGAAATTAATTTTGTGTTTCAGAGAAACTGGATGGCATGCCTGAGCAAAATTACAAGTTTGATAGATATTACACATCTGATACTGAAACAGAAATTCAGTGAGCTTCCTCTGGTTGAATTCTGGGGCAGTCTTCTTCAAGAATGTCCACAAGTGTCTAAATATGCAGTGCTTAAACTTCTTATGTTTCCCACAACTTATCTGTGTGAAGCTGGATTTTCAGCGTATGCAGTAATAAAATCTAAATATCATTACAGACTGTATGTTACACCAGACATGAAATTTGTTGTCTACAATTACTCCCAATTTTGTAAGACAAAGAAACAATACCATTCTCCACATTAGTAGCCAATGAGATACAAATGAATGTATACACAAATAGTAACAGTTTATTATTCGGTTATTTTTTGTCAGTCTGAAAAAGGTAAACTGTAAACATATAACAAAACAGTTCTGGGACAAATTTTTAATTTTGGATACCTATCATCTGGACATAATATATTTAAGCGAACAAGGATATGAAGATCCGTGGTTATTTTCCAAAGCCAAAAAGTGGTCGGCGAGCAAGTAAGTTTGGGAAACATTGATCTATTATGTTCTAATAAGTCCAATCAAAAGTAGAAATATCGCACAAAATTCTTATTTTATTCTTATTCAAAATTCTTACAAGAGAGAAGCAAATGGATATCACAAATAAAGAAATAAGTCTTTCTTATGATTAAACAAATATCCAATCAAATGTAAGGAAGCAAATTTAACCCTACAATGGCACATGCCATTGCATGTTATTTCACTGTTGTTAGTGGATTTTACTTCTGCGCAGCTGATTGTGTAAGTGGAATTCTTATTTTAATTTTCTTAAGCCTTTCTGCCATTTTTTAAAGAGCTAGAGTTCAGCAAGCACAACTTAGCACACAAATATAGCACTCACTAATGGCCACTAGTATTACATGAAATTTCCGAATGCAACAGCACTTCAATTTCTTATGCAGCCATTATAGCATACAATATTATCGATTTTATTTACCAATTTATTGTGGCCTTTTATTTGTGATCTGGTTCATAAGTAATTATGCACTTGAGTGCAGAAATTCTATCTAAAGTGAGACTGTATGAAAGCAAATCTGGCTCCCAAATTCTTTAATTTTTTAAAAAATTCTTTAAATTTAAAACAAAACACAATGAAAAACTAAGACTTATTTTAAAGTTTTTATTCTTAAATCTTTAAGAATAAAAACTTTAAAATAAGTCTTAAGTTTTTCATTGTGTTTTGTTTTTTTCTTAAACTGTTATTTTAAAACTTCTAAAAATATTTATTTATTTTTGCCATATCTTCTTAAATAGATTAATGTTTACAGTGGGTACTGCTTCCAAATGATCACTGCAAATAGCAGTGATTGACATGACTGGCCCACTATGGCTATTTTTAGTTAGGGTGTTTATCAACATCCCCCCCCCCCCGCTGCTGATTTAAAATCGGGACCTCAATTTCTGATTTTAAAACAGCTGAACACCCTAGGACTAACCATAGCATTACATTCAAAAAATATTTCATAAGATATATGTGTGTGCATTTATATGTTTATGAAAATATCTACCAGCTTTATGATTTTTAATTCTAGTTTACTGTTAATTAAAAAAATTAATTAAAATATTATATATTATTTTTTATTATATACACTATACTTTCAAGATAATGAATAATTAAGAAGCACCCAATTTAAATTATTTATTGCCTTTATCCCAAACAGTTCCATGGTATATCGTGGACTCACATGAAATCAGATAGTGAACTTTTAGATATGAACCATCCAGAGGGTTAAGAAGGTATGAAAGTGTGCAGAAATGATGAGAAGAGGGTGAGTAGCTGAACAGATATCTGAAGGGGAAAAAAATCAGTGATAAGAGGGAGGCAGATCAATAGTATTAGAAATAAGAATGCTTACTTACTCTGTTTAGGGATGAAAATTTAAGAAGGAAACAGGCACAAAAGAAAATAGTAAATAGAACAGATAGTCTATAAGGAATGACCTGTACTAACATATATTGATCCATACATTGAATATAACACATTTGGATGATGACAATTTCTTTTATACTGAAAAAAAGGGACACTGGCTATCCATACAATCTGTAGTGACTTTGTACACATGTAGCTGCCAAGAGGTAGAGAGATGATGATATCACTTACCAAGCCCTTTATATATATCACAAGAATTCATTTATACTAACATTGAAAATCTGAATTATAATTCTTTAAGCATCAATATAAAATTTAATGTGTATTCAACATAGTAGTAAATGAGAACCCATGAAAATGCAAACAACTTCTTGCCAGAGATGTGAACAATGAAATTTACAAGTAAATGTTCTTTATTCTGTGCATAGCATCACCGTCCGTAAATATTCTGTAGAAGTACAGATACACATGGGCAGTGAAAGCAAGCACTAAATAAACATGGTATTCAACTTAGAGAACTATGCATCTGTTGTGGAACATTATCTCAAAGCACAGCCATTTAAACCTTTGCAATATTTGCAAGCAATTTCAATGTCATAAAGCACCACCAAAATCTGAGGGATAGAAACTTATGAAAATGTTCAGGGAGAATGGAAATGTGAAGGCTGTGTTGTAGTATTCACACATCAGCTGCTGTGACCAAGGTGCATTTAGTACAGGTTAGAGAGAGCAGTTTTTTCAGCTGTTATGTTGTGATCACTTTTGAAATTTTTGTAACAAATTAAGTAACATCAAAATGTAAATAATGTTACTTATAAATGTCATACCTCAAACACTTTTATTAAAAATTACATTTTCATGCATTTTCATTTAAAATGATCATCCTGTATGTATAATGTTAACTCTTAATTTAGCAGTTAAAAACTTTCTTGTCCTATTTGTCTTTCTTGTCTCTTAATAAATTTAACGAATGATGGATGCCAAATTGAGTATATCTTTAAAATTTGGAGCAATTTACGGTTTACACCTTAAATGCATGTTTTTACCCTGTTTAAGAATAGTAACTGCTTTTAAAATTCTGTATATGCCACATTTTATATCATCTTAGTTTGAGACAACCAATCCACTTATGCAATAACTATATAAATTGACTCTTTATACCAGTGGAGTGCAAATTTATTAAACAATTAAAATAATTGTTTAATATTTTAATTGAATACAGCGCAAATTTATTTCATTTGTGAAATAAATTTTCGCTCCCCCTTTTTTAAAATTAAATGACCCCTTTATTAAATATAAAACTGACGAGACCCCTCAATGTAAACTCCAAGATAGGATGGACAGAATTTTACTGAACAAAAATGGCATTTTATAAATTATGTAGTAGAAAATTATATTTGAGTACTGAGAAAGAAATAAAAAAATTGTCTACTTTTTAATTTACACATTAAAATAATTGTTTAATATTTTAATTGAATACCAGTGGAGTCTTTATACCAGTGGAGTGCAAATTTATTAAACAATTAAAATAATTGTTTAATATTTTAATTGAATACAGCGCAAATTTATTTCATTTGTGAAATAAATTTTCGCTCCCCCTTTTTTAAAATTAAATGACCCCTTTATTAAATATAAAACTGACGAGACCCCTCAATGTAAACTCCAAGATAGGATGGACAGAATTTTACTGAACAAAAATGGCATTTTATAAATTATGTAGTAGAAAATTATATTTGAGTACTGAGAAAGAAATAAAAAAATTGTCTACTTTTTAATTTACACATTAAAATAATTGTTTAATATTTTAATTGAATACAGTATAGCAAAAACAATAAATCAAATTCTTATTCTTCAATAAAAATTACAAAACAATAAAAAATGAACAATTACAAAATAAAACAATTAATGAGAAGGATGAGCCTGGATAACCGATAATATCTGGTCCACATTTGGTGCAATATTTGAAATTGTTAATCTCGTGTCATCTTCTGGATCAAGTTTGGAATGTTGTTTTGCTTTTATAGCTGTCAATTCTGAGAAGCCAACTTTACATAAATATGTAGACCCGAAAGGTAACAAGTTTGTATTGCCATTTTCAATAATTCTGGATACTCGTCTTGAAGAGAAAGCCAAAATTTGTCACAAGTTGGAGTCTTGAAATGCAAGTAATGATTTGTGAGACGACAGGTCGATAAAATCTTCCTTTTGCTCAATGGTAATTTTGGGGCACGAAGAAATTTCAAAAAGCAAGGGAAGGGGTTCACAAATGCAATACAAACTTTTTTTTCTGGAGATACATTATATCATTCGGAAAGATTCTTAATTAGCATTGTTAGGTGGGGGGCAATGATATCCCTAAATTGTAAAATGTCAATATTATTGCTATTAACAAAATCAGAAAAACAAGGGAATGTTTCAGTATTATTACGCTCCAATTCAATTTTCCGAAGATTAAGTTTCTTTTTGAAAGCTTCTAGGGTCCTGAGCTAGATATCATCATTCTTCTCTTTCTTGGTGATTCCCTTCTACTTTTGACACTCTCTCTCTCTCTCTCTCTCTCTCTGGAACTTTTTTTTTTCCTGGTGCAGCATAAGCCTCAGGCTTCCTTGCATCATATGGATATTAATAATAATAATAATAATAATAAAATAATAAATAATTTTATCACCGAGTATTAATATCTGTTCCCTGCCCTTGAAGACTTAAATTTAAATCATTACGTTTTTCAAATATATCAACAAGGAAACTAGGGTTTGCAAGCCATTTTTTTATTTACAAACAATTGAGCAAGGTTCTGATTTTTATCCGATAAAATCAATAAAACTTCATGTTTGAAGTCAAAAAGACGTTGCCACACTTTTACCACTGGACAACCACCTTACTTTCGTATATAAAAGAAGCGTTTCATAAGCAGATCCCATTTCATTATGAAAAATCTACTTTTTAAGCTTTCATTTTAACTTTGAATAAAGTTAATCACACTTACTGCATATTTCAAAACTTCATCCAATTCAGTTTGCATTTCCTTCACTACTAATGCTTCCCCATGTATAATACACGATTAAAAACTATTTGGAGCAATTTCCTTTTCTTTGCCTTTTAAATCTTTATTTTCTCCTGTTAATGCAGCCACACCATCAGTACAAATCGTAACACATTTGTTCCAAGTTAGATTATTTGTTTGAAAGAAATTATTTATAACATCAAAAATCTTCTGGCCCGTTGTTCTTCCTTCCAAAGCTTTGCAAAATAGAAAATTCTCCAAAAGATCTCCCTCGTAGCAGTATCTGACATATACAATACTTTAAGGATGGAAATATCTGTAGATTCATTTAACTTATTGCAAAAATTCGACTTTCTCTCAACCGATTTAATAAATGGAATTTTATGTTGTCCGTGATAACTGTAATAAGCCACGAGACTGTGTCTCTGAACAGAGGAATGGTTTTTAAATCATTGCTATGCTTTTCTCCATGCATAATTGAAATCATTTTTTTGCAGCAGGGAGAACAAGAGATTCAGCAATAGTATGTGATTTCAAATTTTTTCCTATTAAATATGAAACTTCCAACGATGCTCTTAAAGCTCTGCGAGGAACTGCCGTATGTTTCTTCATGAAACATTTCTGGCCTTATGTGGTGCTGGCGTATCTTTTGAAAAAGGATTCAGTTTTTTTTTCATTAGCTCTTAATGTTTCATATGTAAGTGTCTTCTTAATTTAACAGGTTTTATGCTTTTGTTAGCCTGTTTTTCATAGCATATTATGCACACAGGACATTGCTCATCATCAACAACACTGTAAGTGAAGCCATACTTCATAAATTCCTCTTGATATTTTCTATTCTTTTTGATTTGGAATGTGATGGCTCTCTACCAGAAATTGATAGTTGCACCTTGAAATAATGTCCAAATATTAACAATGATAATAATAATGAAACATGCAATGTAAAAAGTATCAGAAGAATGAAAAACACATCCAAGTTGATATGAAAGCACCGAATTACGAAGCAGAATAAAGCTGCGTGCAACAGACTTGCTATTTGCAGAACAATTTCTTTGTTATGTTTCAAATTATTTCAAGTATCTCACATGGTCAATAACTAAGTAGAGTATGTATAAATTCAGTGATAGATTTGGGTCAATTAATTCCAGTCCTGAGGTACTGGAATCTGCTAGTATTAACAATATGGGTCCATAGCCAGTGAGCAAATTAAGGCATATTCCCAACGCAGTAGGCAGTAGTGTTCATTCATATCACAGACTTAGTTTGAGTAGTAAGTTCTCTACACCTACAGTATCGAAAAAGTAATTTTAACAACAAGTTAACAGGTTTTGAGCTTTTATGTACACCAAAAATAAATTTATTTAAAAATTTCCGTGACCCCTTTAATTTATCCTACAACCCCTCTGGGGGTTGCGCACCACTGCTTTATACCTTCAGGGATATTCTATAACTAACTCTGCAGCACAGTAATGCCAAAATCAAAAGGTGATTTTTAAAAAATAATGCCTTTCAAACGAAAGTGAATTCATATATATTTATTGGCTTATTCATTTAACAATTCAAATTTCTAAATGAATATAGATTTTTCCTTTTAGAATATTTTCCATTAAATTAAATTAACCTGAGAGTAGACCTGTCAGGTGACGCATGAGAAAAGTTTTGCGCATATTTTTTTTTTTTTTTCTTTTTTTTTGTTTGAAGATTAATGACTACAACTTTCTCCACCTTACTAAATATAGACCTAGTTTTACTCAAGTTTTTTTTTTTGAAGTGATATTTTATATTTTTTTCAGAGTAATTGCATGAAAGAACTAGACAATATACTACACAAATACTATGTGCCAATATTTTTCAAGTCACAACACCAGCTCCTGCTTCCAACAAGTGATGCTCTCATTTTTCATTTCATACAAATGATTTCCTAGAGGAAATGAGCTTTATTAGCTTAATCCATTTCCTGGAAGTGGCATGATTAGTTTAATCCATTTTCTACAAGTAGCAACAAATAAACCCAATGGATTGAAGAAAAAAAAAAAATTAAGTGTCCATACCATTCTATTTCAAGGAAATGCACTAGTCAAACTTCATTCTAATCTATCTGAACTTCTAGATTTCTAAATAAAGCACAGTCTCGTCCTTGGGAAGAATATTTTAAGTCTGTCTCAGAATAATTACTTCATTGGAAAAACATGAGAATTGTGGGAAGGTTTGTTCTTTTGACACAACCATTCTTTTAATAATTTTTGTGAAGAGCACTTCAGCTGATAAAAAAGAATCTTTTTATCTGGTACCAAAAGGGTGGTACTATACCCAGTTTAGAGGAGAATGAAAAGGAGCTGGAGGCCAACTGTACAGTCTGATATGAAGTTTTCTAAACAGTGCAAAAAGGCTGCAAGGGTAGCTCATGGTGTCTTGTCAATGATATACAGGAATTTTGCAAGCAGGGATAAGGGGGTGATTGTCCCCTTGTACAAGGCAATGATTAGGCCACACATTGAGTACTGTATACAAGTCTGGAGGCCTCATTTTAGGGAAGATGTGGAGCTGCTGGAATGAATACAGAAAAGGGTGAGTTTATTGAATGGAACAAATTGTTGGTATTACCAAGAAAGGCTTAAGTTCTGTAAATTGCAGCTTCTGAAGACTAGGCCTGCAAAGTGATCTAATTGTTGTAGTGGATAGTCAGCAACAAACATTTTTTGAAGACCTAGACAAACATTTGGAGTTAATGAATGTGTGAAATGGGAAGGTTTTTTTTTTTTTTTTGCCGATGCCATATGCTTGCTTTCTTGCATCATATGCCTCTACTAATGCTATTGTTAAGTATGTCTAATCATTTTATATTTCATTTATTACATAAAATGATATTTTATTTATTTTTTTTTTCTTAAAATATATATTATGGATAATATCTTCAAAAATACGAAATAAAAACAACCTGCAAGCACAGCGGGCCCCTCCATTAGGCGAATCTAGGTGTCGCCTAGGGCACAAAGGTCCTAGGGGAGAATTCCAACAAAACGCAATTTTTTTTTTTTAGTGGTTAAAAAAAATTATTTAAATTAAATAAGGTAATTATTTTTCAATAAGGAAATAACATTAAATATTTTATCAAATATTAAGAATATATTTAAAAAAAAAAAAAGATTGATTTACAACATAATCCTCTTTATGGTTTTATGACATTATGAACTGAATACAACTGGGGCAGAAATTTTAAGTCTCGCCTAGGGCACACGAAACCCTTGCACCGGCTCTGAATGCAAGCATAATTACAAAGCAGAAATGTGTGTATAAAATTCAATTTTTGCATGCTGAATGATTTTATCAACTCTAAAATTTAAGTGCCTAATAGCTTCAAGTTTACATTTTATGACCAAAACTTTTTTCCCTTAATTTTAAGTAGAATTATCATTAGCAGAGGTATATGATGCAAGAAAGCAAGCTTATACAGCATCAGCAAAAAAAAAAAAAAAAAACCCACTTCCCATTTCACCCATTCATTTGCTTAAAAAGTTTGTCCAGTTCTTCCTTGAATTTATATAAGCTATAAGCTTCCACATTAACAGATGGAAGTTTGTTCCAGCAATCAGCCACCTGCTGGCTAAAGGAGCAAATTTCCACACAGCTATTCTACAATTATCTTTCCCCAATTTGAATTTATGCCCCCACAGTTGCGTAATCTGAGCAAGAGTCTCATTGCATTGAGCTTGCTCAAACTATTCAAGGCCTTATACACCTCAATCAGATCACCTAACAGGTGCCTAGTCTACAGATACCGCATGCAGATCTTAAGCCTTTCTTGGTAAGAGCAACCCTTTGTTCCCCACACCAATCTCATTGCCTTTCTCTGTACTCGTTCCAGCAACTCTACATCCTAAAATGAGGCCCCCAGATCTGTATATAGTACTCAAGGTGTGGCCTGACCATTGTCTTATACAAAGGGATAATCACCTCTTTAGCCCTGCTAGCAAAATTCCTGTATATCATTAACAAGATCCCAAGAGCTGTTGTGACGGCCTGTCTGCACTACTTAGAAAACTTCATATCTGACTGCACAGTTACCCACAGGTCTTTTTCATTCTCCACTACCCAAGTGCAGAACAACACAGCTGGTATGTTACTCTGGGGTTACTGATACCCATATGCCTTTTTGTTTGTTAGTTAAACTTCAGTTTCCACCTGTCAGCCCATCTGCCCAACTTTTCTAGATCCTATTGCAGTAGCATACTGTCATTAACATGAATTAATAAAAGTTGCTGCATGTTTCTGCATTCATAGTTAAATATAAGCAGAAGTACATGCACAAAACTAAAATTTCACACTCTTAACCATTGTCTGTACTTGAAAATGGAAGAGACTATTAATTTCATGTTTATATTTTATAGCTATAATCTTTTTCTCCTTCAGTAGAATTCATATATTTTTTTAATAACTTGTATAAAAAACACACAGCATTTATAAATATTTAATTTTCTTATTAAAAAAAAAAAAAATTTGTACAATAAAGTACAGAAATCATTTAGGAAAAGGTGATATACTGGTATGTTGCAAACAGACTTGGAAAAATTCAGAACTTTTCTCATAAGTTAAAAATAGAGTAGTCACCTGAGCCAGGAGTAGTGTGACCCCTGCTGTAACAAACTGGGGTGCAAAAACTGCCAGGTTGTGTGCTGAATGATTTAATAAACTGCAAAATTGAAGTGCATAATAGATTCCTATTTATATTTTATGGCTGTAACAATTTTTTTTAAAACAAAATTAATAAAAGTTAGTAATAGAATAGAATAGTGCCATACAATGCAAGGAAGCCATAGGCTTTTGCTGCATTGGCGAAAAAAAAAAAAAAAAATAGTAGATAAGAAAATACAAATTATTTGCTTCCGTCCTGATGTAGATAACTATCCAGCTGACTTTTGAATTTATTCAAACTGTCAGCCTCTACCTGTGAAGGCAACCTGTTCAAACAATCAACAACCAAGTTGTTAAAGAAAACTTTTACAATGTAGTCTAAAACCTCTTCCCTTAATTTTAATTTATGTCCCTAGTTCTGGAATTCTTTATAACAGTGAAAACTATGCATTCATGCATTTTACTAACCCCTCTCAGAGTCTTATAGACCTCAATCAGGTCACTTCTGAGGTGCCTGCTTGCCAAGCTCTGTAACCAATATTATCAGTCTTTCCTCATATGGTCACCCTTTTGCCAATCTCACCATTCAAGTTCCCTGTCTTTGGACCCTTTCAAGAAGCTCAATGTCTTTTTTCTGATGAGGTCTCAATACTTGAACACGGTATCACAAATATGGTCTTACAATTAGAGAAGTGCCAACGTATCACCTTGGTGATACGTTGGCACTTCTCTAATCCAAAGGAATCTCTACTGAGTCCAAAGATTCCTTCATAATTACCTTTGATGGTTCAATACACTCCGTGGTGGCTTCCCTCAAAATTACTGGGTATACGCCACAACTCCAGGAGCCTTACTTTGCCTTTATACTCACAAGTTTTTCTAATAAACAGTCATCTAATTTCAAAATCACTAATTTCATACGACTCAGCCTCACTCACACAGCCTCTTCTCAGCATGAAGGGTCTTTCTTCGGTAAAGAGAAATGCAAAGTACCTGTTCAATTCATTCGCAACATCAGCTGGGTTGTCTAAGACTTTCCCACAGTCAGTGCACAAGAGTCCAATCTGATTCACTTTTTCCTTCCTTGTATACACATATATGAAAAATTCCTTGTCCCTATTCTTTGCTGCATATTTCTATATCCATACATAATACATAAGCAGAAATATACAGTAAAATAATATACAGACATGTGCAATTTACCATAATTTTGCTTTATACCATTGCCTCTACTGGAAAATGAAAAGACTATTAATTTCATTTTTTTTATGGCTGTAACTTTTTTTTTCTGCCTTCAGTAGAATTCATTGTCTTTTTTAATAACATATAAAAAATGTGGCATTTTTAAATATTTCATTTTCTTATTAAAAAATAAAAACTTTAATAATTACAGAAGTCGATTAACAAATAATATATCGGTAAACTACAACAAAATTCCATATATAAAAAATAAAGCAGCACCATCTCTAATGCCTCAAATTGAGGCATGACTACTGCCGGATTAATTTGAAAATAACTGACTTTATTATAAATACATGGCTAACAAAACTATATACAAATAATCACGTCACACATAACAGCTTTCTCAATTTTCTTATGTGAATATGCAACAGAACTGATCACCAATGACCAATGTAACATTAATCCCAATGTCCAATGATGAGGTTTCTTCATCAGGTAAAAAATTATTTGGTTAAACCACAAAACTTTCACTGCTGGCATAAAATCCACCTCTCCACTCTACCCCTAGAAAACTAACTGCCACACACATCACAGACCTCTACCTGTTGAAAAAATCCTTAATCCTGAATCCTTAAGATACAGACGACTAACTTTTTTATAATATAAAAAAGAAATAATGAAGAGAGTGTGTACAACAACTAATCCGTGTGATGATAAAAGACTAAGGTTCTGAAATCAATACTGGTTTACAAAAGTAGACAGGAAGAAAACAAAAGTACATATTGAAAATTAACAGAAATTAAGTTAGAGATGTCTGTAGGATACTTAAACTACTATAAATTATAGAAAAATAATTTCAATCAAATCAAGTATTAACATAAGCAAACAGTAAATATATACACACATTTATACAAAAAAACAGAAAAAAAAATTTTTACAATCCCTCCCAAATAAAGAAAAGAAGTCATTTTTTTTTTTAAGAAAAACATAATGATTTGTAATAATAAAGTAAGACAAAAACTGAAATAATAACTATTATGCGGTTTTAATTTTTTTTTTTTACTTCAACCATTTCTAAAGAAGATAAAAATGCTGTACATTCAGCTTTCAATGAGGGAGAGGGAAAAAACTGAACATATGCTATTTTTTTTTGCTTTGGAAAGAATTACAATTAGCATAAATGTCCAATTATGTGTCCATAAATGTCCACCTTGCTTCATTTATATAATGCATAAATTCCATTGTACAATATCTGCACAGAAACACTAACTTAGAAGTGCTGAAGCTTTATAGAAAATATTAGCTCACTGGCTAATTTTTTAAATTCAAACAGGAATGATATGCAAAGGAAAGTTTGTTTTCTTTTTACTTCATTTATCAACCAGAAGAGAAACAACCATGCCATAACAGCAAAAAAATACCAACACCTGTTCAAAATTTTTACAAAGAGGTGACAATTAGACAAAGAAAGTGCAGGAAAAAAAAAAAAAAAAAACTTGTCTTGGATGACATCTACAATGAAATGATTAACCTCCCTACCTCTGGCGAACAGAAACCACTCAACTTCAGGAGATTATGGAAAGAAGAGTTGTCCATATTTGACGGAAAGCCACTACTATACTGGTCCTAAAGCAAATAAAAAATAAATAACTGTTATAACCGAGGAAATTATGATTTCCAACATGGTGTTATCAACTTTTTCTTCTAAATACAGAAATGTTAAAATTTATTTTTCGTTTATGTTGAAGTGCATTATCAGCACAAGCGAGTAGATAAAATATTTTAAAATTAAAATACACATTTACTCTGCTGTGCTTTAATTCATTATTCTGAAGAATACTGCTCTGATACATGGATGATTATTACAATTCAATACATAATATCCATACCACTGAAAGCCAAGCCAAGCCAAACCAAAAAAGGTATAACAAAATAATCATCTTCATTTAATTCCTCAGCAGGAACAATTAAGAGTTCATATTTTATGAAATTTAAAATGGATCAGAATATGTGCTATATTAAATTTCTGTTTCACAAGTTTCATAAAGAGACCAAAAAATTTTATAGGCTAAAAACGTAGGTAGATTTGATCCATGCACAGTGTTCAATCATCCTATTCAGACATGCAGTGATTTGCAAAGTAGTAGGGGTAGTACAAGGCTTGCTGGGAGTGCTTGTAATGCTATAATTTTGACAGCTGATGCTCACTGCAAGAGCATGGGACAATGTGAAAGTAATGGAGAACTACCAAATGGTTATACTGAGAGTATTAGAACTACAAAGAAATCCAACTAGAAAATGCCTGGGGAAAGCACTGCCATAATCAATTACTAGGATGTGTTTAGGATTACAAAAACGTTGAAAAACACACTCTTGCATGTTGTACAATAATAATACGAGTATAATTATTAAAAATGACAAGTTTGAAGTATTAGTTAAATCAACCAACATTGATACAATAGGAATATCAGAAACACGGTGCCTTTCTGATATACTGGATGCAAAATTTGAACGTGGTAAATACAAATGTATACAAGAAATATATAAATGACAGAAGAGGTAGTATGCTTTAATTGCAAAGCACATCAATTCAAGGAGTATATCCAGTAGATAAAAACTATCAAAATAAAGTCAGTCTGGCATTTCATAAGTGATGGAAAATCAAAAATTAGATTAGATTAGATTAGGATTATACTATTGATTAAATGAGGGTGATAAATGTAGCAAAAAATTATAAGATGGAATCAGCAAACAAATATGATGTATTTTATGGGGGACTTTTAATTTTCCATAGACAGTGCCAGAACTTGTGGGTAGAGCACTCTCTCACGGCACACTGTATTTCTGTTTGACAAAACAGATGAATGATTCTTTTCCACAGGTTAAACAGATATGCCATACAGGAGAGCAATATTCTTAACCTCATTTTTAACATGATTCAATTGATGGAGAATTTTTGCATTAAGGAATCATAATGTATTAATGTGAGACCTATCTAAGGAGTTAAATGGTGTCAGGGGAAAGGGTTTTAATTTTCTCAAGGAAAATTATGATGCATTTAAGCATTGTTTGAATTCTATTCAATTGGAGTAATTGATGAATATAAGAGTAAATAGGAACTCTTCAAAGTCATTTGGTGGCTATCCTTTTATACCTTTAAAATGTTATATTCTATACCTAAACCAAAGTGGATAACCACTGAGCTGTCGAAGTCAGTAACAGAAAAGGAAGTTCCATGGGATGAACAAAAATTATCAACAGACACTGAACAGCATAAGTATAAATTAAACTGTAATAAAGTTATTTAGGGAGCAAAATATGTTAAGGCAGACAATGAAAAGGAACTGCCAAGAAAAACAAAGGGCAATAACAGAAATAGAGAATATTGTGTGTCCGTGCACGAATGTGTATGGGTGTGGGTGTATATATATAACTAGAAAGAAGAAAGGGACTGAACCATACTGGTCCACTATTACAGGACAGCTTTAGTAACAACAGCAGCAGTGATTATCCTAAATGGATAGCTGAATAATTTTTTTTCAATTAAGATTTATAAGTGTCAAGTACTACTGGTCCAGATAACACTTACCAGACACTAGATTATGTGATCATTAAAAATGGATTAATACAGAAATTTCCATACTTATTGTGAAAAAGGTAAGGGCAGCTGCCAGCATCTATTCAGTGATATTAAAGATAGCAGATTCAGTGATATTAAAGGTAGCAGATTCAGTGATATTAAAGGTAGCAGACAGTTATGTTTCCAAGCCCCCTGTCTATTAGCAATGTCAGTCTTTGTAATCAGACAAAGTTCCAGCAGACTGAATATCCAATTTACCAGGATGAAATAGATAATTAACAGAACTGTAAATTAACCATTTTGGGAGGGAAAATTATGAAATCCATGTTTAAATATGCACTTAGGATCATCTGGACAGAAACAGAATTATACAAGAAACACAGCATGGGTTTGCTAAGAGGGAAATCTAATAAGATGAGGTCAGAAAAGAAATGGATGAAAAAATAAACTTCAGTACAGCATTTGCTACCATCCCTTATTTGAGAAGGTATTAATGGATAAAAGATTGGTTCAGTGAGGAACTAATTGCTCTGACTGTACAAGGATCCAAATGTTCCACTGGGTTCAGTGCTGTGTTTCTTGTTGCTTTCAACATTTGCAAGATATGCTGCATCAAGACCTATATAAATTATTCAGTTGGTCAAAAAAAAAAAAATGGCAGTTAAAAGTAAAATATCAGGAAATATAAGGTTCTACAATTGGGTAATAGTAATCCCAGACTTGAATGGCAACTAAGTTAGAGGGAGTTGACAAAACAACTTATGGGTAATTTTACAATTTGATCTGAGGTTCTCTCAATATCAATGGTATACACCAGCTGGCTTTGTATACTGTTCTGCTAGGAGCATATCACGTTTTCTCAATGATGGGAATTTTGCTAGTAGCAAAAAAGAGCTAATTATAACATTATATGAAGCCTTATTTACATTAGTTCAACCCTGAGTAAGGTAAAGAATTATTTATTATTAACCACATATAGAACCACACATTTATCAATATTTTAGATTAACTGCTGATCACACAAAGTTCAGTTTTAAAGACTAATGATCCCAAGAAATTCACTTGATAAACTTGCTTCACTCTGACCAGTCAGTTACATGTGTAATATATGGTTTGATTGTTTCCCACCAATATAATTCCCAATTTTCAGAACAATAAATGGACACCATAAGGGGGAAGTGGATCTGTTAGAAAAGGTGCAGCAAACAGCATCAAAATTACTAACTGATATAAAGAAGCATTCCTACAGAGAGAGAGAGAGAGAGAGAGAGACTGATGCACCCCCTCTCTCTCTCTCTAGGAATACTTTTGTGGGTTGTTAAGTTGTGAAAGCAAATGTCTGCACAGTGACTTGACTGAGGTATTTAAAGCTTTTGAAAGGCTTTAATAAATTAAATAATGGGTATATATTTTTTTTTCCTTTGCAGGTAGCACAAACTAGAGGACAAGCACTTTTAAATAGGAAGACTGGTTGTAGACTGTATATAAGAACATTCTCTTTGACCAAGGGTTTATTAATTGATGAAGAAAATTACTATCAAATTTTGTAGAACTGGAAAGCTTATAAAGATTTAAGGAAAGGCTGGACAGATATCTGGATAGAACCAGGTAAACTCCCGATACCCACTTTTTTTCAAGACTTATGCTGGGTAGGCTGAGGGTCCTTGCATCATTGCCTTTATTAATACTGATACACAGAGATGTCAGTTGTTAAAATGCAATTGACATCACAATGTGGAATGATTAGGTAACGCTACCCTTGTGCAGTCAATCATGTGGAAGCAGTCATGTGATAGTAATAAAGGTTCAGGAAACTGAAGCAAGCAGTGGGCAGACATACCTATCTAGGGATACCTATTTATTACATTTATAAACTGCATTGTTTTGGACTGGCTTGTATATACATGAGAGAAAACTGATGATATATACCAATTGCCATGATTAGTGACTACTAGATACAAAATGGCCCAGAGGAATCCATACGTCACCACCTGAGACTAGCTAACTAGAATTAAGAGTGTTAAGTCTTTTTATTCCTTTCAAAAAAAGCTTATAACATAAACATATTAATATAAGGTAGATGATTAAGTAAATGTACACATTTAAAATAAACTCAACTTTCACATTTTAACATCCCTGCCCTCTTTTTGACGAAAGTTTAAAATGTAATTATTGTAATAACAGTTGGCTTGGGAAAGCTCATCTTCATTAAGCAGGGGGGGGGGGGGGGCATAGCCACTGAGTTTCTATGGCAAGAATCCAAAAATTGAATGATGACCATTTACTGCAAAATAAAAAAAAATAAAAAAATAAACATAAACAGACCTAGTGGCAAAAGCAAATGTGACAACCAAGAACCTGCAGACACCAAGCCACTAAAATGCCACCACCACAAGTTAGAGCCTTCTGACATTATGATGGCCAGCTTGCTGATGTGATACTTAATAATAATAAAAAAAAGGGCATGATGGCCCAGTGGTTACAACACTGAACTACCAGCCTGATGAACCCAGGTTCGAGTCCCGCTTTGGCGGAAGAAAACACGTCTTGTTTCCTGATAGTATAATAATAGTAATAAATTAGAATAATAATAATCAAAAATAAATAAATAAAAACATCATGAGTCGCTTCAGCAGGCCTACCTTCCCCAAGGTTGAAGTGACGGCTGAGGTGGTTAGTGGCACCATCTGGTGTCACTCCCACCCAAGAACTACCACCACCACTGGATGTAAGCCAAAGCTAAACAGTTCCACCTCCATAGATGGATGATGTCGAATAGAAATAATAATCATTAACAAATAATAATCGCATTCAGACCTTAGGCAGACAGGTTGGTTCGAAAAGTCAGAGACAGTTTCCCGAGGATGGCAGTGGAGCAAGTGGTGCTGTCCCAGTATGGCTACTACAAGAAAAGGGCATGACCATTCATCTCAACCAACTGGAAGCGCTTCCTGCACAACTGCACTAGTAACCACACAGGGTGGAAGAAAATGCCAATGCATGAAGTGGAGCATCAAATGATTATACATTCATCATGAGAGCATACTACAAAATAACCAAGCTAGAGACCGACATGGCAATGTACAGGTTGAGGCTACATGCCAAATGGTTGGAACGATTCCCAGATATTCAGGTCACCGAACATCAGACCAGACAAGGACCATAGTGACAAAGAACCTGATAGCTCCTGCAATCTTGTAAAAAAAAATCAAGCAGAACATCGGCAATCAACTACAAAAAACAATACAGATAATATGGAACTAGAGGAGGAAGAGCAAGAAGAAATAGAACCCAGAGCAGCTGAAGTGGAAAGACACAAGGTCACGATATCCAGAATAGAAGACAAGTGGAAGAATGCCCTAACAGAATTCGAAGGAATGGATCCCACAAAGATCCATGTGATACCAAAGCAGAGACCCAAAAGAAATCTCAGACCACCTGAATTGACAAATAATACCACAACACCTTGACAACAATAGTGCAACACTGGAGTCCATTCACAAGGCAGTATACTGTGCTACCATAGCAGCCACTAGGATTAAAGAAAAATAAACAAGACACCAGGAGCAGAGGAAGCGAAACAGAAAGAACTGCCAGCTTAGGAAAGGAGACCAGCAGAAGATAGAAGAATTAAGAGTCAAGATAGGCCAACTGATCCATTATGAACAGGCTAATAGGAGTAAGAAATTGATTGGAAAAGTGAAGAGCATCCTTAAGAGAGACAGTGTCCACAACAAACCAAAGGCCAAAAATCAGAGAAGAGAATACTTAAACACACTACAGCAGAAGCTCCTCGCACTCAGCACAAGACAATGCCAATAAAGAGAGCTCCCAGAGGAAAATAAACTGAATCTTTGACAAAAATCAAAGGGCCTTCTACAGGAGTGTTTTTAGTTATTTTAATTGTAGACGGGGATGGAAATGGACCACCCGAGCAGATTTGGATTTTATTGGCGCATTAGCAACTAAGGCTATAATGACCCGAGCAGAAGACAATCAAGGAGTTCTGGGGCAACATGTGGAGTAGTGAAGACAGACATAAAACAGAGCCCCCTGGATAGAACTAGAATGGAGGAAAAACAAGGACGTACAAGAGATGAGAGTGTGGAAGATTCAGGAGGAAGAAGTACAATGGTCTATCAGGAACTCCCACAACTGGTGAACCCCAGGAACAGATGACATTCACAACTACTGGGACAAGAAGCTCACACAAAAGCACCCTAGCAGAGCAGTTCATCACATATCTGAAGGCTAAAGACCCAGAATCAAGAAACCCGGTGAAGTACAGGCCAATCACCTGTCTCCTAATGATGTACAAGATCCTGATCAGCTGCATAGCCAAGAAGATATCAGACCACATGGAAAGCCAAAGCATAATGGCCAAACAACAGGAAGGATGCAAGCAGATGAGCAAAGGATGCAAGGAGTAATTAACCATAGATGCCACAGTCATGGAGCAAGCCAACAAGAAGTGCTGAAACCTGTGCACAGCTTACATCGATTACTGCAAAGCCTTTGCCTGTGCCTCATATAGCTGGCTAACAGAGACGCTGAAGGTCGTCCATCCGACAGTGACAAACTTCCTAGAAGCAACTATGGCGAAATGGAGTACCACCATTAAGGTTGAGAACATCACAATCAGATCGATCCTCATCAGGAGAGGAATCTTTCAGGGAAATGCGCTAAACCCACTGTGGTTCTGTCTAGCACTCAACCCACTGTCCACCATGCTCAACAGCAGCAAGTATGAATATAACCTTGAAGGAAGGAAGGAAATACCTGTACACCCTCTCCCACCTGATGTACACAGATGACGTCAAGCTCTAAACAGCGACTGGAATTGAGTCTAGACAAATGCAAGACCCACGGATTTCATCAGGGGAAATTAGTCAGCTGAAACTACCAGCTGCAGACTAGTAAAGAGATCAAAGCCATGACAGAAGGAGAAACCTACAAATACCTGGTGATGATGCAGACAGCAGTTAGAGCACAAGGAAATAAAGGCCTGCCTGACTGAAAAATACCATCATATACTTAGAAGCTTGTTCAAAGCAATGCTGAATGGAGGGAACACAGTTAAAGCCAAAAACACCTCTGCCGTCCCAGTGCTAACATACCCCCTTCAGGATCATAGACTGGACTAACACCAGGATAGACGATATCATGAGAGAGAGATGACCAAGAGCTGCCAACACCACAGAAAGTCAGCTGTGAAGAGACTGACAATAGCTCAGAAAGAGGGAGGAAGGGGTCTGATAAACCTCATCGAGCAACAGAAAATATTGATAGCTAACCTGAGGGGTTACTTCCAGAAAAAAGAACTCTACCAGGCATAAGGAAGTTAAACAAGCAGCATAACCCACTCAACCTAAGCAAGGAGTCTCCTCCCACCCAGACAGCATAAATGAAGCTAGAAAGATCGGCACTCCATGGTAGACAATACAACGATAACATCAAGATCACATAGATAAAATGGCTTCCAATGCATGGCTCACACGTGAGATGCTCTTCCCCGAGACTGAAGGATTCATGCTTGTGATCCAAGACCAAGTAATTGACACCAGAAACTATAGAAAATAAATCACCAAGGAGCCTGGATTGTCAGGTGACATGTCAACAATGCCACCTAGACTCAAATGATCCAACACATCACCACAGGGTGCAAGGTAATCACCCAGATGGAGTACACTTGTAGCCAGGATATTACATCGGAAGCTAGAGAAAAAATACCAGTTGGTCAAAGAAAGTGTTCTGTATTACAAGTACAAACCCTAGGCAGTAACTACAGACCCCAACCACACAAGCTGTACTGGGGCCATGTCATAATAATGGACAAGACAATCCCACAACAACAGACTTGTTGACGAGAATAAAAAAGCTACCTATCTGACTGACATAGCAGTGCCCAACACTGGCAACCTACAGAAAACCCATGAGGAAAAGATCACAAAGTACATGAACACAAGACAGGAGGTCAAAGAAATGTGACATATGCAATGAGCATCCCGATTATCGTGTCGAGCACAGGTACCAAAGATCCTAAATAACAGCCTAGCAGCATAGGTTTCCCCGAGAACACCTGAGAGGAACTTCAGAAAGTTGCAATCCTGAACACCTGTAGGATAGTCACAGAGTTCCTCAACCAACAGTAACACCAGACATAAAACCACCCTGTGTACTTGGTAGAAGTATCCATCACGGGAATGGAACCCCCCAATCAGGGAGAAATAATATAAGAGCAATAATAATAAAATTAGAGGAAGCCACTCAGGAATCCCGCTGGCATCAAATAAAAACTTAGAAACAGCCATGAGGAAATATTACAATTGCAGAAATATTCTGAATATTTTATAAGAGTAGCATATAATGTGGACAAAATGATGTACAAGTTTGACAGATAATGGCAAGCAAAAAAAAGTACAAAATTAGAAGTTTGCCAAGATGTGGATGGAAAAAAAGAAAATTTATAAGTGAACTGTTCAAAAAAAAGTGTCTCTAGCATATGTGAAGGTAGGCAAGATTAATTAAGTAATGTGATATTTATCACTTGCTATGATTAGCAACTGTCAGATCCAAAATGGTGTAGGGCTTTTGTCAACCTGTATATTATGTCTGCGCACTGCATTATTATTATTATTAATAGCCATATGGTGCAAGGAAGCCTGAGGCTTATGCTGCACCAGGAAAAAAAAAAAAAAAGTGTGTACAGACAAAAGCACTTTAAACTGTTTCAAGTTATACAAACTGCAAAATCATTAATAAACTGCAAGTAGAGAATGAGAAATCTAGTAGCCTGTTAGAGGTCACTGTGATGTCAGATAAACCAAGCAAAATTATGTTGACCATATATAATTTGAACAGAAGGTTTTGAGAACCCAATTGAAAGAATGTTTGATTCAGTTGTGTTAAACCATAATACAGTAAAAAAGAGTGATTAATAAATACAGATTTTTTTTTTGTATGATTTTAAGCAATATTATTAAAACTGTGGGATATGTCAATACAGAATTGAGTTTGATAGGGAATGTAAGTTTAGAACATAACAAATGTCCTTGTTGAAATTTAGTTCAAGCAGAAACTAGAAGGAAACTTTGATACTGAGAGGGAAAAAAAAAAGACAGCTCACACTAATCAAGTCTCGCTGAGTGGGCCATATGAAAAACAAAACATGAATGCCCACTATTATGAGTATGGCCAAGAACAAAGAAGTACACAATAACAAGCATTAGTAATGTTCTCTTCAGTTTAATAACATAAAATATAGGAAACTTCTTTGGTTGTAATAAGTGAAGTATTTTTAAATATGATTCGCTACAATAAGTAATTATGCAGTAATTTTGCATCAAGGCAAAAACAATGTCTAATCAAACAGAATATGTTTGATTAAGATGTGCTACCATATTCAGCAAAAACAGTAAAGAATGTTAAACAAAAACTTTACTTGCCTTTCTGTATTTACCCTTGTGGGTTAATAGCTAACAATACTTATAATTTGGACACTGGATATTGCAGTTAAGAAACTGACCACTTAGAAATACAAAATACTTGAAAAAGTTCTATTAAAGCTTATTCAGATTACAATATGGAAACAGATATACATTGTGTAAATATTCGTATACAAAATACCACATTAATT
Source organism: Mastigoproctus giganteus (assembly GCF_048544385.1). Taxonomy (NCBI): domain Eukaryota; kingdom Metazoa; phylum Arthropoda; class Arachnida; order Uropygi; family Thelyphonidae; genus Mastigoproctus; species Mastigoproctus giganteus. Next base: position 70,627,359 of record NC_143576.1, read on the forward strand.
ATTTTAAGACATTAACTGTTGTAAAACATATGTCATGTCTCAACAGGCTTTGAGATCTGTCTACTGTGTCACGCATGCTGTTTAATCATTCAAACAATGTAAAACAACAGATGCTTCTCACTTTACATTGTATCATATAATGTTTCAAAGAGGTCGCATTGGGAATCTAAAAATAATTTTACCCTGCAGTCATATAACATTATACAATAGGTCATTAGGCTGCAGGATAAAATTATTTTTGGCATCAAATAGAGATAAAAAAAATTAGGAGAAAAAAGGAAAAAAAAATTACGCACAAACAAATCAGCTAAAAACTTTCATACAAAAAATAAGGATAGTGCTCTTATGAAAAAAAATCGCCCCCCCCCCCAATTGATCTGCACCTCTCAATACCTAATAATTTTTGCTAATTACAGACTTTTCTGCTAAGTGTTTTAAGTAATAAATAAAAAAATACAATTTTACATTTATAAATAAAGTTCATATTTATAAATAAATAAACAAACAAATGTTCATCTTTACATTACTGACATCACGAGGAGCTTGCTAGCATCCCTTGCTACCTGCACTAAACAGCTGGTACAACTTAGGTTGCAATTTCTAACAATAAAAGTAGAATTTAAACAATATATGCTTATCCTCATTTCTTACATTTAAATCAGTTGTTTAATTTGCGTTATGTTTTTTTCAAATCAAACAGCATGCCACTGACAAGAGCTGCACATGCCATTACTGGCAAATGGTTAATAGGTCAGCAGCCACCCCTTTTTCAGAGGAGGAGCTATATGACAGTTACAAAAAATATGGTAAATGCAAATGTCGAATAATATTTCAAATTAATATGGAATAGCTGTTTATAAACTCTAGAATCACAACTAAATACTCAAAGTATAGTTATATTCATATAAACTTTTACAATAGAAAATTTTAAATAATAATGGTATTATTGCAGTCAAAGTGCTTGCACACATATTCCTTATTTTTTAAGGCTGTAATTATCACTGGAACCCATTAAACAAAATTTTTCACTTGACATTTTTCAGTCTGCACTTCGAAACATAGCTTATGGCTCTCTGCCCATTGTGCCACGTCAGTTTGAAGTAAGCAGCCTGGGGAGCTCAAATATTACCTCCTACTGAAATTATTCTGCTTTTCTTCATAAATTAACAGAATTACTATTTATATCACTGATGAAGGTATGTAGTACATGTTTCATGGCCAGAATTGACAAGTTTTACTAGTGGGACTTGTTACATTGTTTCCCCACCCCTAAAAAATTCATAGCAGAAACTGATTTCCATATAAGTGGTTAAGTACACGGGTCAGATACCATAATAACAAAAATAAAAAAACTGATGATCCCACCGCCTAGATATCAGTTTTTATTTTAACGCTTGCAGTTGCGTTAAAATGAAGTTTCCAAAGGATACACTGAATGCAAGAATACAAATTTCAAGAATTTTTTACTACACTGCATTATAATCATAGCCAGCAAAACAAGGTAAGCCTGTTAAGCAAGGCATAGGGGCACCAATGTCTGGGAGTGGCAAAATTCAAAAATTTTATTATAATTATATTTAGTAAAAGTATCTCAAGGGCACCAAATACATTTCTGACTAGGAGTGCCAAAAACCCTAGTGCTGCACCTGATTAGAATGAAATTAATATAAGCTAAGTGATATATTTTCATAAACAAGTGCTATTTCTTTTCTCATCAGCAGAAAATAATTAACAAAAAGTAATAGAAGTAAATATTAACATGTTGGCTGGACCAACACTAATAAACAAAATAGTACAACTTCATTTTTAAAGCCTGTTTTTTTTTTTTTTTTACTTGATATCCCAACATTACAGTGAAATTACTGTCAAAAATAAAATCAGATCTTTTAAATTGCTAAAAAAAAATTCATAAAAAAATTGTTACTTTTCTTTTAATATAATAGCATTATTTACAATTATTTTACAAAATTAACATGCCTGCTTCAATTATATCAACTTATCCATCTGAATTCCAGAGAATTTCTTCAATCTCAAGCACAGTCAAACAACTACGGCTAAAGTGACAATCTCCTCCTCTGACTTATAAAGCTATTTACAAGCCACTATCTACAAAAACTGTCTACTATTAACAGCAAACACATAAGAGATAGTAGTATCACTGAAAGCTTTCAAAACAACTCATATATTAATGGACACATTACTTGAAATCTACCTTCAAAATGCACATACTGTAATCCCTGTCTAACTGTAAATTTGAGAGAAAGTAGTTTGATAAGTGGAAAATGAAAAAGACCTGGAGATAATTTTTCAGTTAGATGTAAAGTTCTCAGAGCAATGCGGACAGGCTTCCAAGACAGCTCATGTGGTTTTGTCAATGATACAGAGGAATTTTGCAAACAGGGATAAGGAGATGATTATCCTATTGTATAAGGCAATGGTCAGGCCACATCTTGAGTACTGCACCCGGGTGTTACAGCCTCATTTTAGGAAGGATGTGGAGCTGCTGAAACAAGTACAGAGAAGAGCAACAAGATTGGTTAGGGGGAACAAGGGGGGGGTGCTCTTATCAAGAAAGGCTTCAGTTCTGCAAATTGCAGAGTCTGGAGACTAGACACCTGTAGAGGTAATCTGATTAAGATGTTTAAGACTTTGAATGGATTGAAGTTCAGTGCTGATGGGATTCTTCCTCTTGCTCAGACCACACATGCGAGGGGACACAAATTCAAACTGTGGAAGGATGGTTGGAAAATAGATGTGCAGAAGTTTGCCTTTAGCCAGTGGGTGGTTGAGTACTGGAACAAACTTCCATTTTTCGGATATTTATAGTTTAAATAAATTCAAGGAAAAACTAGGCAAACTATCAGATGCAATGAATGGACAAAATGAATGGATGGACAAAACGAGAGGTGTCATTTTTTTTTTTTTTTTTTTTTATCTGCATGCCAAAATTCAACAACCTGCATTTTTCTTATGCATATGCAGTTCAGTCTAGTTTCCCTAATTAAAAAAACATGACAATTATTGATCCTGCTTTCCGGGTGTCACGGGGGCAGGCCTCATGGGTAGAGAGATTTGTTTACACTCTAACCCAGAGCTTCCCAAGTTTTTGCCAATTGTCACAGCTGGAGTTAAAATATTTACCGCACACCTTAAAAGCAATTGCCATTGAACTCAATAGTTTTCCTAATCTTGAGGTACACCAAAGAATTGGGGGACATAATCTGAGAAGCAGAGCAGCCTATCCTCTAAGTGACACACTTGTCAGTACCATATATAGAATGTTGCATGTGAACATTTTGCTGCCTCAGTAGATCTTTAGATTTTTGAGTAACATTTATGCATTTCCCAAATGATGGCAAATGATGCAAGATATCAAGTTTATAACAGCATCAGCCAAAAAAAAATAAATAAATAAAACTGTATCAAATGAAAATGCAAGCTAGGAGGATAGTCAATGTGTTTTTATTTGAACAGCAAACACATGTATCAATCTCGTGAACTTTTCCATTACTTCTGAAAGTACAATCTTTTGAAAGAAAAATAAGTAAGAATGTACTGTATTCAATATACTTTTATGCATCATATATAATAGCTTCACAGTATTGTGTCTGAATCAATTCAGAACTAATATTTATCGTGCATGGATTCAAACATTTTGCACATTGTTCATTGTACCCAGGGGCTCACATCTGGTGAGTATGGGCTTGGCACACCCGGGGGTCCTGAGCTGGATATGATCATTTCTCTCTTTCTTGGTGATTCCCTTCTACTACTCTCTCTCTTTCAGGGTAGCTCAGAAATTTTTTTTGGCTAGTGTAGCATAAGCTTCAGGCTTCCATATGGCCAATAATAATAATAGATATATCAGCAACGTCTGATTCAGCTAAAGCATAAATCAGAATTATTAAATTAACTGCAAAGTTTTATTGTATTCAAGGATGTAAACTGAAGTTAGTTCAACTTTTTAACCTCAATCCTGTTGCACTGGGATAATTCAGCAATTCATAATGTTCATCTATTCTGTCCACACATCTATTCACACAGCTGTTTTTCAAATGTTTATTTCTCTCCACTGAAAATTAATGGAGAAATCACAAAAAAAAAAAAAAAAAAAACAACATCTTCGACTTCTCAGTACTGCACTGTTTTCAGCAGACACCCTTGGTATGTGACAACTTTGAAACAAAGTTTTGTATACTGCATCACAACTCACATCGAACAACTTCTTTACAGCCATTGTCTGTTCTCACTAGAGACCACCAGCTATTTTATAAGGTACCAGTTAGCACTGAAATAAGCTGTCATAATAATCTCATCTATTAAACAAATGACCAATTAACTTTTTGGCAAGGCTATCTGTTTGAAAATAATGAAAATAGCATTAGCAGAGGCACATGATGCAAGAAAGCAAGCTTATATAGCATCGCCAAAAAAAAAAAAAAAAAAAAACCCTTTCCCATTTCACTGATCCATTCATTCCGAATGTTTGTCTAGTTCTGCCTTGAATTTATTTAAGCTATCAACTTCCACGACAACAGATGGAAGTTTCTTCCAGCAATCAACTACCAGCCAGCTAAAGGCAAACTTCGACACATCTATTCTACAGCTGTCTTTCCTCAGGTTTGTAATCTGTGCATGAAAAAGAATACCATCAGTATTAAGCCTACTCAATCCAATTAAGGCCTTATGCACCTCAACCAGATCACCTCGCAGGTGCCTAGTCAGAAATTAAGCCTTTCTTCATAAGAGCACCCCCTTTGTTCCCTTCACCAGGTCTTGTCGCCCTTCTTTGTCTCTAGCAACTCTATATCCTTCCTAAAATGAGACCTCTATGCAGTACTCAAGGTGTGGCCTGATCATTGCCTTATACAAGGGGATAATCACCTTCTTATCCCTGCTCGCAAAATTCCTGTATATCATTGAGAAGACCCCCCATGGCCTACTCTGGCTGCCTGTCTGCACTGCTCAGAAAACTTCGTAACTGACTGCACAATTACCCCAACATCCATTTCATTCTCCACTACCCTGAGTGTAACACCACACAGTTGATACATTTCTCTGGGGTTACTGCTACCCATATTCAGTACTTTGCATTTGTCAATGTTAAAATTCAGTTGCCACTTCTCAAGCCCATCTACCCAACTTTTCCAGATCCTGTTGAAGCAGCATACTGTCATTAACAACCTTGTCAACTTTTGTATCATCTGCAAACTATGACACTAAGCTTGATATACCTTCATCAATATCATTGATAAATATACAAAACAACAGTGGACCCAACACCGAACCCTGTGGGACACCATTAATAACATTAGTCCACGAAGAGCAGCACCCATTGATTACCACCCTGTCTTCTCCCACTCAACCATACTTTTATTCATTGTAGCAACTTGCCCTTAAGGCCATACTGCTCCAATTTGTACAGTAGTCTTCCATGTGCAACAGTGTCAAAAGCTTTCCTAAAATCCAAATATATGATATCAAAATTATTTTTTGCATCCAGTTCCTTGTGACCACATCATAATATCCAATCAAATTGGTCAGAACTAGTCTTCCCCTCGACAACCCATGCTGTGTCTGAATTATTGCTGCAGTCTTGTCTAAATGATCCTGTAATGCTTCTTTAACTAGTGACTTCGTTATTTTCCCTGGAACAGAAGTCAAACTAACAGGTCTGTAATTATTCATTTCACCTTTCAATCCCCTTTGTGAATTGGGGCTACATTTGAAACTCCCATCAGAGAGGACCTTCCCCAAGTCCAAGGATGCTCTCATAATTATGGCTAAGGGTTTGCTTACTTCCTTTGCTGCCTCCTTTAAATATAACTGGATATATCCCATCCACCCCAGGTGCCTTTCTGGTTTACCTTTAACAATTTCTCATCCACTTTGATCAAGGTTATTTCAAAATCATTTAACTCCCTATTAGAGTTTGATAAACATCTGGCCCTCTCCTCCTTGAATAACTCCTCATGTGTGAATGTAGATGCAAAATACTCATTTAGTTCAGCAGCTATCTGAGAATGATGTTGTTATTATTTGGTTTTTAGGAGCATTAGCAACTAAGGTCATATTGCTCCGGGGATATGCAGTGGTCATTCCATGACCTTTCCGCATCCTCAGTATTTGGTGGTGACTGGCTCGAACCCCGGTCAAATGAAGAATATCATCTTTTAAGGGCACAAAAGGTGATATAATTGTACACGTTGGCACTAATGATATTAAGAGTAGGAGACCGGCAGAATTACTTAACAAGTACAGGTCACTATTAAAAAAAAGCTGTGAAATAGGGTTGAATTTGAAAGTGTCTGCAATTCTGCTCAAACACGATAGGAGGGAGTATATGATGAGAGCCTTGTCGATCAATTCAGCCCTGGAAAAATTTGTGCAAGGCTCAAGGGGTAGAATTTTTTTCAGCCTGGACTGTACTTGTTAACAGGAGAGACTGATTCTACAGGGATGGGATTGGGATACACTTAAATAGAAAGGGTGCAAGACTATTTGCTGATGCTATCGAGGCAGTGTTAGGTGGGTCGGAAAACTGCTAGCTTGGGGGAAGACAAAGACTAATAGATTAACAGTAGCCACCGGCAGATGTGAAAGAGATTCTTGCACTGCTTCTATTGGAATGAACAAAAGCCTGGAAAAGAAGATGCAGGATATTTCAGAGGCTGCTGGGAGTCACTGAAGTACAAGTAAACACATGGGTTATGTTAGGGTAGCTAACAATAGAAACAGGTGCATGTATATTTGCGTGTACACCAATGCTAGGAGTTTAGTAAATAAATTTGAGGTACTGCTCAAAACACCAAAGGCAGATATTGTTGGGATATCAGAGACGTGGTGTCACACAGATATAAGGAATGCAGAACTGGAATTTGGGGGAGCACAACATCTACAGAAAGGATAGACAGGATAGGAAGGGAGGAGGGGTTTTACTATTAGTTAAGAAACACATAAAATCGAAGGAAGTGAAGCCAGTCGACATCGCTGGACAGTGCAGTGTTGAGTCAGTTTGGTGTGACATAAGCACTGGGAGATCAAAATTGAGAGTAGGAGTGTGCTATAGGCCTAATGACTCTGATGAATATAATAAGAAACTGTACAGGGAAACAGAGTGGGCCAGTAAATCAGAGAGTCTTATAATGGGAGATTTTAATTTCCCAGATAGTGACTGGAATTTGGGGGCTGGTCACTCACACACTAGCAAGGCTTTTGTGGATTTATTGGATGATTGTTTTCTACATCAGCATGTTCGGGAGGCAACTAGAGGGAATAATACTCTTGATCTGATTATCAGTAGTGATTCTTCATGCATTAAGAATCTGCAGATAAATGAACCACTAGGTGGAAGTGATCATAATGTGCTGAAGTGGGATTTACTCAAAGAGGTATCTACCATTAGGGTTAAAGGGAAGGGTTATTGCTTTCGTAAAGGTGACTATGATGGACTGAGACAGTATTTAAATTCTATACAGTGGGACCAACTGATGATGTTACCAACAGCAAATTCAAAATGGGAAGCATTCAAAGAACTTATCTTGGAAGCTACTAGGCTTTACATACCAACTAAGAAATATTGTTCAAGGTTTAGGCCTAAATGGATGTCAGATGAACTAATGAGACATACGGCAGAGAAGAAAAATGCATGAGATACACACAAATTAACACGTGACACAGAAGCCTATGATAGATACAAGTTGATCTGTAACCAAGTTACAAAGGAGGTTAGGCAAGCGAAAGCAGATTACAAGAAATCTTTGGCAAGGGATGCAAAGAAAAACAGCAAAGAGTTCTTCACTTATATAAACTCTAGAAGGAAGGGGATGAACCAGATTGGTCCACTTGATATCAATGGGTCAACTTGATGAACCTGCTCAGGTAACTAACAAACTAAATGAATATTTTGCATCGACGTTCACACATAAGGAGTTATTCAGCGAGGGAAATGCCAGAGGTGTATTCAACTCTGGCAGTAAGCTAGAGAATCTTGTAATAACTGAGAGTAAAGTGGAGGAGAAATTGTTGAAGATAAACACAAGAAAGGCACCTGGGGTGGATGGGATCTATCCAGTTATATTACAGGAGGCAGCAAAGGAAGTAAGCAAACCCTTAGTCATAATTATGAGAGCTTCCTTGGAGGTACCCAGAGAATGGAGATGTACAAATGTGACCCCAATTCACAAAGGAGGGTCAATGGCTGACACAATTAATTATAGACCTGTGAGTTTAACTCCTGTTCCAGGAAAATTAATGGAGGCACTGGTTAAAGAAGCACTGCAGGATCATCTAGACAAGACTTTAGTTATAGCTCGGACACAGCATGGTTTTGTTAAGGGGAGGTCTTGCCTGACCAATCTGATTGGATACTATGATGCAGTCACAAAAGAACTGGATGCAGGGAATAACTTTGATATTATATACTTGGATCTTAGAAAGGCTTTTGATACTGCTCCACATGGAAGACTGCTGTACAAATTGGAGCAGTGTGGCATTTGAGGCAAATTGCTGCTATGGATAAAGGGGTGGTTGAGGGGGAGAAGACAGAGAATGGTAATCAATGGACACTGCTCATCGTGGACTAATGTTATCAGTGGAGTCCCTCAGGATTCAGTGTTGGGTCCATTATTGTTTTCTGTATTTATAAATGATATTGATGATGGTATATCAAGCTTAATGTCCAAGTTTGCAGACGATACAAAGGTTGGCAGGGTTGTCAAGGACACTACTGACACTATGCTGCTGCAACAGGATCTGGAAAGGTTGAGCAGATGGGCTGAGAGGTGGCAAATGAAGTTTAACATTGACAAATGTAAAATACTACATATGGGAAACAGCAACCCCAGAGCAACGTATCAACTCTGTGGTACTACCCTGACAGTGGTAGAGAATGAAAGGGACCTGAGGGTGGTTGTGCAGGCAGATATGAAGTTCTCTGACAGTGCAGACAGGCTGCAAGTGTAGCTCATGGTGTATTGTCAATGATATATAGAAATTTTTCTAGCAGGGATAAGGAGGTGATTATTCCCTTGTATAAGTCAATGGTCAGGCCACACCTAGAGTACTGTATACAGGTCTGGAGGCCTCATTTCAAGAAGGATGTAGAGCTGCTGGAACGAGTACAGAGAAGGGCAACAAGATTAGTGAATGGAACAAAGGGGTGCTCTCATGAAGAAAGGCTTAAGTTTTGCAAATTACAGTGTCTGGAGACTAGGCACCAGCGAGGTGATCTGATAGAGGTGTATAAAGCCTTGAATCGTTTAAGCATGCTCAATGCTGATGGGATTCTTCCTCTTGCTCAGAATAATCACCTGAGAGGGCATAAATTCAAACTGAGGAGAGACAGATGTAGGATAGACATCTGGAAATTTGCCTTTAGCCAGCAGGTGGTTGGTTGGTGAAACAGACTTCCATCCCTTGTCGTGGAAGTTGATAGCCTAAATAAGTTTAAGGCTCAGCTGGACAGGTATTTCGAACGAACAGAGGGGTGAAGTGGAAGTGGTTTTTTTTTTTTCGGCTATGCTGCATAAGCTTGCTTTCTTGCATCAAATGCCTCTACTAATGCTAATGCTAAAGAAGCATGTGCTACGCACTGCTGCTATTGCCCACCTGGCTATGAAGGTGCTCCTATCTGAGAATGATCATCTACAGTCAAACCATTGATATCAAGTGGACCAATCAGATTCATCCCCTTCCATCGAGAGTTTACATAAGTAAAGAAGTCTTTGCTGATTTTCTTTGCATCCTTTGCCAAAGATTTTTCATAATCTGCCTTCGCTTGTCTAACCTCCTTTATGACTTGATTACAGACTAGATTTTATCTACCATAGCTTCTGTGTCACTGGATAACTTTTATGCATCCCATCTATTTTTCTTCACTGCCAGAGTTTCATTAGTTCATTTGCCATCCATTTAGGCCTTAAACTGGAACCATATTTCTTAGTTGGGACAAAAAGCCTAGTAGCTTTCACAATTCCTTGAATGCTTCCCATTTAGAATTTGCTGTAGGTAACATCACCATTTGATCCCATTGTATAGAACAACGGTGGGCAAATGCGGCTCTTCGTTGAGTGCGGCTCCCATTGAAAATTTAAATCCGTTTTTTTTATTATTATTATTTCAGAACTTTTTTCAATGAATCTTGTTAAATTAACTAAGTAACTAATATTTTGTTATACGGATTTTATGTTATGTTTTTTTTTTTTTATGTCTAGATATTTTGCTATTTTTATTTTGATTATAAATAAATCTGCGCTCATTTACACTGCTGGCACCATCAGCGGACTTGTGCAACACTACACCGGGAGTGGGTAGAAAATGTGACCAAACCTCCCATAAGAGTTTCAATTTCAAACTTTGGAATTAAATTTATTTAAATTTTTTGATAACATGACCTCAGAAAATATCAAAAAACGAAAATACGAACAAGAAAATAGAAACTTTCAAGAAGAATGGGCAGAAAATTTTACTTTTATTGACAATAATGGAAAGTCATTGTGTCTTATTTGTAAAGTTACAATTGCAAACTACAAAGTAAGTAATTTACGTCGACATTACGAAGGAAGTCATCCCCACTTTTCAACTCAATATCCACTCAATTCAAAATTGCGAACAGAGAAACTTAAGTCCTTGCAATCTGGTCTTCATAAGCAACAAGGACTCTTGTCTTCTTTTAGTCGCGAAGATGACAGAGCAAACGAAGCTAGTTTTTTGATAGCTTGGAATATTGCTCGTGCCAAACGTCCATATGGAGAAGGAGAATTTATTGAAAGAAACTTGGAAGAAGTGGTTAAAGTTTTGGATCCAGATAATACAAAACTGCATAAATTGATCGCACAGGTTCCTATGTCACGCCGTACAACTGAGCGTTGTATTGGTGCAATTAATAAAAATGTTGAAAATAGTTTGATGTGTGATTTGAAAAATTGTACAGCATTTAGTTTAGCTCTCGACGAGTCTACAGACATTCAGGACGTTCCACAATTGGCCGTTTTTGTCCGCTATGTATCTGCAGACGTAAATGTTAGACCTAGTAGCTCTTATCGAAACAACTCGTGGTATAGATGTTAGAAATGCGCTTGACGAAGTGATGAACAGGTTTGAATTGCCTCGTGATAAACTTGTAAGTGCTGCGACTGACGGAGCGCCTGCAATGATAGGGTAAAACCAAGGTCTCATTGGTCTTTTAAACAACGACCCTAAAATTCCACGTTTCTTACCTGTTCACTGCATAATTCACCGCGAGCATCTCATAGCAAAGTACTTCAAATACGGAATTGTGTGGAACATTGTTTTGCAAATTGTGAATTTAGTTAGAAAAAATGCCAAAACACATTGTAAATTTAAGAACTTTTTAGAAGAGTGGCGAGTGAATGACGAAACAGATGAATTGCCCAATGATTTATCCCTATGGTATGTTGTAAGATGGCTGTCAACTTACAATGTTTTGGGCCGTTTTGTGGAACTCCTAAATCCCATCATAACATTTACAAAAAAAAAAAAAAAAAAAAAAATACCCAGAATTAGAAAATGAAACTTGGCTTTCTGACTTAATATTCCTTACTGACATTATAGAATATTTGCAAACACTTAATTTGGCTTTACAAGGAAAGGAAAAAATTATTACTGATTTGTCACAAACTGTATTTAGTTTTGAAGCTAAACTTCGGCTTTTTGTGTACGATCTTAAGAACAAAATATTTAATCATTTTCCACAAGTAAAAGCAAATATAATTAATATCAAAGAAGAAAAGTTAGACGAATACAAAGAAAAACTGGAAGAATTGCAAGCAGATTTCAAACATAGGTTTGAAGATCTGAAATCACATTTGCATATTTTGTGAACCCATTTATTTGTGATATTATTGAAGATGGATTTCCAATTTCTGAAATAATACTTGTTGAAAAAGTGGCTGGGGAATTGGAGTTATTAGAGATGAAAGAGGATCAGGCATTGCAAATGCAGCACAAATCTACTTCTGTAATTGAATTTTGGAAACTCTTGCCAGAATCAAAATATCCACATTTAAAGAAAACTGCAGCGGTCTAATTTCAATTTTTGGTACAACATATTGCTGTGAATCTTTGTATTCCACAATGAAGTTCGTGAAGTCGAAATATCGTTCACAGTTGACCAATCATCATCTCACTGAATTGTCGCAAACAGCTTTAACAAATTTTACGGCAAATGTCGGCACCTCTGTAGCCAGGTGGGCAACAGCAGCAGTGCGTAGTACACGCTTCTTGATTAGACCGGGGTTCGAGCACGTCACCACCAAATACTGAGGATGCGGAAAGGTCAGGGAATAACCACCGCAAATCTCCGGAGCAATATGGCCTTAGTTGCTAATGCTCCTAAATAATAACAACAACAACGCCAAATTTCAAAAATTTGACCAAAGGTCTTCGTTAAATGTTATACTTTTAATTAATGCATTTTTATTATTAAAATTTTGAAATAATTATTTTGTATTTTCTTTCTCTTAATTATATTTTCTTATATATGTATACACTTAAGACGTGTATAATATGTAATCATATTAATTAAATTAAATTAAATTTGAATGTGTGTATTTAATACTATGTAACTATGGTGTGGCTCTTTATAATATATGAAAAACCGGAATGCGGCTCTCATTGACCTCATGCGTGCCCACCCCTGGTATAGAATTTAACTGTCTGACACCACTGCATTGCCTTTATGAAAGCTAAAACCCATCCGATTACCCGATTATAGTTACATATTTAAGTAAATCCCACATCAGTACACTGTGATCACTGCTACCTAGTGGTTCCTTTATCTGTAAATTCTTAATGCATGAATAATCATAGCTGATAATCAGATCAAGAGTGTTACTCCCTCGTTGCCTCTCTAACATGCTGCAGTAGAAATAATCATCCAATAAATCCACAAAAGACTTCTAGTGTGCGAGTGACCAACCCACAAGTTACAGTCCATATCTGGGAAGTTAAAATCCCCCATTATAAAACACACTGATTTACTGGCCCACTCTACTTCTCTGTATAATTGTTCATTGTACTCTTCAGAGTCATTAGGCCTATAACACACTCCTACTCTTATTTTTGTTTTTGCAGTGCTTATTGTCACACCAAACTAACTCTACATTGCACTGTCCATCTATGACAACTGGACGCACTTCCCTAGATTTTGTGTGTTTCTTAACTAACAGCATAACGCCTCTTCCCTTCCTATACTTTCTGTACACATTGTACTCGACAAATTCCAATTCTGCATCCCTTATATCAGAGTGGCACCAAGTCTCTGATATCCCAACAATATCTGCTTGGATGGCCCAACCAGCACTTCAAAATTCATCAAATTTGTTTACTATACTCCTAACATTGGTGCACTTGCAAGTATACATGCACTTGTTCTTACTCTTAGTTACTCTAACACAGCCCATGTATTTACTTGTTTCATGACCCCCAGCAGTTCCCGAAATCCCTAGCAACTGGCTTTCTGGGCTGCTGCTCATTCCAATAGAAGCAGTGCAAGAATCATTTCCACCTCTGCCTGGGGCTACTGTTAACCTATTAGTCTTTGAATCCCCAAGCTAACAGTTTTCTGACCCACCTAACATTGTCTCGATAGCATCAGCAAATATTCTTGTACCCTTTCTATTTAAGTGTATCGCATCCCTGTAGAAGCAATCTCTCCTGTTATCAGGAGAGATTGCTCTCCTAATATCAGGGCAATGTATTACAAAGGCAAGTTCATTCTATTCTGAGAATTAAAACACAAAATACTGCTATACAAATTGGAGAAATGTGGGATTAAGGGTAAGATAATGCTATGGATAAAGAAGTGGTTGAAGACTCAGAGTAGTTACAAGTAGGCACAGCTCTTCTCAGAATAATGTTATTAGCAAAGCCCACCAAATTCAGTGCTGGACCCATTGTTGTTTTCAATATTTATTAATGATACTGATGAAGGCATATCAGGCTTAATGTCTAACTCTGCAGATGACATGAAAGTTGGCAGGGAGGTTAATCAGGGTATGCTACTGCAACAAGATCTAGTCAAAGATGGGCTGAGGAGTGCAATTAAATTTTAATATCAACAAATGCAAGGTACTTCATATGGGTGTAGTAATCTCAGATTAATATACCAACTTTATGGTACCATGCTCAGGGAAATGTAGAATGAAAAATAACCGGGAGTTATTGTGAAGTCAGATATGAAGTTCTCTGAACAGTGCAGACAGCATGCCAAGACAACTCATGGGATTTTGTCAATCATATACAGGAATTTTGCCAGCAGAGATAAGGTGATTATTCCATTGTACAAGACAGTGGTCAGGTCACATCCTGTGTACCGTACAGAGATCTGGAGGATGTGGATCTGTTGGAACGGGTGCGCAATGAAAAGCAATGAGATTAATTAGAAAAGAAATGGGTACCCTTACTAGGAAAGGCTTCAGTTCTGCAAAGTGCAGCACCTTGAGACTAGCACCTTCAAGGAAATCTGATTAAGGTATTTAGGGCTTCAAATGGATTGAGTAAACTGAATGCTGATGGAATCCTTCTTCTCGCTCAGACTACAATGAGGGTACATAAATTCAAACTGAGGAAGGATGGTTTCAGGGTAGAAATTTTCCTTCAGCTAGGACATGGTTGATTGTTGTAATAAACTCCCATATGGTGTTTTGGAGGTTGGTAAGGAAGAACTGGACAAACTGTTAGAACTGATTGACAGGTGATATGGGAGGTGCTAAATTTTTTCTAACTGATGCTGTATAAGCTTGCTTTCTTGCATCATCTCAAATCTTGCTGCTGGAAAACAGTTTAAATGAGAGGATAGTACTGCAATCATTTATATAAAATGTCAGCCTTGTTTGAATGTATTTTTAAAGGCAAATGCGATCATTCATATGAATGCTGGATTGCTTTCTTCGTGTTTCTGGATTTTAAAACGTTGATTTTTTTTTGTAAAATTTCCAGATTTTAAAAAATTCCACATTGTAAAGTGCCTGATTACAGAATTTACGTATAAAGTTCAGAGTTATTATGCATACCAACTAACAATGTAATATATACATAGTATATAGAAAAATACAGCATATTATTTAAAGTATATTTTTGATGAAATGTGCTTGATAGTGTATGCGATGAAAATGAAAATTACAAACGAAAATAGTGATTAAACGAAAAAAACGAAAATCCTGTTAAATAGTGATTAATTGCTGTTTAGCATTCAATTTATTGCCTAAGGAAAGTTTTCTAGTCACTCCAAAGTAATTTCACATTTCCAGTGATAAATAACAAGCTTTTTTTTTTTTTTGATAATTTAATTTGATTTACTTAAAGATGCAACTACCATCAAGGGTAAAAGGGTTTTTGTTTTCGTAAAGGTGCTATTGGTCTCAGATAGTTTTTAAATTCTATACAGTTGGATCAACTAACGACGTTTAAAACAGTGAATTCTAAATGAGAAGCTTGTTTATTTGTTTGTTTGTTGTTTGGTTTTTAGGAGCATTAGCAACTAAGGCCATATTGCTCCAGGGATATGCGGTGGTCATTCCCTGACCTTTCCGCATCCTCTGTATTTGGTGGGCACAGGCTCGAACCCTGGTCTAATCAAGAAGTGTGTGGTGCTACAGACTGCTGCTCCTGCCCACGGAGGCACCAAATGAGAAGCCTTCGAGGAATTTATCTTGAAACCTACTAGGCTTTTCATGCCAACTCAGAAATACTGTTCAAGGTTTAGATCTAAATGGATGTCAGATGAATTAATGAGGCTCGTGGCAGAGAAGAAAAATGTGCGGGATGCATATAAATTATCAGGTGACACAGAAGTCTATGGCAGATATAAGCCAGTCTGTAACAAGTCACAAAGGAGGTTAGGCAAGCAAAAGCTGATTAATAGAAATCCTTAGCAAAGGATGCAAAGAAAAACAACAAAGACTTCTTTAATTATGTAAACTCTAGAAGGAAGGAGATGAATTAGATTGGTGCACTTGATGTTGGTGGTTCGACTGTTGATAATCCTGCTCAGGTAGCTGACAAACTGAATGAGTATTTTGCATCTACATTCCCACATGAGGAATTCTGTAAGGAACGGGAGGACAGAAGTTTACACTGTTCAGAAACTTCATATCTGTCTGTTTTGTAACTCCCAGATTCTTTTCCTCCTCCACTGTTTTTAATTCAACCTCGCCAAGTGTATTAATTTATTTGTGGGTGCTATTCCCTAAGACCTTGCATTTAGCAGCATTAAAACATAGCTGTCACTTTTCTGACCATCTTTGAAGTCTGTTCAAATCATCCTGAAGGAGTGCTGCTTGCCACTGATCATTAACAACTCTGCTAATCTTTACATCATCAGCAAATTTTGACCATGCCTTTTATCAATTCGTCAATGTAATTTATGAAAGTGAGAAATAACATTGGTCCGAGAATCGATCCTTGAGGAACCCCACTCCTGATGTTACACCAATATGAAGAATATCCATTAATCACAACCCTCTGCCTTCTTCCCTGCAACCACCCAACAATCCATCTTAGAATCTTACCAGTAATCCTAACCTGTTCGAGCTTATACAGTAACCTCTCATGAGAGACCGAGTCAATAGAATAATACAAACTGTCTGTAGAATAATACAAAATGAGAACTGAGGTCACAAGATATCAGTATCTCCTGCCTGATCCAATGGCTGACAAAATATATGAAACCTAGTTGATATAATCCAAAACATTTCAGCTATTAAAACAGGACCGTGCAAACTTTTACACTCAGTGGTCACTAAAGAAATCATTTGTAGCAGTGCTGTAGTCGTAAAATTAGCAGAAGGTGTACTCTATGAATGTATATACATTGTGCATACTGAGCATATCAGGCTTATTAATAGAATTCCAGAGGGTATATGACATATATCTGTATATATATATTAAAAATGATAAAACTATAAGTATTGCCTAAGAATCAAATTGTAATAAATTTATTTTTTAACTTTCAGTAAATATTTTAATAATATTTGGTTTTAAATTCTTTCAAAAACCAGATTCTTTCAAAAACCAGACATTAAGTTAATGACATTAAGTGTAGGACATTAATGACATTAAGTGTAGGAGACCTGGAGATTTACATAGCAAGTACAGGTAATTGTTGAAAAAAAGTTGAGTTAGGGTTAAATTTGAAAGTGTCTACAATCCTGCCCAGACACGATAAGAATAATACATGATGAGAACCTTGTCAATCAATTCGGCCCTGGAGAGATTGTGCAGGGCTTAGAGGGTAGAATGTTTCTGAGCATGCTTGTTAACAGGAGAGATTGCTTCTATAGGGATTGGTTACATATAATAGAAAGGGTACAAGAATATTTGCTGATGCTATCGAGGCAATGTTAGGCAGCTTGGAAAACTGCTAGCTTGGGGGGGGATTCACAGACTAACAGATTAACAGTAACCACAGGCAGAAGTCGAAATGATTCTTGCACTACTTCCATTGGAATGAGAGGCAGACAGGAAAGCAAGTTGCTGGGGATTTCAGGAACTGCTGGTAGTCATGAAACAAGTAAAGACTTGTTTGGCTGTGTTAGAGTAACTAAGAGTAAGAACAGGTGCATGTATACTTGCATGTACACCAATGCTAAGAGTATAGTAAATAAATTTGATGAATTTTAAGTGCTGGTTAATACATCCAAAGCAGATATTGTTGGGATATGAGAGACATGGTGTCACTGAGATATAATGGATGCAGAACTGGAATTTGAGAAGTATAATGTGTACAGAAAGAATAGACATGGGGGGGGGGGGTTATGCTGTTAGTTAAAAAACACAGAATCTAAGGAAATGCATCCAGTTTACATAGATGGACAGTGCAATGTTGAGTCAGTTTTGTGTGACATAAGCACTGGGAAAGCAAAATTGAGGTTAGGAGTTTGTTGTAGGCCTAATAACTCTGAGTACATTGAACAATTATACAGAGAAATAGAGTGGGCAAGTAGATCAGTGTCTTATAATGGGGGATTTTAACTTCCCAGATATAGACTGTAACTTGTAGAGTTGGTCACTCGCACATTAGCAAGACTTTTGTGGATTTATTGGATGACTGTTTTCTGCAGCAGCAGTATGTTTGAGAGGCAACCAGAGGAAGTAATACTCCGAGTATTACGCCCTCTGGCAACTAAAGTGGTCTCAGAGATTTTTTAGGTTCTATATAGTGGGACTAACTGTTGATGTTACCAACAGCAAATTCTTTATGGAAAGCATTCAAGGAAGTAATTTTGGAAGCTACTTCCTTTTGGCTTTTTGTTCCAACTAAGAAATACTGCTCTCAGTTTAGGCCCAAATGGATGTCAGATGAACTAATGAGACTCGTGGCAAAGAAGAAAAATGCATGGAATGCACATAAATTGTCAGGCGACAATTTATGTGCATTCCATCAAGTCACAAAGGAGGTTAGGCAAGCGAAGGCAGCTAATGAAAAATCTTTGGCAAAGGATGCAAAGACTTCTTTATTTATATACACTCTAAAAGGAAGGGGATTAATCAGATTGGTACACTTGATATCAATGGTTTGACTGTAGATGATCATTCTCAGATAGCTTTTGAACTAAATGAGTATTTTGCATCCACATTCACACATGAGGAGTTATTCAAGGAGCACAGGGCTAGATGTTTATCAAATACTAACAGGGAGTTAAATGATTTTGTAATAACTGAAAGCTAAGTGGAGGAGAAATTGTTGAAGTTAAACATAAGAAAAGCACACTTGGGGTGGATGGTATGCATCCAGTTATATTAAAGGAGGCGGCAAAGGTTACTGATCAGATTACAAACCTGAGGGAACATAAATTGAAACTGAGGAAAGACAGTTGTAGAATAGATATGCGGAAGTTTGCCTTTAGCCAGCGGATAGTTGATTGCTGGAACAAACTTCCATATGTTGTTGCAGAAATTAATAGCTTCAATAATTTCAAGGCAGAACTAGACAAACAACCGGAACGAATGGATCAATGAAATGAGAAGGGTTTTTTTTTTTTTTTTTTTTTTGGCTATGCTGTTATAAGCTTGCTTTCTAGCATGTGCCTCTACTAATGCTAACTCTGTGGTCTACACTCAGGGAGATGGACAATGAAAAAGAACTGGGGGGTAATTTATTTAGTCAGATATGAAGTCCTTTGAGCACTACAGATGGGCTGCCAGAGCAGGTCAGAGTTTTGTCAATGGCTGACCATTGCCTTATACAGAGGGACAAACACCTCCTTTTCCCTGCTAGCAAAATTCCTATATATCATTAACAAAACCCCATGACCTGCCTTGGCAGCCTGTCTGCATTGCTCAGAAAACTTCATATCTAACTGCACAATTACTCCCAGGTCTTTTTCATTTTCTACCACCTTAAGTGTAGACACAGTTGGTACGTTTCTCTGTGGTTCCTTCTACCCATATGTAGTACTTCGCATTTGTCAAGGTTAAACTTCAGTTGCCATTTCTTAGCCCATCTGCCCAAATTATCTAGATCCTGTTGCAGTAGCACACTGCCATTAACAACCCTGCCAACCTTTGTATCATCTGCAAACTTCGACACTAAGCCTGATATACCTTCATCAATATCGTTGCAAAATCAAAACAACAGTGGACCCAACACTGAACCCAGTGGGGCTCCACTAATAACATTACCCATTGATTACCATCCTCTGTCTTCTCCCACTCAACCATCCTTTTATCCATTGTAGCAACTTACCCTTAATACCGTTCTGCTCCAATTTGTACAATAGTCTTCCATGCGCAACAGTGTCAAAAGCTCCCCTGAAATCCAAATATATGATATCAAAATTACTTTTTGCATCCAGTTCCTTTGTAACCACATCATGATATCCTATCAAATTTGTCAGACGAGACTTTCCCTTAACAAACCCATGCTGTGTCTGAATTATTGCTGCAGTCTTGTCTAGATGATCCTGCAATGCATCTTTAACCAGTGACTCCATTATTTTACCTGGAACAGAAGTTAAACTAACTTGTGCCACCCTTCGATCCCCCTTTGTGAACTGGGGATAAATCTGCACATCTCCAGTCTGTGGGGACCTCTCCTGAGTCCGAGGATGCTCTCATAATTATGGCTAAGGGTTTGTTTAGTTGCTTTGCTGCCTCCTTTAATATAACTGGATAGATCCCATCCACCAGAGATGCCTTTCTTATGTTTAACTTGAACAATTTCTCCTCCACTTTGCTCTCAGTTATTACAAAATCATTAAGCACCCTGCTACAATTTAATAACCTTCTGCCATTTTCAAACCTTAATAACTCCTCATGTGTGAATGTAGATGCAAAATACTCATTCAGTTGGTTTGCTATCTGAGCAGGATCATCAACAGTCGAACCATCGATATCAAGTGGACCAATCAGATTCATCCCCTTCCTTTTAGAGTTTATATAAGTAAAGAATTCCTTGCTGTTTTTCTTAGCATCCTTTGCCAAAGATTTCTCGTAATCTGCCTTTGCCTACCTAACCTCCTTTGTGACCTGATTACAGACAAGCTTATATCTGCCATAGGCTTCTGAGTTGCTTGATAATTTATATGCATCTCATGCATTTTTCTTCTCTGTCAAGTCTCATTAGTTCATTTGATAACCATTTAGGCCTAAACCTTGAACAATATTTCTTAATAGGTACGAAACTTTTAGTAGCTTCCACGATTAATTCCTTGAATGCTTCCCACTTAGAATTTACTGTTGGTAACATCATCAGTTGATCCCACTGTACAGAATTTAAAAACTGTCCGAGACCACTGTACAGTCGGTCCTCGTATAACACGTGTTTGCATTACACGAATTCGATCATACACGATTTATAAATAGGGGAACGTTATCTTATATAACACGAACCGAATTCGCTTATACACGATTCGCCTTTGTGTTTACAAGAAATGGCAGTCGAATGCGGAATCACCCCAACTGAACGCAACACGATAGGAACGAAGAAGATTCTGAAAATGTATTTATGTGTTTTATATCAGTGAAGGGGAAACACATTTCACCATAATAACGTAAAAACCAACACAATTCCAGCTATCGATATAATCGCAAATGCAATTAGATGGAGTTTACTACCAGTTTATAACAGATTCCACTAGCAGAAACGGAACTGGAAATTGTTTTTATTGTTTTATGGTAGTAACCCCCCGAAATGTGCTTTAGTAAAATGTGAGGTGTTAATAGTGTATCTCGGCCTTTACAGTGTTGTTTATTCAGTTGCTACACGCGCGCAGCTTTGTTTATGTGTATCAAGCGTGCCTCCTCGTTTTGTAATTGTGCTTTATTCCCTAAAAATGAGGAAATACTTAAAAGGTGTGAAAAGGAAACGTCCTGGCTAAGACACTGCAGATTCAGAGAGAGAAAAAAAAAAAGCAATATCGATAAACAGAGGCGGACTGGGTCAAAAATTCTTACCCGGGGAAAATTTATAGTGGCCTTCATACTACGGTTTTATGGCCAAAATCACACCGGCCTCCGGCCCACCGTGGTTTCCCCGTAAGGCTTATGGCCAGTCCACTTCTGTCAATAGAGAAAAAATATGAAATTGTGAAACGCTTTGAGCGAAATGAAAGACCATGTGATATTGCACGTGCTACAGACCTAAATGAGGCAACGCCGAGAATTACAAAGAATGCAGAGAAAATAAAAACAACTTTCATAGCGGAAACAACTCAAAGTGTAATTAAAATCCATTAGATTAAGACAAAGAATTGGAAGAGATGGAAAGGCTGTCATCTCTTTGGATAGAAAATCAAACAAAAAGCAAGTTTGCTTACGATAGAAGCAAAAGCATTAGCAATATTTTATTACGACTTACATATTATAATTTATTACTTACGTATTAGTCGTAATAAAATACTTACGTATTTTATTACGACTATTTTATTTAATATAATAATTTTTTACGAATAAAATACGTATTTTATTCGTAAAAAATACTTTTTTAGTATTAAAAAATACTAAAAATACTTTATTATAATATAATATTATTTTTATTACGTATTTTAATTGTTATAAAATACGTAAGTATTTTATAACGATTAAAATTACCCGATTATTATTGTGTTTGGTAATGTTTTGGTTCCAAATGTGTGTTCAATCTTGGGTGGTCGGCACCTAACCCTACTTTTCCCATAGGGCCTGTTGTTTATATTGCACGATTTTGCATTGCACGAGGATTTCTAGGAACGCAACTATCGTGCTATACGAGGACAGACTGTACTCACCTTTACGGAAGCAAAAACCCTTTCCTTTACCCCCTGCTGGTAATTATATCTTTAAAGTAAATCCCACATCAGTACACTGTGATCACTGCCACCAAGTGGTTCCTTTATCTGAAATTCTTAATACACAAATGATCACTGCTGATAACCAGATCAAGAGTATTACCCTCTCTGGTTGCCACTCGAACATGCTGCGGCAGAAAACAATCATCCAATAAATCCACAAAAGTCTTACTGGTGTGCGAGTGACTAACCACAAGTTCCAGTCAATTGTTTCACAAGTTCTAGTGTGAGTGAGTGAGTGAGTGAGTGAGAGAGAGAGAGAGAGAGAGAGAGAGAGAGAGAGAGAGAGAGAGAGAGAGAGAGAGAGAGGAGAGAGAGAGAGAGAGAGAGAGAACATTTTCTAACCAAATAATATTTGTATGCTTAACTGCATTCAATTTTGATCATGGGGACCATGGTCATCCTGCTTCCACTAAAGACTGTGGCCAAATACCAACACTAATGCTTGGACTTATGTTCAACTTATAGACTAGACCCACTATTTCATGGTTCTGCCTAAGTTGCTAATATCTTTTTAAACTGTATAGCATCACTTGAAAATGTGGATTCACTATACATTAAAAAAATTCTGAGATTTTTTATGAGATTTGAGATGTGACATTTGAAATATCTCCCAGCAATCCAATAGTATAGGGTCTTTTCTATCTAATATATGACATAGGGCCTCTGTAGCCGAGATGGTCAGTGAGCGGAAGTGCAGTAGCACACGCTCTTTGAGTAGACCGGGGTTCAAGCCCCTGACTACTGAATACGGTCGATCTGCCAACCCGCAATGGGACCAGCGTGGTACATCATGGTCCATTTCCTCAGCATGAATCGTGAGGAGGCTTACATCCTGCAGTGGGTTGATAATGGCTGCTTTACTTTTTTTTTTTTTTACGCGTTCTCAACAGATACAACAAAAAAGTCAGACAGTCATTTAAATAAAACGAACTATTTGTGAAAGGTAGTCAATTAAGTGAGTGCATGATATCCCTAGGTGGTAACGCTAACTGAACTGAGTGTTTGACAACTGTCTAAAATGAAAATGTAGATAAAGGTTGTATACATAGGATGAGATGCATCATTAGATTTTTGCAAGCTAAAAATGTCAAATCTACTAATAATTGCTAGCTGATACACAATTATGCTAAAAATGCCACAGAACTAGGTAAAAACAGTAAACTCTATATAACACCAATTTCATCAAAAAAAAAAATAAATAATATTATACAAGAAATAAAAGTTTCTGTTTGAGGGAGCAATTATTTTTTAAGAAAATACACAAGATTTAAAGTGGAAAATGCTACCTCACCAGACACGGTATACAATCCCATATTGGCTTTGTTAGCCAACAGAGGCTGGTTTATATTGCAAGATGCACACACACAAATTTCTATTACAAACAGCCTCCAATGGACTGATACCAGTCAGACAATCTCAATCACAAAGTTGAAAGGTAGTAATAATGGTCACTATGCATTATGCTAGTTTTATTAAAAAAAGGAAAATAAAAACCACTTGATGTGTGTATCAAGAGTTTTTCATCCAGCTAAATGAAAAATCCAGATTGATAGGTGCATCCATTGCTAGATATCAACTAACTCAGACAATAAAAAAAAAAAAAAAAAAAGTCCATGAAGACTCTTCCCCACCTGACTAGACAAGGCTTTAACCCAAGCTTTTTCCACACAGTGTTGAAGACCACATAGGGTAGATAACAGGGTACATGTTAACCTGGTGGCAAGTACACAAGATAGGCTGATGCCATCCCACCAATATAAAAACTGTTTCTGATTGTGGTCAGAATTTCAATATCATTCAAACTACTAAAATGATTAGTTGGCTAGTAAAATAAAATCATCCTATTAGTGAAGACCTTAAGTACCAAGTAACAAAATGTTCAGGAAGGGAAAGTTCTTCAGATGGAATATTTCACTAACTCACACGACATTTTACAATCTATAGTATCCAATTTAGGATAGCTGGTGAGAAGGCTACAATCTAATTTTATTCTCGTACTGTCTCCTCAATTGTCAGGTTTCTAAACACAATCAGTACAGCAATTTTCATCCTTTTTATATTGATCAGAAATAGGATGTATAAATAAGTTGAAGCAGTATATTGCATCTTATGAAGTTGTTTTTGCATATATAGGTATATATGGGTGCTTAATTCCGACATTCATAAATCAGAGAGTTACCCTGTAATTTATCCTTAAGTTGTAATTTATCCTTTACCCTGTAATTTATCCTTAAAATACCATAATAGTTGCTTCACTATTATGGTATTTTATAATTCAGCATACAAGAATAAAAGTAAATGATATAAAGAAATTCAAAATCTGTTGTTTAACCTCTAGATTACTCAGTCACAGTGAAAATTTGCTGGTAACAGCATATGCACTGCTTTGGGAAGCGACAGAAAAGTTTTCCAAGGGGAATCAAACTATAAGATTACCAAAAATTAATGTTATCATGGCCGAGTTCAATGCTGACTTCATCTACTATCTAATAAAACTATTATTTTATTACCTAAAAAAAATAGCTAGATGGAACATAAGGTAATAATGTATAGAGACGACTACATTAACATGTTATATATATTTTACATGTTAAGAGATTTACATGTAAATGTCTTAACAAATAAATTTTGGATTACTTAACACAATTTCATATTTCTAGATAATTAACTAAATATCCATAACATATGTTAATTCTGCACCATCAGAAGTCCCTTGAATATCAAATTATAAGACGTCTACTTAATTACAATGCAGTTTTAAATATAGAGATACATAATGGAGAGAATATATTTAATAATTTTTTTTATAAAATTTAAAATTAAGACAATTCAATTAGTTCACTCACAAAATATCATCAGAGAAGACCAACATGCTCACTTAACATGTAAATAATTAAATCAAGAAGTAAGGTGTCGTAAACTGTCATATATATTATTCAGCAGCATTAAACCAAAAAACATTAATACAAGCACATAAACTGTAGATTTTGAACTGTAATGAGGTTATTGGTATCTATTAATAGAACGTTTTACATTAATTTCATAGTATGCTATATGACTGTATCTCAGAGTTCCCATTTCTGGTATCTCTACCACATTCATCAAGCCTTTTAAATAAATTTCTTCTTTTGAAGGAATTTATCATTAATCATTAAATGAATATTAAAAATCAGAGACAAAAGAATTTAAAACTCATGAGATGTCAGTTCTTTAAACAAAATAAAATATAATTATAAACTGAACTTAACATAAAAAATGTATTCTATAAGAAGTCAACTTCCATGAAAGTCATTCATCTTACAGCAATAAGAATACTTTTTCAACTTTACTCATTTTCAATTTACAGAGTGAGCCTGCATATCAGAATGTCTTTTAAACGGATTTTAACTTTTTCAGATGGTTGTCAGCAGTGATTCATCATGTATTAAGAATATTCAAGTAAAAATCCCTTTGTGATCATAGCATGTCGACGTGGAATTTAGTCAAAGCTACAGCTACTATCACAGGCAAAGGGAAGGATTTTTGTTTCACAAAAGTGATTACAATGGGCTCAAACATTATTTAATCTCTTTTCAGTGGTACCAATTGATGATATTGAAAAATGTGTAAACAAATGGGAAGTGTGCAGAGAAGTAATCATAGAGGCCACTAAGCATTTTATACCAAAATAAGACATTGCTCAAGATTTACACCAAAATAGAAGTCAGGTGACCCAATCAGCTTAATGGAGCAGAAGAAATACATAGTATGATTATAAATTGTCAGAAGATACAGTCTCACAAAAAGTACGAACTAGTATGTAATTAGGGATGAAGTTAGGAAGTATTCAGAAAGTTAGGCATGCAAAAGCAGATTATGAGAACTTTCTGGCTAAGAATATTAAGAAAAACAGCCAGGAATCCTTTGTATATATTAATAATACAAGGAGAGGGATGAATCATGGTGATGATACATCTCACTGCATATTTAGCAGTATTAGCTATAGGGTACAAGGAAGCCCTCACCATTTTTATTACACTGGCCAAAAAATATTTAATAAACCACCTATTTCACTCCCTCCAATAATTAACATGCAGGCTAAAAGAAAACTTCCTGTAATCTAGCATTCGTAAACTTCTCTCCCATAACTGAATTTATGGCCTCAAGCTCTAGAATTATTTACAAAAGGGAAAATTTCACCCTTGTTCATTTTGCTTTCACCTCTCAGTCTTATACACCTGATTATAATCCCCTCCAAGGCATCTAGTTTACAAGATCTGCAGTCCACATAACTGGTCTTTCCTCATATGGATACCCTTTTACTGAACTCATTAGCACACTAAACATCTCACACCCATTCAAGAAGCTCAATGTCTCTTTTTAGATGCACTTGTCATAAATGGACACAGTATTCTAAGTGTGAATATGAATGGCATAACTATTAATAATCCTGTTCAGATTGCTGATAAAGTGGATAAACATTTTGTGTCTACATTCACAGATGAAATTTTTAGAGTGGGATTAGCAGAAGTCAACCTATCTCATACTGTCTGGGAGTTAAATGATTTTATAATAACAAAAGTAGAATATAAGAGAAATTGCTACAACTATAAACACCTAGACTTGATGAAATCTATCCAATCATACTAAAAGAAGCAGCGAAACAAGCAGTTAAAGCTTTTGCCATCATTATGAGAGCATTCTTTGATTCAATGGTAAAACCTACAGATTGGAGATGTGCAAATGTATCTCCTATTCACAAGAGCGATTCAAAAGGTGAAGTGGGTAACTGCAGACTTGTAAGTTTAACCTCCGTGCAAGGGAAAATAATGGAATCAACAGCTGGATTAATGCAAGATCATCTTAACAGGAATGAGGCCATAAGGAAATCACAATATGGATTTCTTAAAGAGAGATCATACCTCACCAATCTAATTAGCTACTATGAAACTGTTGTAAAGGAACAATTTTAACATCATATATTTAGATTTCAGTAAATCCCTTGTACGACTGTTGTATAAACGTTAGGAGTAATGTTACTACTATGAATAAAGGGATGGTTAAGTGATAGGAGACAAAAAGTGGCTACTACTCTTCATGGACTAAAGTGATAAGTGGGACTCCACAGGGATCATTGGGTCCCCTTATTGTTTTTATTATTTATAAATAATATAGGTATTTCAAGTGTGATGTTTAAGTTTGACAATGATACAAATGTAGGCACAAAAATTAATGGCAGTAATCAGGGTATGATACTTCAAGAGAATCTAGCCTCAGCAGACTGAGATGGAAAATGGCAAATGAGGATTCAATTCACATGTAATACTTGTTTTTTTTTTTTTTTTTTTTGGTAGTTGTTGGCGCATCGGCTTCTGTGCCATAATGCACCTCCCAAAGTTTTTTCAGTACTTTGATCCAAGCCCGAGGTGGGATTCGAACCCGCAACCTTTGGGTTGCCAGGTAGGCACTTTACCCACCCAGCTAGCCCGGTCGGCATAATACTTGTAGTTGATCTGACAAATCAATCTCAAGACATTACACTGGAACTAAATAATACGGTAATCAACACAACTGGTCTATGTTGTTAAGAAGGGCAATAATTAAATTTTTTTCTATGTTCTTAAGACAATTTATTATCAGTGATTTTTTGGAAATAATTACATTGTATTGTGTGCTGTTTATGTAAACTGTGTGTATTCAATGGCCAGTCTGCCTGTTTTGCTGGATGAAACACCTAGATTTCTTTGGGAGAAAAGTCACTGTGCAACCATAGCTCGAGACCAACTAAACTGCCACAATGTAAAAGATCATAAAAATTCCTTCAGCCTTAAAAGGATTTGAATTCAGATTTTTTCACATAGTGAGGAAGGACCAATGTCTTTCCATACCATGATCACAATCAAAGTAGTACCCAGAAGGGTGTAAACCTGGCACTATATTATAAAAACACTGAAGTAACTGCTACAGCCTGTGCTGTAGAACCAATAAGATGCTCAACAAAATTATATAATGTTATTCAAAAGCAGATTCACAACTTTAATCCATGTCTCTATTCTGTACAGTATTTACAAAACTGAAAGCAGCATTAACAGATTGACAATAAAGTAAGTTTTGTGTCTTTATTATTATTATTATATATTTTTTTCAATTTTCAGCATAATTTAAATGGTGATAAGAGGGAGAGAGAGATGCATTTTAACTTTGAAGAATCAAAGCCTGCCATTCTATTTCAATATACATTTTATGGAAATGCACGATGGAAACAAATGTCCCAACAGACATCTGCTTTACTACTGGTACAATAGCAATGCTGAAACTCTGTTCTGTGTGGCATGGAAAGAAAATTGAGCAGCCCATGTACAAGGGCATTAAATTAATTATCTACCTAAGCTACTTCCCATAGTTATATTACAATGATTCACAATTTATCGTGTTCCTACATATCTCCACAATTTATCGTGTTCCTACATATCTCAACTTGAATCATACTAATTTTGATCCCACTATATTTTTAGGTTGTGCTGCTGTAACAGAAAGAAGGAAGTCACCTGTATCAAATTATGGATTTCTGAAATTGGAGCATCGTTCAGTCACCAAGTTTCTCACCAAAGAAGGAAATGGACCAAAGGCCATTCATGAAAGGAGGGTGGCTGTGCATCTTCAGAGTACCAGGTGAAATTCTGGTCAAAAACAATACAAGTGGGTAGAGAGTCCATCAAAAATGATTGACATCCAGGAAGGCCTGTGACAGTGACCACTCCATAAATGTACCAAGCTGTGGAACTCTTGTGCTGAATGACAGACATTTAAAGGTGTCCCATATCTCTATGGGATATGACATCTGAGGGAACAGTTATAACCATCCTCCATGAATATTTGGGAATGAGTAAGGTTAGTGCAAGGTGGGTCCCCAGATTTCTGACCCTGTGCATAAGCAATTCAGAGTACAATGTTGTGAGGAGAATTTAGAGTTTTATGGAAGGGATCCCGAAACTTTCATCTCCAGAATTGTTACAGGTTCGTCATTGGGATTCTGAGACAAAGCAAGAATCAATGCAATGGAAGCACAAGGGTTCTCCGCTACCCAAAAAATTTTGGAGACAACTTTCAGCTAGCAAGTTTATGACCACCAGTTTTTAGGATTCTGGTGGAATTTTGTATATTCACTACTTGGAACACAAGCAGTCATTGGAGAGTCATATGCATCCATACTGTACAACCTAAGTGATGTCATAAAGGAAAAATGCAGTGGAAAACTTTACTGTGGTGTGCTGCTTCTTCATTACAACACATCAGTGCACAGGTCACATGCTGTTGCTTTGAGAGATTGTGACTTTACAGAACTTATCCATCCACCTTACAGGTCGGATCTGGGCCCCAATGACTATTTCCTGTTTTGACACCTCAAGAAAAACGTACGTGGACATCGCTGTGCTGATGATAATGAACTGAAGTCTGCTGTTTCTGTGTTCTTTGATGGACAAGACAAAGAATTTTATTTATCTTGTATTTTCTCATTGCTAACAAAATGGAACAAGTGTATTGAAAAATAAAAAAATAAATAAAAATTTTTGCTCTATCTCATTTCCTTCATAGGTACCTAGATAATTCATTGAATGCCCCTTGTAAGTGATAAAACAGAAAACAGTAAAATGTGTGAGAACAGCTTTCATTTGTAGTCCCAGAAATGTATGTGTGCATGCACATAGTTGTGCATGTAATGAAATTTATATGCTTCAGTCTACATCACGAAGAATTTTAGGAAAGCACCTGTGTCTAAAATCTTACTGATGATAAAAATTTTACAAACCGTAACGGGGAAATGAAAATCCTTATCAGTTAACAGATCACGTGCAAAATAACCCCAAATTAAATGTTTTTTGCTCTTAGATGTTAAGAGCAAAGCTTTAGTCCTTTTGGTTTTAATTGTAGGGGAAAAACACTTAAGTCTGTATATCTTGACATGTTGCAAATCCATTTTCCACAGTTAAGTCAACATAATGTTGAAAAAAATGCCATTTTCTAAAAAACAGCATACCTCATTACTTCCTTGGACATTTCATGATTTCTTGGATGTTAACTTTTCTGGTCAGTGACCTGGATAAAATAGTCCTACTCTATCCAATTGCTTAGCCTTCCTGATCCTCCAACTTAATGTCTAACAATTTTTAACCTCTGGGGATTCCATAAGGATAAAGTTTAGAAGACACTGCCATTACCAACAGTCCTGAATGAGTGACACTCCAGAATCACAGCAGCAAATGAAAAAGTGAAACTCAAAAAACTAAGTGTGTGTGTGGCAGGAAATTGTTTACTACTAGGACATCTGTAAAATGATTATAAACCACACTGAGATACTATGAAAATAACCTGAAGACTGCAGCATGAATCCTGTACTACAGTTCATTTTTGTAAATACAAAATAAAGTTGCAAATAGATGAAGTTATGAAACTACGTTTGAATAATATTGCAGTAACACTAATACCTGTAAATTTCATATAAAAGTTCTCAGAGTAATAATATACACACTTATAAAACAGTATATTAAGACGATTAAGACAAAATTATCACAAAATAAGAAAAAGGTATTCTGGCTCTTAACAACTTCATTGCAATATGTAAAATTGTGAAGTAGTTAATATAATGGATTTAATTATTATAAAACTTTAGTATTAGCCATATAACGCAAGGAAGTCACATGCTTTTGCTGCTGCATCCACCAGAAAAAAAATAAATAAAATAAAATAAACAGCATTAGTCTCATCAGTCATTGTGGAAAATGAATGACAATAAAATTAAATAAAATTTATATTATGACAGCACAACCTAAACATTTTACTTCAAAAGGAATTATGCTTAGGTAAATATATATTCATAATAACTCATCAAAAAATCAATCTTATTATTTAAATTCTATGATTAATTGCACAGAATATAAGCATCTGAAAAAAAAATTAGCAAATACACAAAGCAAGTTAAAAAAAAACTTGCAAAATTTAAAACAAATATGTAAATTAATTCCTGTATAATCTAATGCATGGCAGAGTCATTACAAATGACCTATAGTTTTAAAAATTTCTTCTAAGTACACAGTGAAAAGTGATACAAGAACAAAGAAGGAACACTTGCTTATTTTTTGTTGCTGTTGTTTCAACAATTTATAGATACTGGAAATGAATGCCATGGCTAATCCTACAGATATTCAGCTGATACCCAATCTCCTGGTGCACCACCATATACACCGTTGAGCCAAAACATTATGATTACCTACCTAATATGATGTTGGTCCTCCACATTCAGACAAAACAGCTTATACCTGGAGAGGCATGGACACTACAAGATTTCTAAATGTGTCTTGTGGTATCACGTAACCTGCAGATCCTTCAACTCCTATAAGGTCCGTGGTTGAGACCCTGCACATCGGAGTTGCTGTTCCAACACAAACCACAGATGCTCGATGGGATTGATGTCTGGGGAATTTGGAGGCAAGGCAATACCTAGAAGTCATCCTCGTGTTCCGCGAACCAGTCTCGGACAATCTGGGCAGTGTGGCATGCCGCATTATCCTACTGAAAGATGGCACTGCTAGATGGGAAGACCGTTGCCATGAAAGGTTGTACCTGGTCAGCAATGATATTTAGGTAGGTAGTAGATGTCAGAGTGCCCAGCACATGGATGACTGGACCCAGGGTATCCCAGCAGAACATCGCCAACACCGGATTGTTTTCGTCCCACGGTGCATCCAGGTGCCATCACTTCCCCAGGTAAATGATGCACATGTACCCGCCATCCACATAGTGCAACAGGAAATGTGATTCATCAGACCAGATGACCTTCTTCCAATCACTCAAGGTCCAGTTTCGATGCTCGCATGCCCATTGTAGGCACTGTCGTCGGTGAACAGTGGTTAGCATGGGCACTCGGAGCAGCCTGTGGCTATGCAGCCTCATTTTCAGCAGGGTTTGATGTACTGTGTGTTGTGACACATTACTCCCATCACCAGCATTCCAATTACCGGTGAGTTGCACCACAGTCGCCTTTCTGTTGCCACATACCATCCAGGAGAGCCTTCGCTCACCTCAAGCATCGATGAGCCGTAGTTGTCCAACACTTCACCAGCAGTTCGTAGGTTTTCCATCCTTGGACCACTTTCGGTAGGTACTAACCACAGCTGACCATGAACACCCCACCAGCCGTGTCATTTCGGATATGCTCTGACCCAGTCGTCTGGCCATTACAATTTTGGCCTTTGTCAAATTCGCTTAAGTCCGCTGCCTTTCCCATCTGAAGAACAAGAGTAACACTGATTAACGGAGCTCAGTATCAGGTGTTTTTATACAGTGTCCCAACACGTGTGCACGCACCACAGTTCACCTGCAGTTGCTTTGATTTGCGTAACGACCCAGTGGTCAATATTTTGGCTCATCAGTGTATACATCTGCATTAATAAATTTATGATGATATGCCAGCAAAGGTGGAATAAAAACTTGATCTGTACACCAGCTTCCACAAGAAAAATAGGGAAACATACATTTCTCTACATTTTTGCTTTTTTTACAGGGTCCCTACTCAGTACTCCCATCTTTCAATTATCCTTTTATTCAAAAATCTCACTACCACACACTGTGGTGGTGAAGCACTGATATTAGTTGGAAAATCTCAAGATGGTACACATTAGTCTGGTAAGTGTCTCGGTAAGAATCCCATATTTTGTTTTATCCCAGTACTGAAAAATATCTGTGAAACTACATAAAACTACCATCAAGGTATCTAGTACCTAGATTTTGATGTTGCAGTAATTCATCTTTCCTTACATTGAAAGGAAGCCTCACTACTCAACATAGCATTTGAGATTATTATATATATTTTTTTTTTTCTGAAAGAAACTAGTCCAGAAAGCATCAAAAAGAAATGTCTCCCCACTCTGTCATTTTCAGTTTAAAGCTTCACAAGAAGACAGGGTTACAATATTTAGACATAATAAGCTGTAATACTCATAATTCTGATAGTCAAGCCATACCAACATACTGTATTAAAGTGTATGTCTTAAGAATAAAAGCCTCTCACACTTGGATGTTTATGAAAAAATGGCTGATAGTAAAGCTGCACAAACTATGATTTCAATGCACCAACTAAATAGCATATTCTGATCTCTCCATGGCTAAATGCACTGGAACTTTCATAAAATAACTTGGAAAAGAAACTGCACATTAATTTTTGTATGGTTGTTTGTTTTCCTGATGTATACGGTTTATTATAATAAATTTTAGAACCCCTACAGATCATCTGTAATCATTCTGCTAATACCACTCAGAATATTGCCCATGTTTAAAAATAACTTGGAGATAAATAGAAGAAAAAAAGAATTTTACAAATTTCTCTGAATTACTCTTTATTAGTCAGGTGTACATGAACACAAAACTTCCCACAAACATATTCAATAAACACCTGTGAAGAACCTCAGCCATCTTGAGAATTAACAGAAATTCATTTAACAGAGTAACCACATATGACGTATACAAATTTAGTTACATAAATTTCATTTAATACATTATGTACCATAGCCCCACATCTCTCACAATATCCTTTGTTCCCCATTTCATCCTAAACTTCATCCTTTATCCAAACTAGTGTTTCCCAAAGAGAACCCACTGTCCTTCAGGAATTATTTTGAAGTTTACGGGGCAGCAAGAAACCTATACAGCAGTACGGGTGTTTAAATCTAATATTCAGAAGTGGCACTACCCACTAATAACTATCAACCGCTCACTTTTCAAATAATATTTAAGATCATGCAAGTCAATCAGATTATTTTTTGATGCAATATTGTTTAAATATTATATATTATTATGATCCCTAGTAGCTGGTATTAATCATATTTAATAAAATAAATAACAATGCAAAGCAATGTTCCCAGGAGTCACAAATTTCTCTGCAAATCTCATGCTTTCCAAGTGCTGGGAATGACAGTGCATTCTAGAGCTTTCACTTACGCCATAACGCTTCCAGTCTCGTCCTTCACAACTATAAATAAAGATGCACTTGATTTATAGATCAGAACTTGTAAAGAATTTGATTAAAACTATAGAGATTGTAAAGATTATAGATATTACTTAAACAGTAACTGCTTATAATAATTGTCTGTGCTAACCATAAAGCGAGAATATCTGGATAACAATATACTTATTTTGTCTCCTGGTGAGTTTTTACCAAATATCTCTCTATGGTAAGTTATTCAGAAATTCTTTACATCTTAAAGCCTATAATATTTTAAAAATTAATGTTTAAAAACTAAAATAAACTTTAATAAAAACTGAAACAAGTAAAAAATACATATTATTGTGACTTATGATTTTCTTTTTTATTTTCAGATAATATAAACAGCCCATAATTACAATAAGCAATTATGGATTATTTATAATAAGCTAAAAGAAAGTGCCAGCAACATTTGAATGAATACTTAAAATCTGGATTTATTCCACCACCACCAAATATATTTTTACCTATGCACTTATTGTGTCAAATGAAGGTATGAAGCCGTCAAAGAATGGGCAAACACCTAATAATGAAGAAGGTTGATTGAGTGAACAAATGCATCTCTCTAAAGGTGATTTGATGGAGAAATTTGAAAAGACACTGTTAATGCACTATTTAAAAGAAAACTGCAACAAAGTTGAAAAAGGGTGGATTTAGCATGTGGTTGATAGTTAGAACAAACTTCTATGTGTTGTAGTGGAGGTCAACAACAGTCAACAAGTCAAGTTCAAGGCAGAACTAAACAAACATTTAGAGTGAATGGAGTGGAAAGAGTTGTTTTTTTTTTTTTTTTTTTGGCTGATGCTATATAACCTTGCTTATCATCATATTGGTTAGGTTAGTTAGGATTAGCATTAACTAGTAATGCTAATGTAATGTAATTAGCATTACATTACATTAGCATTACAATTAGCATTAATTCCAAAATTTCCTATAGTTCCCCTTTCTGCACTGTTTTGTCTTTTTCCAACCTTAGCATTGAAGTCCCCCACAATAATAGTGTGGTGGGTTTCCTGCTCATC
Source organism: Mastigoproctus giganteus (assembly GCF_048544385.1). Taxonomy (NCBI): domain Eukaryota; kingdom Metazoa; phylum Arthropoda; class Arachnida; order Uropygi; family Thelyphonidae; genus Mastigoproctus; species Mastigoproctus giganteus. The sequence goes on from NC_143576.1 coordinate 70,662,689, forward strand.
TAGAAGACTCAATTTCGGTGTACATTTCTTCAACCTCTTCATCATCATGGCTCGATGTTGGTGCATAGATCATTATAATCTTTAGCTTGTACCTCTTACTGTACTACTACTGTAACAATACCTAAAAAAATTAGACAGATGGGCTGAGAAGGTGGCAATTGAGGTTTAAAATTGATAAATGCAAAATATTGCACATGGGTAGCAGTAATTTTATAATAATATTTAATTAGGTGGTTAAGAACAAAATATGAAATATGGGTAACTGTAAGACAGATCATGGAGTTCTGTTCATGATATACAGAAATTTTGCCAGCAGAGATAAGAAAGTGATTATTCCACTGTTTAAGGTAATGTTTGGCTATATCATGATTAAGCTAGATCGTCATGGATACAAAGGAGACACTTAATACAAAAAAACAGTTCAGCAAACTGCAGCACCTGGAAACCAAGCACCTGTAAAGCAATGAGACTGAAGTGTTTAAAAACATTTAACAGAAAATGCTGATGTCACCCTTACTCTTTCTCAAACAATTAAGGAAGAATTATGCTAATTAGTAGAGGGAATGGACAAAAGTGGGTAGATGTTTTCTTTCCTTTTCAGCTGATGCCGTATAACCTTGCTACCTTGCACCATTTGGCAATGCTAATACTAAGTATAATATAATTTTGCTTATGAATTGAATTATTACTAGGTACCTTACCACACATTCCAAGGTGAAACTAGTTCAGTGAAAAACAACCTATGAAGCCAATAACCCACATTATGAATTAAAAGCAATAATATTTCTCACAAGCAGAGTGCACAGCATAACATCAAGACAATTTAAGGCAACAGCACCACAATTCAAGAATAAAGGCGACTTTATATTAGAAAGATAAAGATAATACACGGATAAATATCGTATCCCAGATTTAATTCATTCTTATAAAGTTTGTGATATTATGAAAAATAGGCTGTAGCAATATGAATCTCAGATAGACTGTAGCAATATGAATTTAAAAGTTTATCAACTGCATATGACAACATGCACATAAACCTTTCCACCATCATATACATTTTTTTTTTTTTTTTTTTACACAAACAAAGACATACCTATCACATCATTCTGTATAACTATAGAGAAAACTGATTACGCACTTGTATGAATAATTCTGTTGAATTTAGTGTTCAACAATTTCACTATATATAAATGAAATTCAAAACAGTATCAATTTTTGTTGCCACTTTGATATACACCCAACATGCCTGTAACAAAGATTTTCTACAACACAGTTTGTTTATTAATACAAAAAATTTGGCTAATACAGATGGATTTGGATCAGAGAGAGATCACATTAAAGGATTTAAAAATTTCATTTATAATACACAGCCACTAGAGAGGAGGAATTATGCATAATAATCTGCCACCATTTTCTTTCATCTAATGATCTGAAAAAACTAACACATTCAACTTCAGAGTCTAGATTTTTTTTTTTGATTTGGTAGTTGTTGGCGCATCGGCTTCTGTGGCCATATTGCACCTCCCAAGGTTTTTGCAGTACTTTGATCCAAGCCCGAGGCGGGAATCGAACCCGCGACCTTTGGGTTGCTGGGCAGGTACTTTACCCACTCGGCTAGCCCGGTCGGCTCAGAGTCTAGATGAACCTGTTGTTCTATCCTGCGAAATGAACTGAAATATAATAAATTTCTTTACGCTAGGACTAAAAGGAGAATAATCTTTAATTTGTCTTTGTAAAAACAACAGATTGAAATATCAGAAGTGGGACAGGTGCAGTTTTTTTTTCAAAATGAAAGGTTGTGTTCGTGCTCTCTCAACTGCTTTCACATATAGTGCACTGGTTTTGTGCACAAAGGTAAAGTAAAGTAAAGTGCAGCCATTATCAACCCACTGCAGGATGGAAGCCTCCTCAACAATTCATGCTGAGGGAAATGGACCATAATCTGCCACGCTGGTTCAGTGCGGGTTGGCAGGTCAACCGTATTCAACAGTCAGGGGCTTGAACCCCTGTCTACTCAAAGAACGTGTGCTACTGCACTCCCGCTCCTGCCCACTCAGCTAATTGTATAACCAATACACTATCTATATATATAAAACGCTTAGAATGCTGCCCAAATATTCCAACTGCTAATTGTTGCTAGCACCTGTTCACGCGGTTCACCTCGCATGACCACCATACCTGGCATTCTTTATTAATTTTTGTACTAACGTTTTTTGTCTGAAGAAAGGCAACCTATGCCTGAAAGCCATCGATGTATGTTTATTTTAGCTGTCTTCAATTTTAATAAACCGTTCTAACTTTTAAGAAGTGTAAAAATGGGTGAACAGTGTGCAAGAACTTTGAGAAAATGTAGAAGAAATGCTAATGAAACATTAGAGATCTAATAGACCGAAACGAGACTCTACGACTATGAAAATGGACAGAAAACACTGAAGAAAGAGAAGGAAGATTGGAAATGAGAAGACAGGCAAAATGCCATAGGTCTAATCAAAGAAGTACCAGATGCAAATAATCAGTAAGCTGTAATTAATGTGGAAGAGCATGACATAGGAAATATGTGTTACAACTGTGAGTATTGCACTGCAAGATACTGGGGACATGAGTTAAACACATCGAATAAATTCACTAAATGCTGTCATGATGAAAAGGTTTCACTAGACTAGGTGTCTGAGACAACTACTCTATTACGAGAGCTGCTTACAGGGGATACACATGAAGGAAATAACTACAGAGAATATATATGAGAGTACAACTCAGCAATAGTGTTTGCATTAATGGGCACAGAGATTAAATTACCACCTGGAAATGGTCCGTACTGTTTTAGAATACACAGCCAGATTTACCATTTGGTTTCACCACTATATCCAAATGAGGCAAATAAGCCAGGACATGGACAACTTTATATTTTCGATTCTGCTAAAGCAACAACAAAAGGGCTTGAAATGGGGGGGGGGGGAGAGGGAATCAAACCAAGGGTGTATGGCAAAGTAATGCAACAATTGGACAAGATGCTGCAACAAGTTAACCCATTTGCTGAGTCATATAAATAAATGCATCAAATAACCCAGGCCAATCCAACAATGAATGTGCACATGGCATTTATAAAAGACCCAGACTTAGGTAAGAGAAGATATAATGCACCTACATCCAAAACGGAGGTTGCTGAAATATTTGTTGGAGAAGATGGGAAACCACCTAAATAGAGACATATGCATAAATCCCACAGGTGACTGCTGTAAAATTATATCACCATTAAACAAGAATGCTGAAGACTGAAGGATCTAGATTAAATTATTTATGCCACAATTATAAAGATGGCATATGTTACGCCAGGTACAACTAATATTACATATATATACTGTAGGTTCAATAGCAAGTCAAGTTTGGAAACTGAGTCTAGAGTTATAGAGTATGTAAAAAGCAGTTGCAGAATACATAAAGCAGTTTTCCTTTCACTACAAAGTTCAAATAACATGGATTCATGCTGCATGACACTTTTTCAAAACATCTTTCCCTTCCCATTTTCTATAGAAAATGTCAAAAGATGTATACCACGATACTATTTTCCATAATATTTAAACATAAACATGTCTAGTTCGAATCATACTCTAAATATATATTCATTCCTAATTTTTTATTAGCAATTAAAAAATGTCTTTATCATCAGAGAGCAACAAAAAAACTTCATTAAGAGTTCTGTGGAAATAGTAGCCTATTTCCACAGAACTCTTAATGAAGTGTACCTTCTGTATTTGGGAAAATACATATGAGAACAAGTTACATAAATTATGCATTGCATTACACATCTCCACAATTCATAGTGTTTCTGGGAGTACTTTTAGTGCTAATTCTAAAAATCCAAGCCGTTTTTACCTACCACATGAAGTTTTTTTACAAACAGTAAAACGTGTGTACTTAGACACACACACATTCCATGTATACTACTTACTTACCCAAGAGGAGCTAAAGAAAACCAGGAACACAACAATGAAGATGGACAGATGAAATTCAAAAGTTCATGGGCAGCAAATGGATGAGCACCGCACAAAACAGAAGGAACTGGAAAGTTTCTAGAGAGGTCTTCATCCTGCAGTGGATCGGAAATGGCTGATGATGATGTGAATACAACATTAGTTTCAGCAAAGTGTTCAAAGTCTTCACCAAAAGCTGTTAGGCCAGAACTTCAGGGACCTGAACTACCACTTGTTCTTAAATGTATGCCATCAGATCCTAAATGTGACATTTGTGATTTACAGGATTATAAAAACTATTCTGATGAAGAAATCTGGACCACAGCTGTTTACACAAACGGCTATGGTCGAAAGCTGCAAATCAGTTCTATGATCTCATAAGAGACTTAAATCTACCCAAAGGGTCTGCAGAGCTTTTAGGGCCAAGACTAAAGAAACTAAAAATAAGAAACCTGCTGACTCAGGAACAGTCTTTTCATGGTATAGACATTGCAAAAATTAACTGGTTCCCGACTTTCAAAAAGAGGGCTCCACAACATACTGCAACAACATTCCTGCAGTTATGAAATTTTTTTGGAATTTACTACTAGCCAACAGAGTGGTGGTTATTTATTGACTCATCAAAGCTAAGCCTCAAAGGAGTTCACCTTTACAATGGAAACAACTATACATCCATTCCTGTAAGCCATTCAACACACTTAAAGAAAAACTGAAAATGAAGCTTCTTTTGGAAAAGATTCAACACAAGGTTAACAGGTGGCTAATGTGTGAAGATTTTAAAATTACTCCTCTGCTAATCAGCCAACAACTTGGTTACACAAAAATGCCTTGCATTCTGCATGAATAGTAAAACTGAGCAAGAAGTCAACATGGAGAAAGAAAAGTGTAGCACGAAAGACAGCCTCTGACACCAGGTTCAAAAAATTAAAGACGAGCTACTAGTAGATCGAAACAAGTACTGCTACCTCCTCTGCATATAAAGCTAGTTTTAATGAAACAGTTCACCCAAGCCCTGAATAAAGAAGGCAATGTTTTGCAAGTATGTTTACACTAAATTCCCATTGCTTACACGTGGAAAAATCAAAGCAGGAATTTTTGCTTTACCTCAAATCCACAATCTGCTGCTAGATTTGAAGAATTCATGAATAAAAGTGAAAGAGAGACACTTGGACTGGCTTTAAATTTGTAGTACACACTTTTTAGGAAACAACTTCTGTATTGTACTCAAAGTGTTCACCAAAACCTCACCACACGATATCCACACAAGGGGTAGCTGTAAAGTGAGATGAGTAGCAGTTATTTTGAGAGTGCACAGAGAATGTTAGCAGGAGAGACTGCTTCTACAGAAATGGCATACACTTAAATAGAAAGGGTGCAAGAATATTTGCTGATGCTATTGAGGCAGTGTTAAGTGGGTTGTAAAACTGCTAGCTTGAGAGGAATACACAGACTAATAGATTAACAAGAGTCGGTGGAAGAGGTGAAAGTGATTCTCGCACTGTTTCTACTGGAATGAGGAGTAGCAGCCTTTAAAGCAAGGTGCTGACGATTTCAAAGACTCCTGGGAGTCATCATGAAACAAGTAAAAACATGGCCAGTATTAGAGTACCTAAGAATAAGAACAGGTGCATGTCTACTTGCATGTACACCAGTGCTAGGAACATAGTAAATAAATTTGAATTTGAAGTGCTGGTCACAACACAAAATGCAGACATCATTGGAATATCAGAGAAATGGTGTCACTCCGATATAAGGGACAGAGGATATGAACATGGGGAGTACAATGTGTACAGAAAGGACAGACAGGATAGGAGGAGGCAGGGTTATGCTTTTAGTTAAGGAGCACAAAATCTAAGGCAGTGCATCCAGTTGACATGGGTAGCCAGCACAATGTTGACTCAGTTTGGTGTGACATAAGCACTAGGAAAGAAAAAAATGAGAAACAGAGTGGGCCAGTAAATCAGAATGTCTTATAACAGAGGGATTTTATCTGGAACTTGTGGGTTGGTGACTCACAGACTAGCAAGACTTTTGTGAATTTATTGGATAACTGTTTTCTACAGCAGCATGTCAGTTTGTTTGTTATTTGGTTTTTAGGAGCATTAGCAACTAAGGCCATATTGCTCCGGGGATATGGCCTTAGTTGCAAAAACCTTAGTTGTGGTGGTCATTCCCTGACCTTTCCTCATCCTCCATATTTGGTGGTCATGGGCTCGAACCCCGGTCTAATCAAGAAGCGTGTGCCACGCACTGCTGCTCCTGGCTACAGAGGCACCACAGCATGTCAGAAAGGAAAAAAGAGGGAGTAATACTCTTGATCTGATTATCAGCAGTGATTATTCATGCATTAAGAATATGCAGATAAAAGAACCACTAGATGGCAGTGATCACAGTGCATTGATTTGAGATTTACTTAAAGATATAACTACCATCAAGGGTGAAGGGAAGGGTTTTTGCTTTCATAAAGGTGAGTATTGCGGTCTCAGGCAGTTTTTAAAATCATGGGACCAACTGATGATGTTACCATCAGCAAATTCTAAATGGGAAGCATTCGCAGAATTAACCATAGAAGCTAATAGTGACTATGCTTTTCATACCTACTAAGAAATACTCTTCAAGATATAGGCCTAAATGGATGTTAGATGAACTGTTGAGACTCATGACAGAGAAGAAAAATATGGGATGCAATTATCAGGCAACAGAAGCCAATGGTATAAACTAGTCTGTAATAAAATCACAGAGGTGATTACACAAACAAAGGCATATTACAAGAAACCTTTGGCAAACATTTCTTTACTTACATAAACATCAGAAGGATGGGGATGAATTGAATAGTAATACAGTGAAACTTCTCCTAACGGACACCTCTCGTTAATGGACATCTCTCTACAACGGACATTTTCAAATTCCCCAACTCACCTCTATTGGTTTTAACGTGTTTGCAGCTTCTGTATAGCGGACATTCTCTGTAACAGATGCGGACAGGCAATCTGCATTGTTTCGTTTAGATTAGCACTTAATTTGATCTCCCCATAACGGACAGCGGGCGAGCTTACGGCCCTTTTTCTAGGAACTTTTCTTACACGTATTGCCTCAATCGTGTGTTTATTTTCTATTTCCGATTCTCTGAATTTTATCAAGGTTTACATTGCGGTTCTAAACCCTTTTTCAAGAATTTTAAGGCACGTGTAAAACTTCTGATGAATTCGGTATGTGCAGGGGGGGGGGAATATGGTCGGCCTTTCGTCTTTTCAGTTTCAGTTTTCAGTTTTGTTCAGTGTCGTGTGAAGTGCACAATGTCTTCTCGTAAACATTTAACTTTAAAAGATAAAGTCAAACTCATTAATGCATATGATCGGCAAAAAAATAGTGTTCGCACTCTCGCTGCAAAATTCAAAATTGGGAAGACGCAGGTAAGCGACATCCTAAAGGGAAAAAAATGAACTGCTCAAACAATTTTGGCAACACGGAAATGATCAGGTTCAAAAATCATTCCCGAAAACTGTTGGACTTGAAATTGACAATGTTACGTATGAGTGATTTTGTCGCGAACGTGCTAAAAAAATTCCCATTAATGGGCCTATTATTAGGGAAAAGCTTTGGAGGTTGCGAAATCTATGGGAGTAAATGAGTTCAAAGCTTCTGTGGGATGGCTAGACAAGTTCAAAACTCGGCATAAAATTTCTTGGAAAACCGTAAGTGGTGAAGGTGGATCTGTTGATACTGGGGTTGTAACAGAGTGGACCATCAAATTGGAAGATTTATGTCGTGATTTTGAAGCTAAGGATATTTACAACTGTGACGAAACAGGGTTGTTTTTTAAAGTTCTTCCTGAAAAAACAATGAGTCTAAAAAACGAAAAGTGCCAGGGCGGAAAAATTTCTAAGGAACGCTTGACTGTACTATTGTGTACAAATATGCTGGGAGACTTTGAACAACCTCTTGTTATAGGAAAACCAGAAAATCCTCGTTGTTTCAAGGGCATAAAGTTGAATCTTGAATGTTGATTGGAAGTCTAATAAAAAAGCGTGGATGACACGAGATATCATGAGCGAATGGATAAGTCACTTTAACCAAAACATGATTCGTCAAAACAGAAAAATTATTCTTTTCATGGATAATGCTGCATCTCACCCGCACATTGAATTGTCCAACATTCAAATCGTTTTTCTGCCACCAAACACATCTGCAGAGTGTCAGCCCTTGGATCAAGGGATAATAAAAAATTTTAAACTTCACTACAGAAAACGTGTTTTAAGACATCTCATTGCAAACATGAACGATGTAACATGTGCGAGTGACCTTGCAAAGAAAATCAGCATCCTAGATGCGATTCAATGGATTTCCTCTTCAGTAAACGCAATTAGAAAACAAACTGTCGTGAACTGTTTTGTAAAGTCTGGCTTCTCAAACGCAAAAATTGAAGTTGTGAACAGCAATGTGGAGCACCAAGAAGAACAAGAACTTCATCTATTGATGTACGATACTTCAGCTACAAGTAACCCGGCTACAAAGATATAGACTCGAACCTCACTACAGAAGATGGTGCTATAGATAACGACATTACCATCGATATTTTTCAAGAAGTTCCTCATGAGGATGAAGAAATGGAAGGAGGTCATTATGTCGAAGAACATATTAACGACGAACTACCGATGAAAATAGAAGAAGCGCTCATACAAATCAATCGTTTAAAAATGTTTTTTGCCGCTGAAGTATCTTACTGAAGGACTTTCGATGGTTTCTTCACTCCAAACAAATGTTGAAAACAAAATTATCAGCCGGAAGAAGGTGCAGAAGAAAATAAGTGATTACTGTATGTATTTTTCTTAAGATAAAGTCATAATATGCATAGCACAATTGTATGTATATTATTTACAAAAATATTGTGCAAAATCTGTATATAATTTAATTTAATTTTACATTAAACGTTTAACAATTCTTCTTTATCTCTTGTGTATGTAATTGTATATTATTTACAAAAATATTGTTCAAAATCTGTATATATTTTAATTTAATTTTACATTAAACATTTAACGATTTTTCTTTCTTTTTTTTTTTCTCCCTCAGACTTCTTGTTAGCGGACACTTCTCTCTAACGGACACATTTTCGTTCCCCATGGCTGTCCGTTAAAGGGAAGTTTCACTGTATTATTTGCCATATAGTGCAAGGAAGTCACAGGCCTTTGCTGCACTAGCAAAAAAAAAAAGTAGATAAGAAAATACAAATTACGTGCTTCCCTCCTCACACAGGTAACTATTCAGATGACCTTTGAATTTATTCAAACTGTCAGCCTCAACTACCTGTGACAGCAACTCGTTCCAGCAATCAACAACTCACTGGCTAAATTAAAACTTCCTACAATCTAATCTAAACCTAAACAACCTGGAATCCTTTATAATAGTGAGAATTCCACCTTCATTCATTCATTTTACTAATCTGTCTCAGAGCATTATATACCTCAATAAAGTCACCTCAGAAGTGCCTGGTTTGCCAAGATCTGTAGCCCACATAATCGGATAATTTCCTCATATAGTTTTCCTTCTACTGATCTCACCATTCAAGTTTCCTGTCTTTGGACCCTTTTAAGAAGTTCAATGTCTTTTTTTAGATGTGGTCTCCATACTTGAACAGAGTATTCCAAATGTGGTCTTACAATTGCCTTATACAGTGGGATTATAACCTCCCTATCTCTACAGGATAATGTTCAATAAAACACCGATAGGACGCGATGGGCTTCCCTGGTTACCTCTTTACACTGTTCAGAAATCTTCATATCTGCCTGTATTGTAACTCCCAGAACCCTTTCCTCCTCCACTGTTTTTAATTCAAGCACAGCAAGTGTATAATTTATTTGTTGGTTGATATTCCCCAAGCATAAGACCTTGCATTTAGCAGCATTAAAACATAGCTGCCACTTCTCTGAAGTAATGCTGCTTGGCACTGATCATTAACAACTATGCCAATCTTAACGTCATCTGTAAATCTGATATCATACCTTCTATCCCTTCGTTGATGTCATTTATTAAAATGAAAAACAACGGTGGTTAAAGAACCGATCCTTGAGGGACACCACTGCTGACATTACAGCAATCTGAAGAATATCCATTAATCACAACATTCTGCCACCCAGCATTCTATCTTAGAATCTTACCAGTAATCACAACCTGTACAAAACTTATACTGTAACCTCTCATAAGGGTCTGAGTCAATTTCTTTGCTAAAAATCCAAATAAACTATGTCGGAATTGTTCCCTAATGCAGCACATGAGTAACTGTGTCAAAATAAATTTTCTGTTTATACTCCAGCACAACAACCAAGTCAGTAAAGGTTACAATAAATCTTCAATACAAATATTTATCGTATTTGGTAGTCACAGGCTTGACCCCCGGTCCACTCAAGGAATGCTTGCTATGCACTCTGGCTCCTGACCACTGGGCTACGTCAGGCCTTAATATAGCCTACTAAAAAAAAAAAAAAAAAAAAGCCATGTTCTGTGTGTGTCTTTCAGAATGCCATATCTATCTAGATTGCATTCCCTGGACTGCATTCTTAATCATTGCCACTAAGATTTTTCCTACCACTGAAGTCTGATTAACTAGTCTGTAGTTACCAAATTCACTCTTAGAACTGCATTTATATACTGGCGGTACATTGGCACTTCTCTATTTCAAAGGAATCTCCCCGAGTCCAAAGATGCCCTCATAATTAACCTTAATGGTTCAATACACTCTCTCACACGCTCCCTCACTACAGGGTATATGCCATCAACTCCGGAAGCATCATTTGTCTTTATGCTCAGAAGTTTTTCTAATAAACTATCATCTGTAATTACAACTTCACTAATTTCATATGGCTCTGCCTCACTCACATAGCCTCTTCTCAGTGTGAAGGGTCTTTCGTCAGTAAAGGCCGATACAAAGTACCTACTCAATTCATCCATACCATCAGCTGGGTTAGCTAAGACTTTTCCACACCCAGTGCACAAGGGTCTGATCTGGTTTACTTTCTTCTTTACCGTATTCACATACATGAAAAATTCCTTGATCCCATTTTTTGCTCTCCTAGCCAATGCTTTCTCATACACAGCCATGTCCTCCCTGACCTTATTTGTACTATTACAGATAAACTTCTACCTGTTGCATGCTTCAGTACTTTTCATCGCTCTGTAACTGTCCCATGCTACCTCTTTCTGCTCTACATTGGTCCACTTCTTATTGATGGTTCGACTGTTGATGATCCTGCTCAGGTTGCTTACAAAATAAATGAGTATTTTGCATCTACATTTACACACAAGGATTTCTTCAGGGAAGGGGATGCCAAAAGTTTATCAAACTAACAGAGAGCTAAATTATTTTGTAATAACAGAGAAAAAAATGGAAGAGAAATTGTAGAAGTTAAACATAAGAAAGGCACCCGGTGTGGACGTGATCTATTGAATTATATTAAGGGAGGCAAGCAAAGGAAGTAAACAAACTCTTAGCCATAATTAAGAGAGCATTCTTGGATTCAGGAGAGGTCCTTGCGAACTGAACAGATGTTAATGTATTCTCAATTCACAAAGGAAAGCAAAGGGTGACATGAGTAATTACAGACCTATTAGTTTCACTTCTATTCCAGGGAAAATAATGAAATCACTGGAATAAGAAGTAATGCAGGCTCATCTAGACAAGGCTGCAATTATACTTCAGACACAGCATGGCTTTGTTAAAGGGAAATCTTGTCTGACCAATTTGATTGGATACTATGATGTGTCACAAAGGAAATGGATAAAAAAAATAATTTTGATATCATATATTTGGATTTAAGAAAAGCTTTTGATACTGTTGCACACAAAGACTGCCGTACAAATTGGAGCAGTGTGGCATTATGGGCAAGTTGCTGTGATGGATAAAGGGATGGTTGAGTGAGAGAAGACAAAGAGTGGTAATCAATGGACATTGCTCTTCATGGACTAATATTATTAAAGGAGTCCCCTAGGGCAGTGTTCCGCAACCTTTTTCTCTTTATGGCACACCTTAAGCTATCCGCGGCACACACCTTACGTTATCCACGACACAACATGTCACATCAAAATCTTAATCACCCAAAAAGCATAGTTTATGGCAATGTTAATATGAATATGCTATAAGTCACAATAAAATCGATTATTATTGTTCCTACAATCCAAGGAAATTGGCTCCTGGATATACTAACATTTTATGAACCCTAAATCACTGTACAAAAGCAACATGAAAAAAAAAATAATAAAACAAAATAATAATAAAAATTCTATTAGTATTAAGCCAAATAACTATGCATACCTTCAATGTGATACTTGTGCCTGCTTTGCCAAACACAGATGACTGATGCATGGTAGAACCGTTGACAATGCAAGCGTCATTTCTTCATCAATGGATCTGAGTCTCTCCCTCTTTAATGTTTTAATTACAGTCAAGGTTGAAAAGCCCAGTTCACACAAATATGTAGTTGAAAATGGTAATAACATATTAATTGCCATCTTAGAGCTAGCAGTGTATTCTTTCCTTATTGACAACCAAAACGTGTCCAATTGCACTTCACAATGTTTATATTCTGTCCGCCTCCAGATCTGTTAGTTGCTCTTGTACTTTTATCGGAAGAGATTTTGTATCTGCAACAAATGGATCATGAATCCAGTCGAAATCGTCAACGCTCTCTCCAAAATGATCCTTGAACTTCTGCTGTAAGTTATCTAAATGTTCTTTAATGAAGTCCATCACCACTTTATTACCAGCAGCAAGTGGCTATACAGTTGGGAATATCTCAAACAACCCATTTGCAATGCATTGTATCCACAAATCCAGCTTATTCTGAAAGCCCTGAGCTTATCCATACTCATAAAAAGATTTTCGTTCTTGCTTTGCATTTTTCGGTTCAGCGCATTCAAGTGAACAAAAATATCGGAAAGATATGCCAATTTAGTCACCCATTCATCATCTGCAAATAACTCTGCATGCTCGTGCTCCTCAACTGTTAAAAACATCTGTACCTCCTCCTTAAGTTCAAAAAGGCGTGTTAACACTTTACCAAGTGACAGCCACTGTACTTCTGTATGTAGCAAGAGTGTGGCGTGTTCAGATCCCATTTACTGACACAAAACAGAAAAAAAACGCAACAGAATTGAGGGGCCGCGATTTGATGAAGTTAATGACTTTTACTACTTTGTCCAGCACAACTTTCAGAGCAGATGGCAAAGACTTAGCAACAATGGCTTGTGGTCACATCGTATGTCAGGATTCACTTTGCACACTTTAGCTGCAATGCCTTTAACTTGACCTGTCATGGAAGTGGCTGTTTGTGCAAACACTAACACAATCCTTCCAATTTAATTCATTTTGGAGCATATATTATTATTAGCCATATGGTGCAAGGAAACACGAGGCTTATGCTGCAACAGCCAAAAAATAATTTTCCGAGTTACCCTGAGAGAGAGAGAGAGAGAGAGAGAGAGAGAGAGAGAGATAAAAAGGAATCACCAAGAAAGTGAAGAATGATGACATCCAGCTCAGGACCTACGAAATATTTCTTCACCGGTGGATCGCTTGGGTAGTACTTTGCAAAAAAAAAGAAATTTGTTGCAATTACATCTCCATCGATGAACCGAATGTTGGCAAGAAGTTGAGCCTGACCGCAAACGTCTGTGGACTCTTCGATCCAAAGTGAGAACTTCTGACTGCTGTTGATCTTCTCCTTCATAATGTCTTCAATGTCACTGGACATATCACTGATTCGGCGACTGACTGTGTCAGCTGAGAGTGGAATTTTTGAAATTTCATTAGCAGTTTTGCCATTCCTTGACAAGCCTGCATTAACGAAGTTTCGGCTATTGTGTGTGGCTTCTTGGCCTTTACGATAGATTCAGCTACTTTATAGCTAGCTTCCTATACTTTTTCTGAAATATGTACTGACGAAGTCATGAACGTTGCAACAACCGTCGAAAATAATTGATATCTTTGCACGCCAGAGAAGACTGTTTCGTTGAGAAATACCGTTTCAGTTTACTGGGAACCATAGCAACATTGCTCAGTTTTCCTCTGCACATGAGACACTTGGAGGTTGAGAATGTTTTATACCACACCAGAAAAATTTAAAAGACAAATAATTATTACTATACTGTCTGCACACTGATTTTTGTTTATTTTTTTCGGGCTCGGCACTTTCAGTACTTGCACCCTTGGATGGAATATTCCTTACCAGGAACTTGTCCATTGTTAAAAAAAGAAAATCAACAATGTTATGGCTCACGATAACAGTTTTCTGACTATTTCAGAGTGCAGCTGTGAGAAAACTGAAAGTAATAGAAGTGGGACCAATACTCTTTGAACAGAGTTGTTGTGGTGTTTTCTGGCACAAGGGCAACTTAGGCCACATTGTGCCTCCCAAATAAATTGAATTTACATATAAGAACTGCTTGTACAGCAGTTAGAAACAGTCATACATTTTAATTTGTTTTAAATAGAAAAAGAATTCAAAGAGATTTGCTTCTTTACCTATGATGCTATTGAGAGACAGAGGTTGTTGCAGATCTGAAATTAAACTAAAAGCCATTCGTCGGGCATTGTTAAACAAGCTACATTCAAGGAGTATATGTTTTACTGTAAATGGTTGTGATGTGTGAGGTGAGTGTGACCTATTCAGATTCTGGCTAAGATTACTTCTTTTCTATTTTTACAAAGGCTAGAAGCCCATATTTGTGATTCAGGTTTTATTTGAAATAGCTTGTTATTTGTTTGCATTTTTCACAGAAGTGTCCACTGTTCCATGCATGTTCTCCGTGTATTGCGTTTATAATCGCGATATGGGACCAAATCATTGGAAGGATGCTTTGCAGCATCATCTGTACATTCATTTCACAGAATACCACTGTGACCTGGGATCCAAGAGAAGACAACAGTTTGCTGATGCTCACGAAGACGTATCAGCTCATGTTTTATGAGCTTCAATAAAGCACTGCAAGGTGTAGAACTTCTTTTCAAAGCTAAAAGAACACTCTGTGAATCAGTATATATTATGCTTTTATTTATTGACAGCAGTGAGATCTTTTTTCAGGGCGAGCTTGATGGCATGGAGCTCCACAGTATAACTGCTGCATTCAGCTGGAAGTGACACTGGGACAGTCATATTTGGGAAGACAGCAGCTGCACCTACTTGACTGTCAGACTTTGAACCATCAGTGTAAATTTTAGTAAAGTGGGAATACTTTTGTGTGTGAGCAAAACGTAGTTGTTGGATATTAATATTTGCTATAGAACCTTTACCCCATTGCTCAAAGTATTTATCACAATAAAGTGTGAAGGTAGAGTCCACAGGGGATCCTGATCTTTTGCTTCTCTGAGAATATTATCAAGTTTAATGTTCTAGCTTTCTGTTAGATTCTGCAGTCTGATACCAATAGGCTGAATTGTTCTGTGTTTATTTGCATAGTGAGTTTTCCACAGAGGATCATGCAGTAGTGGCCAAACAGGATGAGTAGGCAGGCTTTTAATCTTAGCTGAGTAGTTCATCAACAACTTTCTTCTGATGCTAAGTGGAGGTTCATGAGCCTCAACATAAAGACTTTGAACTGATGATGTTCTGTATGCACCTAGAGCTATCATAAGAGAAGACTGTTGGATGGGCTTAAGATGGACCAAGGTGCTCTGGCCCATCTTACGCCCATCCCTGGCTGAGTCATAAACAGGTGCTCCATGATCTAGCCGAGATCTAATTAGGGACTTATATAAGTGGAGCAGAGTATAACAATCTGCACCCCAAGATATACTGGAGATAACCTGGAGTATGTTCATTTTCTTTGTGCAAGTGGTTCTTAAATATTTGATTTGCTCCTGGAAATTTAACTTCTTATCAAAAATTAGCCCTAGGAGGCAAATACTATTCACAATTGGCAGAGGAAGATTAGCCAAGTGCAATTCAAGTTCAGGATGTATTCTGCACTTGGTGCAGAAATGTATGGCTGTAGATTTATAGCTTGACATGTTTGTATTCATTTTGTGCCATCCATAATTCATTGTTATTAATGGATATTTGTAGATGTCTCTCAATATAGTTCATATTCTAAGAATGGCAGGATATGGTAAGATCATCTGCATAGAGATACAAATCAAAAGTGTTTAGAATGCTATTTGTGATGTTGTTTATTCGTATTGCAAACAGAATGGCACTAAGAACAGAGTCTTGTGGGGCTCCTTCTTGAATGTATGTTTGAGATAAAACCTGCTGGTACCTAACTTGGAAAGATCTGTGCCGAAGGAAGTTTTGAATGAAAAATGGTAAATCGCCTCTCAAATGAATAGAATGGAGATATCTTAGGATACCGTAGTGCCATGTGTGGTATCAAGGGTCTTCTCTATATCAAGGCATATCATGACAAGATGTTGATTTCTGATGAATGCATTTCTTATGTTTGATTCGGCTTTTGTCATTGAGATCTAGGGAAGATCTATTCTTTTGAAAGCCAAACTGATTATGTTTTGGGATTCAAGGTACCAGATGAGTCGATGATGAACCATTTTTTCCAAAGTCTTACTCAGACAGCTGGTTAGAGAAATTGGTCTATAGTTGTTGGGAACTGAATGATCTTTTCCAGGTTTAGGTATGGCTATTACATAAGAATGTCACCAGAAAGTGGGGAATATATGTTCTGAGAATATCCTATTGTAAAAGTTTAGCAATGACAATAGTGATTTCTGATTGAGGTGTTGAAGCATTATATTGTAGATTCCAACAGGACCAGGAGAGCTATTTCTTGAGGTATATATAGATTTTTCCAGTTCAGATATTGTGAGTGGTTGGTTATAGGGTAAAGGATATGTAGTTTTGAAGTTCAGCTTCCTTTTCTAAGCTTCAGTTTTTTGAAAAGATGGCTGATATGCAGTTGAGGCTGACAATTCGCAGAACACTGTTCCTAAGGCACTGGCAATTTCCTCAGCACATGAGATCTCCTTCTGATTACAATTAATAATAGAAGGCAACATATGATATTTACTGTTTAGCTTCTTTATTTTTTCCCAGATTATTTGGGTATCTGTATCTTTGTTGATTGAGGAGGCAAATTTTATCCACGAGTCTTTTTTCACTTTCCGCTGGATATAACGAGCTTTGGCTCTCAGTCTCTAGAAGTTAATAAGGTTGACAGTAGTGGGATATTTGCGGAAGGTATTCCATGCTACGTTTTTTTCTCTCTTCGCTTTGTTACAATCACCATTCCACCAGCGATTGGAATGCCGATGGTTACTTATTTGAGACTGTGGGATAGCAGCTTTTGCAGCTGTTAGTATCCGCATTGTGATATGATCAATGACACAATGTCAATAGCAGAAGACTCTATGATGTCATCATCAAAAGATACATGACTGGTAAATTTCATCCAGGTTGCTTTGGAAAACTTCCATTTTGTTTTTGTTTCGGTTTTTTTGGAATGGGTGGTTTGAATACTACAGATCAGCGGATAGTGGTCACTGTTTAGAGGATTGTCATGTACATTCCAATCTATAGTTGGGAAGAAGATCGGAGAGCAAATTGTGAGATCTATTGCACTGGTTGACCCAGTAGGAAAATGGATGTAAGTGGGTAAGCCTAGTATTAAATAGTGTCAAATTCTCTCGATCAAGTAACATTTCAATAAGTTCACCACGTCTTTCTGAGACCAGAGAACCCCATAATGGATGATGCCCATTAAAATCTCCTAGTAAACAAATAGTAGATGGTAATTGAGAAATTGGATTTACCAGTTGCTGAATTGTACATGATTGGTTCGGCGAAAGATAAATTGAGGCCAGTGTCAATGTGATACTGATTACTATATGGGTAGCAACAGCTTCTAATGGTGTTTGCAATGGAACGTGCCTGGAGGGGACTTGTGATTCCACTAGCATAGCTACTCCTCCTTGGGGGCTGTTAGTTTCAGATAGATTTTTTCTGAAGACAGTATAGTTTTTGACTGAAACAGATATTTTTGTAACGGTGAATTAGTTCATAGATATCCTCAACATTGCTGCGAAAACCTCTGCAATTCCATTGTATGATTTGTTCCATTATTTGGTTTTGTGAGCGGAAGAGGAGTCTGCCTGCTTTTTGTGAGTGGCTTGTTTATATCTGTCGGGTTTTGATTTTTCTTTTCTTGAAAAATTTGGGTGTCATAAGTCATTGCCTTCTTCCATATCATCATCTGCATGTATTTCAAGCAGACCTTCTGGGTTGGTGGTATCATCTGTGTCCATGCTTGATAGGGGAGATTGCTTCACCTCAACAGGATCAGATTTCTGCAATTTATCCACTGCTTGACAATGGGGAACTCTCTGGGATGGCACTGTTAGTGGTGTATTATTGCATTGGTCTACTATGTTTGGTGGAGATGGATGCTGAACCAAGAGAACTGATCGGGCCCAGTCTGAGATCGATGTGTATGGAGGGATGGACACTTCCGTCTGACATGCTACTGCTTGGTGACTGTAAGTAGCAGAAGCATAGGTACATTTTGGCATACTTAATTTTACTTGTTTTCTTGCCTCTTGGTAGGAAACTTTATTTTCAATTTTATACTTTTGTATTTTTTTCCCCAACTTCCACAGGTTGCAGTCTTTGGAATATGCTGGGTTTCCCTTGCAATTTGAACACTGAGAGGTTGAAGCCTTACAATCTGTTTGTGTATGAGTTTTATACCCACAGTTTGCACATGTGTCTCCACGGCATGCATCTGAGAATGGCCGAATTTCTGGCATTTAAAACATCTTAGGGGGTTCGGGATATATGGCAGAATGAGACAGTTTAAATATCCTGCCTTGATTGAAGCTGGTAGGTTTGGAGAACTGAAAGTTAAAATTATACTCCAGGTAGGAACAAAACTGCCATCTTTTGGAATCATGATTCTTTTTTGCCTGAGTGACTTTTTGTTCTTTAAGTTCCTGGACTATTTCATCTTCAGGAACGTTCAATAGATCCCATTCAGTGATCACTCCCTTTGAAGAATTGAGGGTGGTATGTGGTGTAATTTGAACTGGGATTCCACTCAAGGATGTCAGGCGTAATAATAGCTCAGAGTGTCAAGAATTGGTGGTCTCTATTAATAAATCTCCAGATTGGAGATGTTTCACCATTTTCGGTGAACCTGCAGTATGTCCGAGGCTTCTCTGAATGATGAAGGGGGAGAGTTTGCTCACAGGTTTTGTTGACAGAGAATGTATTATCAGGAATGCTGGTAATTCCTGTCTGCCAATGTTGTTTTTCATTCTCTTCGATAGAGAGAAGTCATGGTCAGTGTCATGGTTATCATTTGGTTGAGAGTTCTTTGGCTCTAAACGTGGAAAGTCATTTGTTTCCATCTCTGCTCCTTTGACTCTGAGGGGTTGGTTTATCCCCCACGTTACCGGCCCCACCATGTGGAGGCAGGAGCAGTGCCACAAGTGACCAAGCAGTTGTTTAAATTAGCAAAGTTAGTTAATAATAAATATAAAGACTAAGAAAAAAAAGGTGGATTTCCTTTCTTGGTTCTTACTTTTGATCTCTAAAGTGCAGAACCACTTCAAGTAAACAAAGGAATAAGCACACTAGAAAAGAATCAAAACTATCACTTTAGAGAGCACACTATAAATCTCAGTAAGAAAATCGCTTGGCACTCGAGGCCCTTTGAACAGAGGGGGGCACATCTATCGCTTTAAAATATAGTCAAATAACAAAGGGTGGGTGCATCAGCAAAGGAACAAAGTAATAAGTTGAAGTAGCACAGACAGAGACAAATATCAAAACAAGCCAATAAAATAATAAAAGACAGGGGATGTTTTGCTAATCCTTACACTTTTAAGGAACAGCACATAAGTAACTAACTTAACAAGCAGCATCTTATTTCAGTCAGCGCAGTGACAAAACGAGAAATAATGGAAGGGCAAAAACATAAATAACTTTAGAAAGCAAGTTTTGGATACCACAAAAAATAATTTACTGTCCCACACATACAACATTGTGTTTCAGTAAAAATGGCGTATTGTGAAAAATAACAATGAGTAGCATTACAAACATATATAAAAACTATAACTGGGAATATAATGTACAGGTAATTTCTTATAATAAGTAAAAGTTCTCAATTTCTAATCATAATATGTATAGTATTATTTATAGGAATCAGTAAAGTTATTACAGCTTCAGCAAAGTTCACAGCACACCGGTTGCGGAACACTGCCCTAGGGTTTGGTGTTGGGCCCATTGTTGTTTACTAAATTTATTAATGACAGGAATGATGTCATGCTACTGCAACAGAAGCTAGAAAAGTTAGCCAAATGGGATGAGTAATGGCAATTAAAGTTTAATATTGACAAATGCAAAGTACTGTATGTAGATAACAGTAACTCCAGAGTTACATACCAACAGTGTGGTACAACACTCAAGCTAGTGGAAAATCAGAAACACCTGGGGAAAATTTTTCAGTAGGCTATGAAGTTCTCTGAGCAATGCAGACAGGCTGCCAGGGCAGCTTATGGGGGTTTTGTCAATGATATACAGGAATTTTGCTAGCAGGGATATGGAGGTTATTATCCTATTATATTAGAGCTGGAAAAGGAATTAGAATATCATTGGTTTGGCTGAAACAAGAAGAAGAAATGAATCACTTAAGTTTATCAAATGGAAATCTGCTGTACACCAATGGAAATAGTGAAAGGAGTGAAGGTGGAGTTGGGTTTCTGGTCCATAAAGATTTTAAAAACAACATTTTGGAATTCAAAAGTACATCACCAAGGGTGTCAAGACTAATACTCAAGATTTCTAAGAGGTACAAGCTAAAGATTATAATGATTTATGCACCAACATCGAACCATGATGATGAAGAGGTTGAAGAAATGTACACCGAAATTGAGAGCCTTCTAGATGAGCAGAAAACCCACTACACTATTATTATGGGAGACTTCAATGCTAAGGTTGGAAAAAGACAAAACAGCGCAGAAAGGGGAACTATAGGAAATTTTTGAATTGGTGAAAGAAATGAAAGAGGCAAAAGACTTGTGGAATTTGCAGAATCTCAAGGACTGTCAGTAATGAACACTTTTTTCAAGAAAAGGGTGAACAGAAAATGGACATGGAAGAGTCCAAATGGATTAACTACTAATGAAATCGACTTCATCCTCACTAACAGAAGATATATTGTGAATGATGTTACCGTCCTGAATAAGGTAAATGTTGGAAGTGATCACAGAATGGTAAGATGTACACTTGATATAGATGTAGGAAAGGAAAGGAAAAAACTGACTCGAGTAAATAATACAGAGGTCTTTGAGATAACAGAAGAGGAGAAAAAGCAGTATGTACTGGAACTTAAGAACAAGTTCGAGCTTCTGCAGACTGCTCAGGACCAAGATATCGACGAGGAATATTACAACTTTTTGAAAGTGATAAAGCCCAAGAAACCTATAGGAAAAAAGAAATCCAAAGAAGAAAAAATTAGTCAAGAAACACTTGTCATGATGAACCGAAGACGACAAATGAAAAGCAAGAAAAAAACACTGACAGGGAGAAAATTGAGCATACTGAGTTATGCAAAGCCATTAGAAAGAGACTCAGAGAGGACATAAGCAGATTTAACACAAGAAAAGTAGAACAAGCATTAAGGGAAAACAAAGGATTTAAATCAGCAGCCATGAGCAGTAATACAGAAAGACAAATGATACTGAAACTAAAGAATAGCGATGGTGTATTTATAAACAGCAGAGAAGGCATAATTCAAATAGCAGAAGACTACTATAGAGAATTATACAAGTTCCTCACAGAACATCTTCCCCACTGCTGATGCCAGCAGTGGGGAAGATGGATTGCAAAGTAGCAACACATACGACATACCCGATATTCTTCCTGATGAGGTAGAACATGCATTGAAGAAAATGAAGAATCAGAAAGCTCCGGGGGAAGATGAAGTTACTGTTGAGTTGTTAAAAGGGGGAGGAAGAGACATAACACAAAAACTGGCAAGGCTCTTCACAAAGTGCATTAGAAAAGTTATGACGCCTAAGCAGTGGAATAATACAATCATAGTTTTGCTGCATAAGAAAGGAGATAAATCAGAAATTGGAAATTATAGACCAATTAGCTTGTTATCCCACATCTACAAGTTGTTCACAAGGGTCATTACTAACAGATTAGAAAGAATACTTGATGAGAATCAACCGAAAGAGCAAGCTGGCTTTAGGACAGGATTCTCAACTATGGATCACCTTCAAGTAATATCACAGCTAATGGAGAAAGCAAATGAATATAAAACACCATTATGCCTGGCATTTGTGGATTATGAAAAGGCATTTGACTCCATACAGCATAAGGCAATGTTTCAGACACTGGAAAGACAAGGCATTGATACCCCATATATTATGATTTTGAAGAAAATATATGAGAGTGCTACCTCCTTTAATTAGACTAGACAAACACAGTAGGAAATTTAAAATTGAGAAAGGAGTTCGACAAGGAGACACAATATCTCCGAAGCTATTTACTGCTGCCCTTGAGGAAGCTTTCAGAAGATTAGACTGGTCGCAGAAAGGAGTCAATGCGAACGGAGAGTACCTAAACCATTTACGATTTGCAGATGACATTGTGGTCATAAGCCACAATCCCAAAGAATTAGAGGAAAATAAATTAGAGGAAACTAAAGATGAATATGGCTAAAACAAAAGTAATGAACAAGTATGCCACAGAAAGGGAAATAATGATTGAAGGAGCAGTAATTGAAAAGGTGGAGTCATATACTTATCTGGGACAGGTTATTAGCTGTAATAATGATAAATGGCTGGAAGTCATGAGAATAAATTTTGGATGGATAGCATTCAGGAAATATAGTCACATACTGAAGAGCAATATCACAGTTTGTCTGAAACGTAAAATAATGAACCAATGTATACTCCCCACCATGACTTATGGAAGTGAAACTTGGGCACTCACCAAAAGAATGGAAGAGAAGCTGAGAACTACACAGCGAAGAATGGAACGAATCATATTGGGAATCAGACTGTTAGATAAGAAGAGAAACATGTGGATTAGGCAGCAAACTCAAGTAAAGGACATTCTTATCAAAACTAAAGAACTAAAATGGTCTTGGGCAGGACACATAGCTCGAAGACATGATGACAGATGGACTAAGAAAATAACAGAATGGTATCCAAGAGGAGCTAGAAGAAAACCTGGAAGACAAAGGCGGAGATGGATAGATGAAATTCATGAGTTTGTGAGTAGTAAATGGATGGCCAGTGCTCAAAACAGAAGGAACTGGAAAGTTGCTGGAGAGGCCTTCATTCTGCAGTGGATTGAAAACGGCTGATGATGATCCTATTATATAAGGCAATTGTCAAGCCCCATCTTGAATGCTGCATACAGGTCTGGAGGCCTCATTTTAGGAGGGATTTAAGACTTTCTATGGATTGAGCAAGCTTAATGCTGATGGGATTCTTCCTCATGCTCAGACTACATATATGAGGGGGCAAATTCAAATTGAGGAAGATGGTTACAGAATAAATCTGTGGATGTTTGCCTTTAGCCAGCAGGTGGTTGAGTGTGGAAAAAGCTTCCATCTGTTGTTATGGAGGTCGATAGATTAAATAAATTAAAGGCAGAACTAGACAAACTATTGGAGGGAATGAATAGGTGAAATGGGAGGGGTTTTTTTTGTTTTGGCTGATGCTGTATGAGTTTGCTTTTTTTGCATCATTTGCCTAATGTGGGTTGGGCTATTGACATAATACATAGTACAAATATTATCTATCAGACTTTTCGTTCCTGAAACAAACTTTCATTTATATTGATTTCTGTGTGGTACACTTGGAGGTTGGGGGGGCAATAATAGGTTCTTAAAGGATTCCCATGAACAAAATGTAGGCCTGAAAATTTGGTGCCAATCTGATATTTCCTTGTTAGATAACCATTGAATATCTAAATCATTAACCAATTAAGTATAAAAATAACTTGAAAGTTTATTTTAGGGGGGGGGGGAAGTATGCCAAATTTCTATTCATCTGATTTTAATGAAATTTGGGAATGGCTTGGCAAATCTTTCTAAAACACCCAAATATAAAATTTTGTCGAAATCCATCCACTAGGAGCCATACACGCCTACAAAAATAAACAAAAAAAAAAAGCTATAAATTAAGTTCCAGGTAATTCCAAAATAGTTATTCTGAAATCCTGATAAAAACACTTTTATCAAAGGCACAGACAAAATAAAAGAGAAGGAATGGAAATAAAACTCTGTAAAATGTTTGTTTTTTTTTGGCATAGTTAATACATACCTATAGTTATGCTGCTACATATGAATTTTTACATACCTGCAAATCAATGCTGTTATTGCCAATCTGATTAACATTAGGCAACGAGCCACCTCGGTATGACCCTAATGACTGAGTTATATGCAAGTGGTGTTTCTGGTATGCTCCCTAAAAGTAAGTTACAAGAAATTGTTAGGCATCACAAAAAACAGAAGCTCTGTTCTTTCTTGAATTGTTTGCATAACAGTGCCATAATGAAAAATTTTATTAAACTCTATAATGGGTCATTCCATATCAAGTGGCCTAGGGGTCCCTGCTCGTCCATCTTCAATTTTGTTGAAACTTGGTGTGGATGTTTAAACAGGTTTCAAATGAGGTTTTGTACAAAATTTCAGTTCAAAATATAGTATGCTTGAGGCATCAGCACTTCTTTTGTGGAGGTCACTTGTGTTAGGCAGAATAAATCACAAAAAACTTTCACAGTTTTAAGTGTTACTGTTGCACAACGGTGAGAGGTAGTGCTCTGAAACTTGGTATACCTAGTTAACTTTTAGCAGAGAATGCAAAACTTTTGGTGTCTAGGCTCAAAAACCTTCACATTTTTTTACAATGCAGTCTAAAACTGGCACCAAAAATTTGTTGCCACAAATTTAAGCAAGATTTTTGAAAGTTATAACTTTTAAATAAAACCTTTGGTACCTTCTTCTTTGGACATTCCACTTACCAACTCATGAATTCAGCATAATTAAATATCAGTTCTTATACTTGTTTTCTGGCTGAAATATTT
Source organism: Mastigoproctus giganteus (assembly GCF_048544385.1). Lineage (NCBI taxonomy): Eukaryota > Metazoa > Arthropoda > Arachnida > Uropygi > Thelyphonidae > Mastigoproctus > Mastigoproctus giganteus. The sequence continues at coordinate 70,687,701 of NC_143576.1, forward strand.
TCCTTCAAAGATTGACTGAAAAATATTTTCCTTCAACGATTGACTGAAAAATTTGAAAGTCAAATTTGACCTATCTTAAGGGGCAAATATCTTAATGTGGAACACCTTCAATTCTCTTGTTTTTGCCACCACTGGAAAGAGCAGAGTTTCAGCTACAAGGGTCATGGTTTATCTGTTTTGTATCTTTGCACTTAAGGCCTTAAAATTAAGCCTAAACATCAAATAGTTTTATGTGCCATATTGTTATTTTGTGAGATCTTTTTTTTTGCAGAACACTTCCATAATCCTGCCTAATGTTTAGAATAATCTAGAAATAGGGTATTAACTATATAATATCAGTGAAGATACACCATAATTTATCCATAAATCAGTGTAAATACACCATAGTTTACCCATAAATTAGTGTAGATAATCCATAGTTTACCCATAAATTAGTGTAGATACACCATAATTTACCCATTGTGAAGGCACAATATGAGATACAATTAAAATGATGCCTTTACACTACATACGTAGTTCAAATTTATGGGTAAACTATAGTGTATCTACACCAATATTATACTGTTAATTACCTAAACCCATAAGAAATTATGCCTTGTGCAGTTTGTCTCCTAAGAAATAGAGTATATTCTAGAATATTCTAGAATACGAGAATATTCTACAATTCTGAAAATACTGATGAACATTCTAGAACTGTGGAATATTCTAGACTATTCCACATATATTTGAACCATGCAGATATTTGAACCATGCTGTTATTAATGTGTTTTATCTTCATGATGAACAGTTTGTTTATTTTGTTCCTCTATTTTTTTATTGTTTGATTGTAATAAAGTTAATTAAGTTCTCATTGCTTGCAGAAATGTCCACTTATTAGTCAGCATGAAAGCTATGGAATCAGAAGATTTTGCTGGAGATAAGCTGGACTCATGCACCATCAGTCATATGGATAATTCTAAATGTCATGTGCTATCCTATACATGCAAAACTAGGTTAAAATTATTTAAAGAATTTGAAGAACAACAGCTGATAGGCTGACATTGTAGATTAAAACTGGGTTTAGAAGACAATTTCTCTACATCATGAAGTTTTGCTTTTGACAAAATTTGAATTTTTGCAGCATTCATGATGCAATCCCTTCCAGAAAAAAAATATGGTGAAAAAAAAAGTTTACAACCAATTTATTTGTCAATGGCAGACTACCTGAAAGACCTAACAAAGGTAGACATAAAACCAGGCCAGAAGCTGTGCCCATCATGCTGAAAAGAGTCTAACAGCCAAAAAGCAGCAACAGGAACATCAACTTCATCTGGATCAGACCATAATGACAAAACGCATGTGACTGAAAGCTTGAACACAAGTTTGATGGCTATTGGCTCTGAAATTTCAGCGAATGGCTAAGAGAGACTCACAATGCTATGCCAAAAGGAAGGCAAGTCAAGTACAAGATGTAATTGCCAGTAAAATTGCATCTATTGGTGGCTTGGATCCAAATGACATCATGGAGCCAAGTTCAAGTCACCAGTGTGGAAATTGCTTAGATTACAATGAGCTTCTGAAAGAGTTGAAAGAAAAGTTGATGGTATCAAGTCATTCAGAAAAACTTCAAATAATAACAGTAGCTCCAGTTAGCTGGTCCATAAAGAAAACAATGGAAGAGTTTAGTGTCTCAGAAAGAATGCTCAAGAAAGCTAGAAAACTTAAAGCAGAAGAAGGAATCATGGCCATACCTGGAAAAAAGCAAGGAAAAAAAAAACCATCAATAATTTGTAGCTAATGTAGGTCAGACTAGCGAAACCAATATCAATATGTGCCAATTGTTAATTCACAACCTGGCCAATACATTGCCTGTATTTATGACAATAATTGGTGATTTGGAAATATTTGTGAAATATCATTTGAAGAACATGATGTATTGGCAAATTTCATGTATCCTCATGGAGCAGCTTGCTCATTTCATTGGCCTGCTAGACAATATGTCTGCTGGATTCCTGAACAACAAATTATTGCCAATCTTCCAGCTATAAAAACAACAACAATATAGCTTGCCTGAAATAGTAATATCAACCATCAATGAAAAATTCCAGTCCATTACGAAGCAGTGATTCAATATCTTCACACTCACTTGCTTATTTCAAATTGATTATTTTGTTGCAGTTATAACTTCTTTCAAGCTTAGAAACCAGTAGAACATCATCTTTATGCTTGGAATCCTGAATTAAGACTACTTTTCAGGCTTGGGAACTTGCACTAAAAAACCCATGTAAAAAATACAGATCTTTTTGTGCATTGGCAATATATCCTTTCTCCTTAAATCAAAGGGCAAAATAATTGCAGAAAATTTCATTCTTGTAAATGCAATAGATCTGTTGTTATTGAGATGTGAAACTTCACCATCAAATAAGTATGCAAATATTATGTGGAAAATATAAAATGTTTAAGGCCATTTTTTAGGCCTTAAGTAACAAGACACAAAACTGAAAAACCATAATTCTTGTTATGTAAAACCTGCTCTTTCCAAGGATGGCAAAAACGAGAGAATTGAAGGTGTTCCACATTAAGATATTTGCCCCTAAAGATAGGTCAAATTTTGACTTTCAAATTTTGAGTATCTTTGAAGGAAAATATCTCAGCCAGCAAACAAGTATGAGGGCTCATATTTAGTTGGGCTGAATTCATGCAGATGTGAAATGGAATGCCCAAAAAAGAAGGTACCAAAGGTTTTTATTTCAAAGTTATGACTTTCAAAAATCTTGCTTAAATTTGTTGCGACAAATTTTTGGTACCAGTTTTTGACCGCATTGCAAAAAAAATGTGAAGGTTTTTGAGCCTGGACACCAAACGTTTTGCATTATCTGCTAAAAGTTAACTAGGTATACCAAGTTTCAGAGCACTATCTCTCAATATTGTGCAACAGTAACACTTAAAACTGTGAAAATTTTTTGTGATTTGCTCTGCGTAACACTAGTGACCTCCACAAAAGAAGTGCTGGTGCCTCAAGCATACTATATTTTGAACTGAATTTTTGCACAGCTTCTTTGAAAACCTGTTTAACCATCTACACCAAGTTTCAACAACATTGAAGATGGTCGAGCAGGGACCATCTTCAAAATTAGGCCACTTGACATGGAATCACCCTAATGATAACATATTAATTTTTGGATAACTATAATAACCCAGAATTACTCAAATGACTAGCATCATCCAAATAGTTTCTAATAGACATTTATATATAAATATATATTTATATTACAAATATAATTATATTTGTTATTATTATTATGAAAATGAAACACTAATTACCACAAAACAAACTAATCCACAATTAGGGTTATTCCAACAATGTGCTACATTTCAGACACATTGCCACCTGAATATAAATGAATAAATGTAAAAAACAAAATGTTAAATGGAACAAATATTTACATTTTGTTTGTTACACCTGCATATTTAACTTATAGAAGGCACTGGCCATGGCATACTTTATGATTTGATGTTCATTATTTCTTTTTGTGTTTCGATCATATAGGAACATACACTAAATTTTTCAAGATTCAATAACTGAAATACAATCAACGACTTCAGTCAATGACTGAAATACAGTCCTTTTCAGAGTTCACAAGCACTAGTCACACTGAAGAGATGATGCTTAGCAGATCCTGCCTTGTCTGGTTATTATTATATATTTCGAAGTGGTACTCTAGTAATTGTGAGGGTATGTCTCCTTGGGTTGGGTAGGGGAAAGATTGAGTGTTTTCACTGCTGAAGGTGAATGCTTCTTTGTCATCTTTTCATTTTATGATTTTATCTTATTTTAAAATTGGGGTGTTTTGATATTCACTAGATACAGCACCTTGATAGAACAGTCCTAATTATAGCATTAACTTGTTTTGTGGTAATTTGCGGTTTATTTTTCATAAGTCTTGAAGACCTAACCACATTTTTCTAATTATAATGAAGTTAATATTTTTTACTGTATTATATTATGTTATATTATTAATCAGTAGTTAAGAGATATACTACTACTTTTTTTTGAACAGAGCCAAAATGCAGAAGTTCTTATTACCATCAATAGGTTATGGGTTAGGAATGCATGTAAAAGATAGTTGTTTCAGAGAACAGAAGTTAGCTTTTTGGTTGATTTGAATTTTTATGGCAGATCAATGACTCTGGCCATAATGCACCACATTTCAGATTCATAAGTCGATTCAGGTATTCTGGGTAATAAAATATTCTCTCTCTCTCTCTCTCTCTCATATTGACACATTTATTGACTAATGACAATTATTTCTGCAGAAAAGTGAAAATATCTATTTTAAAATAGATATTTTTTAAAATAGATATTTTAAAAAATATCTATTTTATCTGTTAAAAGGAGTTTACAGAAATGATTTGATCAAATTTACAGTTTATCAGTTTACATAAGTGATTTGATGGGAATTGGTGCAAAAGAGTTGTCATTCTCTGTTAAATGCATGACTTTCAGTTAGGATGTGTTGAATTATAAGAGGGATGTCACAATTTCATCATGGAGGTTCTTCAGCTTTTAGTATGTATTAATAACTAAAATGGATATGCCAATTCAGAGTCAAGCTATTACTACTGCTTCTTGCCTTACTTAATGGAGACTAGATGGTCACAATTTAATTTCTGGCTAAATTTTACAGAGATGTTTATATTTTGACTGCACCAGGATTACTAACACTCAGAAGGAAAAGTTTCAGATGACTTTAGTATAATCAGTATACAGCACTAAGAGGTTTTGAGTGGTAGATAATATTGATTTTTCTGTTGTATCTGCTTGTTCATTTCCTTTAATTCCAGAATGACTCTGAATCTAGCAAAAACAAATACCATAACTGTCTTCAAATATCGAATAATAAGATGTGCTGAATCTGGTTGAAACTGGATGGTGCTAAGTTTTATTGTTATGTAAAACTTGTAGCGTACTCAGTAAGTTAGTATATATATTACACATTTTCTATATGGTGGTCTGCAAGCAATCTAAGGCAATTTTTGTTGCAAATAATTCAGCTGGGCATACACTACATTCTAATGGAATTTTGTGGTGTACAGTTTTTTCTGAAAAGATCATAGCAGAATCTACTAGTGACCCTGATTTGGATCAATCAGTATAAAATAGCAAAAAATCAAAAAAAAATTCAATAATAAGTCACATGTTGACAGACTAAGGGGAGGGGAAGTCTTTTTGCTTCAATTTTGAAAAGTTTTTTGTAGAGTATATACGGCATGAAAATTTGGAGTATATCTATTACATGATAAAAAGTGTTTTAAACAAGCAGCAACTTTAACAAAGTTCAGGTTTAGCTCCACTGCAAGTTCTTTTATTTATATACCACCAAGAGGCTTATTTGTTTAGACAAATAATATATACATTTTCCCATTTCAGTGTAAATACTGCTGGCCAATAGGATGACAGGGCATGAAATGGATTTTATAAGTATACTAAAAAGTTAATTGTTTACATTAAATGTTTAGAAGTAATTTGTATGCTTCTATATATAAACTGCCGATTCAAATGTCCAAAATAAGCCTGTGGTGATATGAATCTTACAGTGGAGTAAACCTTTCCTTACCAAATTATAACTACAGCTACGTATTAAAATTTAGAACAAAAATGAGTATTCATTAGTTTCAAAAGAGTAACTGTGTCAGCTCCCCAGGTAACTAAAGACAAAATTCTTAAAATGTTCAGTTTTTTTCATACATTTGGTTCTCAGTTGTCGAAGGTATTCCAGAAAGGCCAGATTTTTTGGAATAAATTGCAAGAAATGGTTTAAAATGTGAAACATTTCAACCAATCTTTTAAATTTTTTTTTCTTAATTCTAATGTTATAATGAATAATTAGGTCAAAAACTGCCATTAGAAACATCAGTCATATTATTGAAAAAATTATTGCAGGGCCTTAAAAATTCAAATTTCAGATCATAAAGGACACAGAATTTAAGGGTACCCAAAACTTAGTGTAAAACTAACATAGATGTGGTAGGGTAACTCTATATGAAAGGCTTTTTTTTTTTTCTTTTCTTTTTTTTTGTATGGCTATATAGCAGAACCTTAAAAATCCAGAACTTTGAATATTTCTCCAAGTATAGTAGACCAGTGGTCTCCAATCTTTTTTGGTTGTGCACCCTTATTTTACTTAAAAGGACTAGCATGCACCTCGGAATAAAAAATTAAATATATAAGTTTAATTTTTTAAATTTATAAATCATTTACATGGAAAGCATATAATTTTAAAAGATCACAAATAAAAAAAATACAAAAAATTTAACTGAAGTTCAAGTACAAAATCCATGTACTTGAATGTGCATGATCAAATAAAACCATGCTGAATACTGAAGTATTAAAAAGACATTTATTTATAATTTTTATTTTCAATTATGTTTCAAAAAACTAAAATTTTCATAATTAATAAATATTGATTTATTGCGGATTATCTCGCGCACCCCCACTCTGGAGACCACTGTAGTAGACTACACATGGTCAGAGAGAAAATGGCTGGCCAGACTTAAAAAAAAGAACACTTGAAGGTTGTTTAACCCCACTTGGAGTGGGGTTTAATGGTGCAAGGGCTACTATGGCCAAATTGCGCCTGTTACTTTGGTCTAGAAATGACTGGATACGTTATAGGAAATAAGTCTAGAAGTGACTGGATACATTGTCATTTTCAGATAATGTAAAAAGTTCTGAGAAATTGCTATTATCTCCAAGTATATGGGTTAGTTTCAGAGGTTTTTGTAAGTTAAGCAGTAATTTGAAACATTCAATTCTAGCTGAATAGTAATGTGCACACTCAATTAGAATATGCTTAACAGTAAGTAGGGAGCTACAGTGTAAGCAAAGTGGTTCTCCTACCAGAAAAAGGGGTGCGTTAGATGTGTATGGCCAATTCATGCTCTTGCAAGCACGATGCCTGTTTAATCTGAAACTGGCTCTCCGCAGCTGTGGATTCTGTTTTATTTCAAGAAGCTTGTTTCCTGTCTGGATATGCCACATTTCAGACCACATTTCAGTACATATCCATTGTATTGTTTTGTTTGTTATTTGGTTTTTAGGAGCATTAGCAACTTAGGCCATATTGCTCCAGGAATATGCGGTGGTCATTCCCTTGACCTTTCCGCATCCTCCGTATTTGGTGGTGACGGACTCGAACCCCGGTCTAATCAAGAAGCGTGTGCTACGCACTGCTGCTCCTTCCCACCTGGCTACAGAGAAGCCTCCATTGTATTATTGGTTTTAAATTAGAGTAAGGAACTGGGATGGAATCAAAGCAAACAGGGCTCTTAAAGGTGCCAAATTAAATATATTATGTTCTATTAATAATTTCCAAATGTTCTATTAATATTATGTTCTATTAATAATTTCCAAATGTTTTATTAATATTAATATTATGTTCTATTTCTTTCTGTTTTACCTATTTCCTAGACTGCATATCATTGTTATGTATTTGCAACATAAAATTGCTCATTTTGAGAGACATTAAGTACTACTTTACAGTAGTACTGAATGTCTCTTATTACTTAACAGAACAGTAGTAAGTATTCAGCTTTTTCACTGCTGAAAACATATCGCACTATTTATACCTAAAATTAACAAATATTAGATGATAACTGTACCAGAAGCAGCATTCAAACCCACAACCTTTTATTTCTTAATCAAGTATGTTAATCAACTATCATTCTTTGGAGATAAGGATAAGAACTACTGTATTATCTAATAAAAATAATGAATTACCCCTGAATACTTAGTATATATATGCATAACCTTCAAAAAACCTTGAATTTTCAAAAATCTAGAATGTGTTGGGCCCTAAAGATGCCAGATTTATGAGGTTCTCCTATATTTTTCCAATTGAAAAAAAAAAATTAATGATGCAGATATACCATAGATCAGACCTGGGCAAACTTTTGGGCTGAAGGGCCACATTAGGAATTCAAAAAGAAGGCGGGCCGCACGTAAAATACTATTTTTAGATATATATATATTATTTGTTATCATGAAGAAGAAATATAACATAAAAAAATTATTCTCTAACAACCAAGGAACTGTTTTACATCTTTTAACATTTTTTTAATTGCGGGTGTTAATTTTGTAGTTGAGATTCTTAAAACTGCTTGTAAATGTTCATCGGTGATGCTTGATTGTAAAGAATTTTTATTTAGATTCATGATGGAAAATGTTTGTTCACATATGTAGGTTGATCCAAAAATAACAGACATTTTTCGGGCAAAATCTTTAAGTTCGTCGAATTTGTTCAAATTAAGAGTATTGTAAAATTTACAGATTTCCTCACATCGGAAATCTATAATCTGCAGATCTATAATCTGAAGCTGTAGTTCACTCGGTGCACTACCAATTTCTATTGAAAATGGGTCGCACACTATTGCCAAACTTGTCTCAATTTTTTGGAAGTCGCCAAATCTTCGTGATAAGTCGTCATTCAAAGCGTCGATAATTTCACAATATTTTTCAAACTTATTTTCTGGAATCCCCAGCAACTTCATGGTTGGAAAGTGGTCTACCTTGTTAATCAATAAATGTCGAAGGAACAACTGGAGTTTTAATTGAAATCCATTCAAACTTTTTACCATATCATGGGTGTATAAATTTTTCCCTTGTAACACGGTGTTGAAAGTATTTAAGTGTGTCACGATGTCCAGGGTAAACGCAAAGTCACAAATCCAGTTATTATCAGTTAATTCGGGAAAGTCCATAATATTTTTCGGTTTTAAAAATAGAACGATGTCATCTTTAAGATCCCATACTAGCCGGAGAACTTTTCCTAAGCTAAGCCATCGAATTTGGCTATGATAAGGAATATCTGTGTACTCGGATTCAATATCTTGAAGAAAATTAAAGAATTGTCTGTGTTTCAGGCCCCTCGATCGTATTAAATTTACTAGTTTAATGATACAAGATGTGACACATTCAACTTTTAACACATTTTTACATAATACTTGTCGATGTATAATAATACAATGAATTGTAATTAAATTATAATCAGGATAATTTTCACAAATTTTATCCCGAATTTTCTTTAACGGTCCAACATTTTTACCTGCCAAACTTGGTGCTTCGTCAGTTGTTACGCTTACCATTTTGTTCCATTATAAATTATATCTTATTAAGCATTTTTCAACTTTTTCAAATACTGTATATCAGCCCGTTGTTTGGTCTTTAAGAGATTCCACTGAAGGAAGCTCTTCAATAATTTCAAAATTAGAGGTACATCCACGTATGAAAATTAATAACTGTGCAGTATTCTTTTGGTCGTTACTTTCGTCGAGAGCTATCGAGTACCATGTTATGGATTCTAATACTGATAATAATTGCTCATTCAAATTTGTATCGATACATTCAATTCTTCTTACTACGGTTGGCCAAGATAAACTTATATTCTCAAATTTGTGTTTAATGTCAGGACATATAATTCCACAAGCTTCAGTCATACATTCTTTAATATAGTCTCCATCAGAAAAAGGCTCGTTGCTTTTTTCAATTATACGAGAAATAACAAAACTTGCCTCTACAGTAGCTTCTTGTTTCTCAGTTAGCCGCGTAAACACATTTTGTTGTCTAGATAAATTTTGAATCAATCCATCAGCAGTTTTCTTTCTCGCTTCCGGAGTTGAATTGGCACCCTATTCGGAATGTTTAGTAGCGTACTCTTTCAACACTGAGACACTCTCCCAGCAGATGAGACAAATAGTCTTGTTATTTACCAGTATGTTAGCTAAAAAATATTGTGTGTTCCACTCTGCATTGAAGACACGATGCTCTTGTTGAATTTTTCGTTTTTTATTCATTTTTAAAAGGGCGTAAATATTATTTTTATTGCTACTGGCACCAAGATGATAACCGAAGATAACACAAAAAAAACTAACTGCGGGATGACCGTCAGAAAAAACAGATTGGAACTGTGGCCGGTCAGTAGTCCTATCCTATTACTCCGCCACCGCAGCAAAGCCGTTGTCATTTGTTGTGTTTGTTATTTGGCTTTTAGGAGCATTAGCAACTAAGGCCATATTGCTCCGGGATATGCGGTGGTCATTCCCTGACCTTTCCGCATCCTCCGTATTTGGTGGTGACGGGCTCGAACCCCGGTCTAATCAAGAAGCGTGTGCTACACACTGCTACTCCTGCCCACCTGGCTACGGAGGCGCTGAAGCCGTTGTCGTCATCACTGGTTGTCTGTTACCGTAGTTTCGCGCGGTTAGTTTATAATTGCAAATTATACCGTTATAAAAGCGCCCGTAGGCTCGCTCCGGTTCGCACACAATTTCAAATTCTATTTCAATCTAAACAATACAGAGATGATAAAACAATTTACAAGTCGACAAATTCTATAATGTATTATATATACAAATTTATTTTCCAAAAAGGCGTCGCAAAATGCATAAAATAAGTAAACATTTTTAGAAAATACAATTAAAGCTCGCAGGCCGCACCAAACTGTGCGGCGGACCGCGGGCCATAGTTTGCCTGGGCCTGCCATAGATGAATACTAAAATTCACACTTTTCAAAACTTCATGAAATTCTATTTTTAGGGAGCCATTTTACAATGAACCCACTCAAGGATTGCCAATATGGATTCCATCAACACTGATCCACTTGTGATATCTTGGCTTATGTTACTCATATTTGGACAAATTCTATGGAAACTTCAGAGAAACCCTAATTTTTGCTCTCAATATTTCTAAGGTTTTTTCCTATCATATTTGGCATAAAAATCTTATGGGTAACCATCATCAAATTTATGGTCTTCAGTATTTTGCAAATGACTTTGCCATCCTCTTTCACTGTTTGCTATATGTAACAGCAGATAATTCTGTTTGCTAACTTCTCAAGAATTTTGTGGAACTGTAGTAAATAATGATACAGTTCCATCAAGATTCTCTGTTACACTATTTTTTCTGCTTATATATTAAAGTAAAGTATTGCATATGGGTAGCAGTAACTCCAGAGTAACATATCAAATGTGTGGTACTACATTCAGGGTGGGAGAGAATGAAAAGGCCCTGTGGGTAATTGTGAGTCAGATATGAAGTGTTCTCAGCAGTGCAGACAGTCTGCAAGAGTAGCTCATGGTGTCTTGTCAATGATATGCAGGAATTTTTCTAGCAGGGATAAGGAGGTGATTATCCCTTGTATTAGGCAATGGTCACACCTTGAGTACTGTAAACAGGTCTGGAGGCCTCATTTTGGGAAGGATGTAGAGTTGCTGGAACAAGTACAGAGAAGGGCAACAAGATTAGTGAATGGAACAAAGGGTTACTCTTATGAAGAAAGGTTTAAGTTTTGCAAATTACAGTGTCTGGAGACTAGGCACCTCAATCAGATTACCTCAGAGGTGATCTGATTGAGGTGTATAAAGCCTTGGAATGATTTGAGCAAGCTCAATGCTTATGGGATTCTTCCTCTTCCTCAGATTACAAACCTGAGGAGACAAAAATTGAAATTGAGGAAAGACAGTTGCCGAATAGATGTACGGAAATTTACAATTAGCCAATGGGTAGTTGATTGCTGGAACAAACTTCCATCTGTCATTGTGGAAGTTAATAGCTTAAATAAATTCAAGGAAGAAGTGGACAAACTTTTGGAGTGAGTGGATGGGTGAAATGGGAAGGTTTTTTTCTTTTTTTTCTTTTGGCTGATGATGAAAGCTTGCTTTCTTACATCATATGCCTCTACTAATGCAAATACCACCAAATAAAAAAAGGAATCGTCTCCAAAGGGTTAAGTTACTGCTCCCCCAAGATCATCCTGCACGTGTGGCTATTGCGCAGTGGTTTCTCCAAGAAAGTGTTCAAGACTTGAATTTTTCAGCCTATGTTTTGGTCATGGATGAGGCTTATTTCACTCACTCGGGAAGGCTTATTCAATCAACACAATGCTCATGTGTGGGTTCACGACAACCCACACGGTGTGTGCACCCATGTGGCACAACATCGCTTCGCAATAAATGTGTGGGTAGGTATGGTTGGTGACTGCTTAGTCAGCCCATACCTGTTACCATCCTGCATGAACTCCACTAAATTCCGCTAAATATCGGATCTTTCTTGAACAAGTTCTACCAGGGTTACTTGATGATGTTTCAGCAAATGTGAGATGCAACATTTGGTTTCAACATGATGGGGCGCCTGCCCATTATGGAAGATGTGTTCGTGACCATTTGAACAGGCATTTTGGGCGTCGATGGATTGGCCATGGTGGACCTGTTGCATGGCCTCCACGCTCACCTGATTTATCGAGCCTTGATTTCTTTCTGTGGGGGTGGGCCCTCAAATCTATCGTGTATGAATCGCCTGTGGAGATGGAAATGGATCTCTTGGCGAGACTCGTCTGCACTGCTGCTACTGTCAAAGAAACTCCAGGTGTGTTCGACCGTGTCCGCCAATCCATGCTGAGTCAGTGTCACACATGCATCGCGTCTTATGGTGGAACCTTCAAGCATCTGTTGTAACATCAAGAAATGCATCCATCTCATACTCCATTGTTAATATTATGTCAAATAAATGTTTGCCACTAATTACTGTCTTGTGTCATTTCCGCTTCTTGTGCCTCTGCTACTACTTTCCCGTGACGTTTCCGGTTATGGGTTCCTATACAATTCACATTCCTTTAGATGTTACCTACCTCCCCTAAACGTTTGTACCAATATTTTTGAGACACCCTGTATATATATATCTTTTAAAATTCCAAATATTCCAGCCATGTCATATGCTTTTTCCATAGCAAAGAAAACTGACACCTGGTGCTCTCATTTCAGGAAAGTATCAAAGATAGATATTTCCAAACAGATTAAATGGTCAAGTGTTAACCTGCTTCTTTGGAAGTTACACTGTGTCCTGGAAAGAAGGTCATTAGCCTCCAAAATCCACATGAGTCTAGTGCTGACCATCCTTTCAGGGATCTTCAATCTTTTCCTGGGTTAGGAAAGGCAAGTATGATTGCCTTATGCCAAAAGTCTAGAAACTGCTCTACGATGTAAATTCTACTGTAGAGACAGAGCAGACAATTCAGATTCTGATGAAAGATGTTTAATCATTTCATAATGGATAAAAAATAAATAAATTTTCTGTTTATACTCCAGCACGACAACCAAGTCAGTAGAGTTTACAATAAATCGTTAATACAAATATTTATCGTATTTAGTAGTCACGGGCTTGAATCCCGGTCCAATCAAGGAGCGCGTGCTATGCACTCTAGCTCTGACCACTCGGCTACGTCAGGCCTATCTGCCCAACAGCACTCGCTTGAGAATGAGAGAGTGCCAGCATCAGTTCCCATTGTGTGAAATGCTGACTATATGGCTCACAGCCATTTGAGGACAGCTTCAATTGCTGCTTTTCAAATTTTTTTTTGATAACCATAAACTTGAGGGTGTAGGATGTTATAGCAGACTCCCTGGCATGCACAATTGCAGTTGGGTCTGCAATCGCACATCCATTATGATCTAGGATTGTTAAAGGATGTGATGAGTATTTCCCTTTCATTTTCTGGACTTTATCCCAGATGACTTTTGGTGTTGCTACCCAGCTGATGGAAGTTGTAAAGCAGATCCAAGATTTCTTCTGACTCTGATGTCTAATATAATATACCTTGGCATGTGCACATTTGATGGCTATTAGATTTTCTGTGGTAGGATAACAATGAAATATCCCCCACACCTTGTTTGTGCCTCTATTGCTACTATACATTCTATGTTCCAACATCGTTTTGGAAATTATGGAAACCGAGTTGATGTCTTCAGAATTGCAACTGCCACTGTTTGAACAATACGTTCTATGATGCACTTAACTGCATCATTAATTGGCTGACTGTGGTTATATTAAACATTGCCAAATGTTTGAATGAATCCCAGTCAGCATGATTGATCTTCCATCGTTATATCCTAGACTACAAGGGCTAGGTCGTTGTTTTCAAGCAATCGTTCTATAATCCAACCCCTTCCATTGATGTTAGCACTACCCCACAGAGTACTATGTCCGCTGAAATCCCCTAGCAATAGAAAAGGGGAAGGCAAATGCATAATGAGATCATCAAGGTCTGCCTGGGGGGATGTCATTCCACGTGGCAAATAGATTGAGAAGATAGAAGAAATCCTACTGAAAGACATATGGCTACAGCCTCTAAATTAGTGGTCAGTAGCGTAGTTTTAAAGGGGTATGGTTACCCACAAGATGGCAACACATCTCCTGTAAGCATTAGCATTAGTAGAGGCATTTGATGCAAGAAAGCAAGCTTATGCAGCATCAGCCAAAAAAAAAAAGTAACATAAATAAATAAAAATAACCACTTCCACTTCACCCCTCTGTTCGTTCGAAATACCTGTCCAGCTGAGCCTTAAACTTATTTAGGCTATCAACTTCCACGACAAGGGATGGAAGTCTGTTCCACCTACCAACCACCCGCTGGCTAAAGGCAAATTTCCGCACATCTATCCTACATCTGTCTTTCCTCAATTTGAATTTATGCCCTCTCAGGTGATTATTCTGAGCAAGAGGAAGAATCCCATCAGCATTGAGCATGCTCAAACCATTCAAGGCTTTGTACACCTCTATCAGATCACCTCGCTGGTGCCTAGTTTCCAGACACTGTAATTCGCAAAACTTAAGCCTTTCTTCGTAAGAGCACCCCTTTGTCCCATTCACCAATCTAGTTGCCCTTCTCTGTACTCGTTCCAGCAGCTCTACATCCTTCTTGAAATGAGGCCTCCAAGCCTGTATACAGTACTCTAGGTGTGGCCTGACCATTGCCTTATACAAGGGAATAATCACCTCCTTATCCCTGCTAGAAAAATTCCTATATATCATTGACAATACACCATGAGCTACTCTTGCAGCCCGTCTGCACTGCTCAGAGAACTTCATATCTGCCTACACAACCACCCCCAGGTCCCTTTCATTCTCTACCACTGTCAGTGTAGTACCACAGAGTTGATACGTTGCTCTGGGGTTGCTGTTTCCCATATGTAGTACTTTACATTTGTCAACAAGCAGAAGCATGTTGGCTCATACTTATGGAGAAGAGCTAGATGTCCTCACTGTTTTGATGGAAATCATGACAGTTCCACTGCAGAAATTTGAAAGTGGACATTACTTATATTTGGTGGGTCCATTACTTTCTTAGTCTTGGATTTATCCTTGACTGAGAAAGACAATGGATTTTGTCCAGTGTCCATATCTTCATCCGTAAAAAGTTCCAAGACCATGTCATCATTTGTTTCCTTCACCTCCATCTTGCATTTGACACAGGCAGTGAATCAGGTTTTTTTTTTTTTTTTTGTTTCCTCTGTATTATTTTGTTTAGTTAGAGGTGGAGCAGTAAGTGGTATTGATATATGAGTGGCAGTTGACTGGGTGTTTTGTACCAGCTTTTGAGTGTTCAGTAAGTAGCATGCAATGGGAGCAAAAGATTCTTTTGGTGGGATTGTCATATCTATTTGAATTCCAACAGATTGCTTCCCTGCAGCCATCTGAGCATATGAGGGTTATCGCTACTTATTGGCATTACCAGTTTTCTTGCCTCCTGATAAGGAATATTCAATTCTGACTTATCACAGTATCTATTTTTCTTGTTTCCACCGATGGCATGCCCTTGAGTATGCAGGGTACTCACCTTCACAGTTGACACAAGTGGGTTTCTTGGCTTACATTCATTGCCGTCGTGGTCTTTTGCACTGCACCGTGGGCAGGTACTCCACAATAGGCCAATCTGCGAATGCCCATATTTCTGACACTTAAAACATCGCAATAGATTTGGAATGTATGGCCTTTATGTACCCGGCTTTTATCGAATATAGCGATGGAGAATTAACTGTAAGGATGAGATTTCTAGTTGGTACTGACTTCCCATCCTTTTAAGCACAGAAATTCTTTTAACAGTTATCACTCTGTCACTGTAGTTCAGAGTGGATTTCCTCCTCACTAACCTCAAGGGGGTCCCACTCTGAGATGACACCCCTTGATAAATTTAAAGCTCTGTGTGGTGTCATGGTAACTGGTATTCCTCTGATAGATGTTGCTCAGAGTGCCTGTCATTTTTGGCTAAGTGGTCCCCTGAATGAAGCCTCAAATGATTTAGGGAACCTACTAACCCCTCTAAACCCTTCTGAATGAAAAAGGGTGACATTTTCTCAATAGGTTTCTCAGTGTTGGAATGTATTTGCTTCAGAAGCATTGTCTGTTTCTGAGGTATCGTTTTCAGTCAGAGACCCAGATGAGGCACCAAAAGAAATAATTTTATCAGGATTCATAGTGATTTTTGTTCATCTCTATTCCCACCTCTGTCAAAACCAGAAGGTTCTGTTGCCACTTCAGCTAAAGATAAAGCTGACCTGCTGCAATCCTAATTTTCTGCAGTGACCAGGCTTCCCACCCACCATGGAGCCTAAATGGGACGCCAACTACATGGGAAACAATAAATGTGCTTGGTAGTGGGACACCGAAGCTACCCAGACAACATAACTGCACTGCTGCCAGCCTGAATCCTGCCCCCGTGGACCATGAGGATAGGGGCATGGAATTAACACATTTAATCTTGCAGGTGAACCCACTAGCTGATTCATCCTAGCCAAGCCATTAAGGACCACCCATTTGTTCAAAGCAGGGGCCAAAGTGGTGTGTTGAAGTTGGGCTCCTAAACCACAAGGGTCCACCTTTCTGAATTTCCACAGGTCGCAGTACACAGCAAACATGCCAGATTCCTATGATGTTCATGTGGAACCTAGGCCGTGGGGATTGGAACCAAGTGATGCTAATCTGAAGGACCAGCAGCATCAATGAGAGGTTCCCTCACAACGCACAGGTGCCCACATTGAGGAATAGTGGTTTGTAGATGGTTTCCACAAAGTAGTAACTCATATGATGCAGCATCCTATACACTGTGTTGGTGCTGACACGTTTCAATCATCTCACCGAGGTATTGAGTGCACTGCAACAATGTCGACATGTGATCCAAGCAGACAATTCTCTGCACAGTCTTCCTGTCACGTTCCATCAGCTTCAGAGGTTTTACGGGTCATTTCATGAGAGTTTCAGCACCAGTCTACCTCCGGTTGCAGTTCACATCACCAATCGTCATCATAGGGATCTTCAATGCCACTGAAATGTCACACACAGCTGAATTACTTTTTTTTTTTTTTTTTTAATGTAAACCCCAAACACGAGAGGTATTAGACCCTATAGTACTTAGTACCGTGCTTGGGTAGGAGGTTGAGAAGATGAAAGAAGATATTTGTTGACATTGGACTTGAACTACTGTAGACTGTAATTTTTCAGGAAATACGTCCAATGGAGTTCAGTGCTCAGCCTATTGTTGTTTTCTCTATTTATTAATGTTACTGATGATGGTATATCAAGTTTAATGTCTAAATTTGCAGATGATACAAAGGTTAGCAGGGTAGTTAATTACAGTAATGAAGGTATGCTGCTGCAACAAGATCTAGAAAAATTAGGCAGATAAGCTGAGAAATGGAAATTTAGGTTTAACAGTGACAAATGCAAAGTACTGCATATGAGTAGCAGTAACCCCGAATAACATATCAATGCTGTGGTGCTATGCTTAGGGTAGTGGTTAATGAAAAGGACCTGGGGTAATTGTACAATCTGATATGAAGTTCTATGAGCAATGCAGCAACGTACCTTCATGCTGCCAGGCCAGCTAATGGGTTTTGTCAACGATATACAGGTATTTTGCTAGCAGGTGTTTAAGGCTTTGAATGGCTTGAGCAAACTCAATGCTGATGGGATTCTTCCATTTGCTCAGGCCAAACACGAGGGTATAAATTCAAATTTATGAAATATGGTTGCAGAATAGATGTGCAAAAGTTTGCCTTCAGCCAAACGTAGATGTTTATTTCTGGAACAAGCTTCCATCCATCGTTGTGGAATTGGATAGTTGGAATAAATTTAAGAAAGAACTAAATTATTGGAGGGAATGGATAAGTGAAATAGGATTTTTTTTGTTGTTGATGCTGTATAAGCTTTCATCATTTGCCACTATTAATACTAATACTAAATAAAAATTATTTTTTTTTTTACATGGGTGGCAGGAGTGCTTCTCTCACTGCAAGGTATATACATACATGCACTTTGCAGTATAGAGTAGTAGTAGTAGTGGCATTTGATACAAGAAAGCAAGTGTATGAGCTTATGCAACATCAGCCAAAAAAAAAAAAAAAACAAATCACACAATTCCCTCCAAATGCCTGTCCAGTTCCTCCTTAAAATTTATTCAACCTATCAACTTCCACAACAACAGATGGAAGTTTGTTCCAGCAATTAACCACCCGCTGGCTAAAGGCAAATTTCTGCACATCTATTCTACATCTGTTGCATTCTACATTTATAGACCTAGTAAGGATCATTAGTTTATTTTTAATTGAGACAGCGAGATTTGAAAGTTAATTAATACTTAAGTGTCCGTAGATATAAAGTTCATAAGTTCCCGCCTTTGTGATACGATAGTTATATACTACTAGATAGCGTTAGTTGAACTTCGTTAGCAGTTAAATTGTACTTTTAAATAAATACATATAACGACTTAGATTACAAACGTAACATAATTAATTATATTTAACATAATTAATAACACAACATAATGAATTATAATTAATTAATTAATTAATAGAATCATGACTCAGACCACAGCAGCAAAGCAAAAGGCTCAAGCTAATGGAAGTGCTGTGGCTCAGAGCAGAACTGAGGGGGGCAGTTGTCCTCTGACTCACAGCCTTATAAAATGCACTGTTTGCTTGATGTTTGCAGAGCAATCGGGTACGGGACATGATACTGCCATGGGGGATGTCTTTGTGTGTGCGCGATGCAAGGAGTGTATCGATATCAGGCAACAACTCAGCGTTCTTGGGGGCCTATACGAGAGCTTGAAGGACAGGGTGGATGCCCTCCAAGAAACTAAATTGAGGGGCCCATCAAGCTCTCAGATGCCCACATCAATGCCAGAGCTTGCACTTGGGCATCACGTGACACAGAGGCAACCCCGAAGGCAGAATGTGCTGGTCCCGAAGGAACTAGTAATTGTTGGTGACTCTATTGTCAGGGAAACGGGGAACATGCTTTGTAAAAAGGATAGGTGGAACAAACAGGACCAGGGTATGTCTGCCAGGGGCAAAGGTTGATGACGTTGTAGAGCAAATATCATCTTTTAAGGGCACAAAAGGTGATATAGTTGTACACGTTGGCACTAATGATATTAAGAGTAGGAGACCGGCAGAATTACTTAACAAGTACAGGTCACTGTTGAACAAAAGCCGAGAATTAGGGTTGAATTTGAAAGTGTCTGCAATTCTGCCCAGACACAATAGGAGGGAGTATATGATGTGAGCCTTGTCGATCAATTCGGCCCTGGAAAGATTGTGCAAGGCTCAAGGGGTAGAATTTTTTTCAGCCTGGACTGTACTTGTTAACAGGAGAGATTGCTTCTACAGGGATGGGATACACTTAAATAGAAAGGGTGCAAGAATATTTGCTGATGCTATCGAGGCAGTGTTAGGTGGGTCGGAAAACTGCTAGCTTGGGAGGAGACAAAGACCAATAGATTGACAGTAGCCACTGGCAGAGGTGAAAGAGATTCTTGCACTGCTTCTATTAGAATGAGCAGAAGCCTGAAAAACAAGATGCATGGTATTTCAGAGACTGCTGGGAGCCATTGCGGTACAAGTAAACACATGGGTTGTGTTAGGGTAGCTAAGAATAGAAACAGGTGCAGGTATACTTGCGTGTACACCAATGCTAGGAGTTTAGTAAATAAATTTGATGAATTTGAGGTATTGCTCAAAACATCAAAGGCAGATATTGTTGGGATATCAGAGACGTGGTGTCACACAGATATAAGGGATGCAGAACTGGAATTTGGGGAGTACAACGTCTACAGAAAGGATACACAGGATAGGAAGGGGGGAGGGGTTATGCTATTAGTTAAGAAACACATAAAAACCAAGGAAGCAAAGCCAGTCGACATCGCTGGACAGTGCAGTGTTGAGTCAGTTTGGTGTGACATAAGCATTGGGAGATCAAAATTGAGAGTAGGAGTGTGCTATAGGCCTAATGACTCTGATTAGTATAATAAGAAACTGTACAGGGAAACAGAGTGGGCCAGTAAATCAGAGAGTCTTATAATGGGAGATTTTAATTTCCCAGATATTGACTGGAATACGGGGGCTGGTCACTCATACACTAGCAGGGCTTTTGTGGATTTATTGGATGATTGTTTTCTACATCAGCATGTTCGGGAGGCAACTAGAGGGAGTAATACTCTTGATTTGATTATCAGCAGTGATTCTTCATGCATTAAGAATCTGCAGATAAATGAACCACTAGGTGGGAGTGATCACAGTGTGTTAAGTGGGATTTACTCAAAGAGGTAACCGCAAAGGCGACTACGATGGACTGAGACAGTATTTAAATTCTATACAGTGGGACCAACTGATGATGTTACCAACAGCAAATTCAAAATGGGAAGCATTCAAAGAACTTATCTTGGAAGCTACTAGGCTTTACATACCAACTAAGAAATATTGCTCAAATTTTAGGCCAAAATGGATGTCAGATGAACTAATGAGGCATATGGCAGAGAAGAAAAATGCATGGGATACTTACAAATTAACACATGACACAGAAGCCTATGATAGATACAAGTTGATATGCAACCAAGTTACAAAGGAGGTTAGGCAGGCGAAGGCAGATTACGAGAAATCCTTGGCAAGGGATGCAAAGAAAAACAGCAAAGAGTTCTTTACTTATGTAAACTCTAGAAGGAAGGGGATGAATCAGATTGCTCCACTTGATATTGATGGGTCAACTCTTGATGATCCTGCTCAGGTAGCTAACAAACTAAATGAATATTTTGCATCAACATTCACACATGAGGAGTTATTCAGCGAGGGGAATGCCAGAGGTGTATTCAACTCTAGCAGTAAGCTACAGAATCTTGAAATAACTGGGAGTAAAGTGGAGGAGAAATTGTTGAAGATAAACACAAGAAAGGCACCCGGGGTGGATGGGATCTATCCAGTTATATTAAAGGAGGCAGCAAAGGAAGTAAGCAAATGTGACCCCAATTCACAAAGGAGGATCAAAGGCTGACACAAGTAATTACAGATCTGTGAGCTTAACTTCTGTTCCAGGAAAATTAATGGAGGCACTGGTTAGAGAAGCACTGCAGGATCATTTAGACAAGACTTCAGTTATAGCTCGGACACAGCATGGTTTTGTTAAGGGGAAGTCTTGCCTGACCAATTTGATTGGATACTATGATGCAGTAACAAAAGCACTGGATGCAGGGAATAGCTTTGATATTATATACTTGGATCTTAGAAAGGCTTTAGATACTGTTGCACATGGAAGACTGCTACACAAATTGGAGCAGTGTGACATTGGAGGCAAATTGCTGCTATGGATAAAGGGATGGTTGAGGGGGAGAAGACAGAGAGTGGTAATCAATGGACACTGCTCATCGTGGACTAATGTTATTAGTGGAGTCACTCAGGGCTCAGTGTTGGGTCCATTATTGTTTTCTGTATTTATAAATGATATTGATGATGGTATATCAAGCTTAATGTCAAAGTTTGCAGACAATACAAAGGTTGGCAAGGTTGTCAAGGACACTACTGACACTATGCTGCTGCAACAGGATCTGGAAAGGTTGAGAAGATGGGCTGAGAGGTGGCAAATGAAGTTTAACATTGACAAATGTAAAGTACTACACATGGGAAACAGCAACCCCAGAGCAACGTATCAACTCTGTGGTACTACACTGACAGCGGTAGAGAATGAAAGGGACTTGGGGGGGTGGTTGTGCAGGCAGATATGAAGTTCTCTGAGCAGTGCATACGGGCGCCAAGAGTAGCTTATGTCAATGATATACAGGAATTTTTCCAGCAGGGATAAGGAGGTGATTATTCCCTTGTATAAGGCAATGGTCAGGCCACACCCAGAATACTGTATACAGGTCTGGAGGCCTCATTTCAAGAAAGATGTAGAGCTGCTGGAACGAGTACAGAGAAGGGCAACAAGATTAGTGAATGGAACAAAGGGGTGCTCTTACGAAGAAAGGCTTAAGTTTTGCAAATTACAGTGTCAAGGTTTAACTTCAGTTGCCACTTCTTAGCCCATCTGCCCAAATTATCTAGATCCTGTTGCAGTAGCACACTGCCATTACTGTCATTAACAACCCTGCCAACCTTTGTATCATCTGCAAACTTTGACATTAAGCCTGATATACCTTCATCAATATCATTGATAAATATACAAAACAACAGTAGACCTAACACCGAACCCTGTGGGACTCCACTAATAACATTAGTCCAAGAAGAGCAGCACCCATTGATTACCACCCTCTGTCTTCTCCCACTTAACCATCCTTTTATCCATTGTAGCAACTTACCCTTAATACCATTCTGCTCCAATTTGTACAATAGTCTTCCATGCGCAACAGTGTCAAAAGCTTTCCTGAAATCCAAATATATGATATAAAAATTATTTTTTGCATCCAGTTCCTTTGTAACCACATCATAATATCCTATCAAATTTGTCAGACAAGATGTTCCCTTAACAAACCCATGCTGTGTCTGAATTATTGCTGCAGTCTTGTCTAGATGATCCTGCAATGCATCTTTAACCAGTGACTCCATTATTTTACCCGGAACAGAAATTAAACTAACTGGTCTGTAATTACACGTGTCACCGTTCGATCTCCCTTTGTGAATTGGGGGTACATTTGCACATCTCCAATCCGTGGGAACTTCTCCTGAGTCCAAGGATGCTCTCATAATTATGGCTAAGGATTTGCTTAGTTGCTTTGCTGCCTCCTTTAATATAACTGGATAGATCCCATCCACCCCAGGTGCTTTTTTTATGTTTAATTTCAACAATTTCTCCTCCACTTTGCTTTCAGTTATTACAAAATCATTAAGTATCCTGCTAGAGGCATCATCATCATCACTTGCATCTGTAACAATGCTGCCTCTTTGTAAGGTCAAATGTATCAATATGTTTTAAAGCTATATACTGCATTTTTCTGGGAGAGACAGAAAAATACAGGGTTGTAAAAATTAAAATATCACTGTGTAGCGGGCTCTGGAGCGAGTTCTAAGGCTCGTACTGAACAGAAATTTGGACAACAGGTATAATAAAGAATGTGCTCGCCATTTATTAGAAGAAAAAAAAAAAAATTAGTTACAAAATTTGTCACTGTATGGCACGTAACTATCTTAGTTATGATTATGCAAATAACTTATGTTATTTGCATAATCGCAAGTTATTGCCACAGCGCCACTACTCAGCTCTACTGTACTGTATAAAAGCAAAGCAGTCTCTTCAAAATCATACAGTAGATGTTTGCCTGCACAACAGCAGCAATGCCAACAACATTGCAGGGAAAGGTGCTATTAGTGAAGCTATACTATCAGAACAGCAACAAAGCAGCTGCGGCTATCAGAGAATTC
This sequence comes from Mastigoproctus giganteus, assembly GCF_048544385.1. Classification (NCBI taxonomy): domain Eukaryota; kingdom Metazoa; phylum Arthropoda; class Arachnida; order Uropygi; family Thelyphonidae; genus Mastigoproctus; species Mastigoproctus giganteus. The sequence continues at coordinate 70,711,194 of NC_143576.1, forward strand.
CGACTTCAGAAGCGCATAAGGCCCAGGTGACACTGACTGTTTGTGCTGTCCGCAAAATGAGTGTGAAATTTGAAGTGACAGGACATTTTGGTATTCAACCAGGTAGAGGTCGAAAACGAGTGGACTCCTCTCGTGTTGAAGATGTGACTATGGCTGTCGTAGATTTATCAAGTCAATCTCCGTGTGGTAGCGCAAGTATGCCAGCTGTTTCTCGTGAAATGCACATGCCGTATTCCACTGTAAGGCTAGTAATGAAAGAGCAGGTGTCGCTAGTGCATGCTGTACATCTTTCTTGAGTTCCTCAAAAAGTCTCTAAATTGTGATATAAATTGTGATTTCTAGCTGTAAAAGTGTCCATCGAGTTCCTCGTCTGACGGCGAGTCCATTCATAGTACTTTTGTGTCAAATCTTGTAGGGATATCGATGCTAGAAGCGTTTTTAATTAACGTCGCTCTGTTGTTCTTGCTTGCGTTGGAACAGCCGTCAAAATGGCTGCTCCTACATAGGACTGACTATTGTTAATATATTCGTGGAATTTTCTAATTGATATTGTTGCTGTTTTGTACTGTAGAATATTGATTTTTATTGCATTTTTGTTCAGTATGGCTAATTTTTGTAACTGTGCATTTGATTGAGAAGCCTTTGAGACTGTATATTTTGGCAACTTAGCTATAGTTGTTTTGACCATGAAATTAAGTAAGCTTCAAGTCGTCATTGCTTCTTCCCCGTGAAGAACAAAGGCCTTTGTTCCAGGAGTTCTTTGTTCGACGCCATCTTGCCCTGTTGTCGCTGAGTGACAACGTGACTGAAGCAGTAGGTACTTGATTATTGTTACTTATCATAAAGATATCGAATCGATTTTCATGATTATATACAAGATACATATTTTGGTCTGTAAATTGATAACTGTTGACTGATTGATTATTGCATTTTAAGCTAGCATAAGGAATACTGTATCAGTTTCAAGGCTGCCTAGTTATAAACTCTAACTGGACATATAAACATTGGAAGATTAATATGATTTTTCGCTGCGCCCCTTGGCAAGCGTAGTGAGACACGCAAATTATCGACATCCAACACAAACTTATACTGTTGACAATTGGCTTTTCATCCCGCACTTTCATCCCGGATTTTTCATCCCAGATTTTGTAACCACCCTGTCTCAACATGAGCATAGTGCAAAGTTCATCTACCACCACTCTGGATGAACCAGAGGCACATCATAGCCTCATACAATATAACAACCCCTCAAAAGTCTGTCACTCAACCACAAAAAAGGAAAAGAGAAAAAAGCGCACCGATTATCATTCTCAGGAAGAAGTTCAAGAGTGCTCCAGCCCCCCTGACTTTGGTCCTGATGAGACCCAATGTAGTACTGCATGCATGAGAGCTTCCACAGCCGCGGGCCCCAATGTGGACCCCAAACTCTCAACTCCTACGCTTCCTCCTTCAGCCCTTGACCAGACGATTGTAATGGGTCTAAAACCTTCTGAACGATTGGCCATCTAGTCCTCGCTGATGCCCACTGACCGGGAAACCTCTGCTGAATCTACCACGCTTCATCAAACCATCTGCAAGTTCCGCCTCGTACTTGTCTCCTATCTGAATAATGACACCAACCGGATTACCAAAACGGCTAGCACTTATGTACAGGAATTGTGGACTAAATTGGAATTGATTACGACAGAATTAATAATAGATAACGAGAAACTCCGAGCAGTAAATGATGAGTTGAAGACAAGAACAACTATTTTCGAGAAGGTGGTGGATACCCTTTCCAAGCTCTCGCCTTCTCCTGACCAGACTTCCCCTCTTGGAATGAATGACCTAACTATGGCTACACCTGATCCCACTCCATTCTCTTATGCAGGAGCAGTGAAAGCTAGGAAAGTAACCCATGCTGAGGCTGCAAAGCAGCAACTACAACCCCCATCAACTTCTGATAGGAAGATGCAGCATGTGCTACTACTCCGTGCTAGTGAAGACTCGAACCTCAAGACCAGTACTGAGGTGCAGGAGATGGTTGCTAACACGCTAAAGAGTGATTATCGAAATGTCAAAGTCAAATCGCTTAGACCCATCAGGAACAGGGGAGTCGTACTCGAAACTACCACTGAAGAGGACCTGAAAAGCATCTCCTCCAGCGGTTCCCTCTCATCTGTTGGTGTCCAGGCAGCACCACCAAAGAAAGCTAATCCATCGTTACTCATTTACGATACTCCCAAGGATTGGTCTAATGAAGAAATTTTAGACGACCTCTACTACAAAAATCTGGCCGACTATGGGTACACTAAAGAAGAAGTCAAAAGAGAAATTACATTCAGATTTCAAACAAAAACAAATTCCAATTCAACGGCGCACAGGGTCATTAGCCTTTCACCCAAAATCTACAAGAGTTCTCTCAGCTGATAGAATTTTCTTGGGTTGCAGCGCATACAGATTTCGACCTTTCACAATCGTCACAAAGTGCTTCTTGGGCCTAGGATATGGCCACACCTCCCAACACTGTACACATAACTCCCCCACGTGTGGCCACTGTGCACATAGCGGGCATATACATGTGGAGTGTCCCCATCAAGATGAGCAGCCTTGCTGTGCCAACTGCAAACGACGGAAGCGAGAGCATTCCCACTCAGTCCGTGATGTTACTTGCCCTGAGTACCAACGTGCATTAGAAATGGTACGACTGAGAACCTCTAATGAATAGTCCAAATACAGTCAAACCAAGCCGAGTCATTGCAAAAAACTTTGATTCTACTCCACAGGCTTCCACCAACTCAGTGTGGTCTAGGGCAAAGCTAAGAATAATGCAAATAAATGGACAGAGATCACGATCCGTCTCTGACGAAATTCGTGTCTCTGCTGAGGACCACGAGATCGATGTTATCGCCATCCAGCAACCCTACACCGCTAGAATACAATCTGGACCATCAACGAGGATTATGGGCTTTCCCATCACCACCAGAGTCATTCAGCCTGTCCCAGAGGACCCAAAATCCTGCATTGTCGTCTTCAACCATGAACTGGACATCTTGGTCATGCATGGGCTCTGTAACAAATTTGCTACCTGTGTTCAAATCATTAGCCCAATACAGACCTTTTATCTTATTTCACTGTACTGCCCACCATCTGCAGACTTCAATGACTCACTGAATTACCTAGAATTTGCACTCAATTTCCTTGAAAACAAGTCAGTCCTTCTTGTCTCGGATGTCAATGCCAAATCCCATTTCTGGCATAGCAATACCACGGACCTTCGAGGAATAATGCTAGAGGATTTCATTGTCTCCCACAAACTCATAGTCCATAATCAGCCAAACCAGCACACCACCTACAGCAGTTCCACAGGCAAATCTAATATTGATGTCACTGTCACCACCAATAATTTAGGCCCGTGTATCCATGACTGGCAGACTATACCAGATTGGACCCTTAGCGATCATAGAGTTATCACATTCGATCTAACCCCAAATGCAACTAACACATCTAGGATGCTCAGACCACCTGCATTAGTGCGGTTCTCCATCAAGAGCATCGACTGGTCTTCGTTTGATGACTCCGTAGTCGAAGACTTTATTCCACATGAACCAAACTACCTGAACTCCTGCACAGCCACTGAAATAGCAGACATGATGCAGCAAGTGTTGTTGAAGGCCTCCTACAGGTCGGCTAGGAAAAAATCTATCCGTCCCACTGCCTGCTCTTGGTGGTGTCAAGAGCTTACTACACTCCGCAGAGAGGTCCATCGTGCCCGTCGACTTTATCAACGCCATCGCGACTGGCCTCCCTGTGAAGTAGCTAGATTCCACGGCAATTATATCGCTAAAAAGAATGAATATACTAAAGCTATAGCTGCCCAGAAGAAAACCACCTGGTCGGAGTTTGTCCGAGACTCAGGGAATTCCAACCCCTGGGGACTTCTATACAAAATAGCGAGGGAAAATACTTTCAGGCCTGAAATCTTTGGCACTGTAACTACTGGGAACACCGAGACTTCTAACTGGACCGACTCCATCAACTCCACACTTGACAGACTGTTTCCTGAAGATAATCCAGCAGACGATCTACCTGAGCAGAGCAATACGATTAGCTAATCACACCTATGCTTCTGAGGAGGAAACAAATCCCTTTACAATGGAAGAGCTCACAGCCATCCTCAACAGGATCAATCCCCAAAAATGTCCAGGAATGGACCTCATTGAGTACGTCTTTGTCCTTCGTTTGTTCAAGCTTAGACCCCTATATCTCCAATTGCTCTACAACAAATGTCTTCAAGAGGGAGTTTTTCCCAAGGCGTGGAAAGTGGCCCTGCTGCGACTCATAAGGAAGCCTGGAAAACCCCCAGGAGATCCGCGCTCCCTTAGACCAATTGCACTCTTGGCAAAGTTCTAGAAAGGCTCATGGCTCTCCGAATCACACAACTGTTCCAGGAAAAGAACCTATTCTCCCCAGCTCAGTATGGCTTCACACCAGGGCGATCTACAGAAGAGGCGCTATTTGACTTCATCCTCCATATTGAAAACTCCACATCTAAATATGAACTGGCCATCTTGGTGGATTTTGAAGGTGCCTTTGACACTGTCTGGTGGGACAGTGCATTGGCATGCCTCCGCCTAGCTAACTGTACCCCCCATCTCTACAAGCTCTTCCAGAACTATTTCACAGAGCGCACTATCGTGGTTAAATCCAATCTTCTGCAGATAACTAGACCAACCTCTCGAGGGTGCCCACAGGGTTCTGTCTTGGGGCCCTTTGTGTGGAACATGGTCCTGCACGGCTGGCTTTCTAAAACTTTTGAAGGATGCAAAATTGTGGCGTTTGCAGATGATCTGACTATGGTTGTTTCTAGGAAATCACGCTCCGACCTTGAAAACAAAGCAAATCTTGTCCTAGCAGATCTCTACTCCTGCACAGTTCTCAACAAGCTTCAAATCAGTACCAGCAAAACAAAAATGATGCTTTTTAAATCAAAGCTTGACCTACGTCGCCCACCACAAATCAAGATCTCCGGAAAACAGCTTCCTATTGTGACACAGGCTAAAGTCCTAGGGGTGATCATTGACCATAAGCTGAGCTTCCTTCCACATCTACAATACCTAGGGGTCAAAACGAAAAGATTTTCAGCTGCAATCATGAGGATCTCCAAGAGCAACTGGGGACTCTCCAACAAAACACTCTCTGTATTATAAAGCTGTTTTCATCCCCATTGTGACCTATGCAGCAGGAGCGTGGTTTCACCGGGTTCAACGACTACATATGAAAGTCAAGGTCAACTCCATTCAACGTGCTATGCTCTTGGCCACGCACAGATTATGCCGAACAGTGTCTACAGCTGCCATCCAGGTGATAGCTGGCACTCTGCCGCTTGATCTATTTGTTATCTTCAGAGGGCTTAACTTCAGAATTAAAAAGAAAATACCAACGAAGATACAGGGCCTAGAACTAAATCTCAATACTGACCCCAAAGCAGAAAGAGCTCGCTGTTACAAGGAACTCATCAACATTTGGCAGTCTAGATGGAACACCTCACACACAGGCTCCATTACCAGAAAATTCCTCCCTGATGTTACTTTCACAACCCTGAAAACGGTAAAGACCTGGCTTTCTCTCACCTTGGAATCCTCCTACTTGGTTACCGGACACGGGTCCCTCAACGAAAAGTTACATCAACTGGGTTTGCTACCAACAGATCGCTGTTTCTGCGGCAGTTCAGAGAATTGGAAACATCTTCTTTTCGAATGCAGGTTGTACGATGACTTAAGAAGGACCCTGCTGCAGGCTGTGCCAGGTATCTCAGAACAGCAACCAGAGCCTCTACTCCAAACACCTGACAATCTAAAGGCATTACAATCCTATGCATCCGAAGTCTTTAAGCGCAGGAAGCAGAGCTACATAGTTGTTACTGCACACCTAACAATACCTCTTCAGTGACTTAGAGTTCTATATTCGCATGCCACCATCTTCATTTTTTTTTTTTTTTTTTTCTTTTCCACGTGCTGTCTGGAGTTCCCACTCTAGTGCAGCCAGTTTATTTATTCATTCATTTTCATTTCATTTCATTCAATTATTTATTTATTTTATTTTATTTATTTTTCTCTTCTTTATTTTCTAAATCAAACTATTCTTTTCTTTATTCTTATTAAATTATTATTTTTCTTATTTATTTAATTTGTTCTTCACGTGCTCTGCCTTGAGATCCCACTCTAGCGCAGCCAATTTATTTACTTATTTTATATCTATTTTTATTTTTTTTTACGCGCTCTGCTTCGAGTTCCCACTCTAGTGCAGCCAATTTATTTATTTATTTTATTATTTTTATTTCTAATTTTTAATCCTTTTTTTTATTATTATTTTTATCTTTTTTTTTTTTTTTTTAAATTAATTTTTTTTTTTCTCACGCGCTCTGCCTTGAGGTCTCACTCTAGTGCAGCCAATTTAATTAAATTGGCTTTTTTCTTCTTCTTCTTCTTATTTATTTTTTATTATTGTTTTTTTTTATCATTATTATTTAATATATATATTTTTTGTTAATTAATTTATTATTATTATTTTACTCTTTTTTTTTTTTTTTTTCCCTAACTGCACCACGGGTGGTTTTTTTTTATTTTTTATTTATTTTTTTTTTTGGGCTCTTCTGTCTTTATCTCCTCCCTCTGGAATGGGCCCCCAGAGGAATCTGTTCCACCTTCTGGCAACACTAGGTGGGTCAGAGTCTCTCTTGAGACAGTACGTGTTTTTCTGGGACTGGTCCACCTTCCCGTGGTGTGGACGAGTACCCAGAATCATCTGTCCAGGCGACTGATGCTTCTGGGTAGCCAAGTGGCCAGAACATAACAACAGAACACACACATAATACACACAAACGTACGTCACACACATATCTGGCCCATTTGTAGTGATACTGTTCTTCACAGAGATACGAGGCGGAGTTGAACAAACGTTCTAGGTGCCGCCCTTACATATACACATGTCAGGCTAGTAATGCTTCATGTGGTGCAGTACTATTCTTACAAGATGCACGTACTACAGAAGCTAAAGCATCATGATGCAGATATTCGTTTCAAATATGCACTTTGTTCAGTTTCTGGTGCGATATCACTTGGCCATGGAACGTTCTTTGGAGTGATGAAGCCAACTTCTGTTTAAATGGACAAGTGAATATGCACAACTGTCGCATTTGGGCAACAGGAAACCCTCGAGTTATCCAAGCCATTCCGTTTGCATTCTCCAAAAGTGACAGTGTGGTGTAGATTTACGGCCACATTCATGATTGGGCCATATTTTTTTGAACAGGTAACACCAACTGGACCCCGCACTTGTTCTGTCACTGGACAGCGATATTATGAAATGTTGGCAAATTTTGCAATACCAGAGCTGCAACAATGTGGGTGCCTTCAGGATACCATATTCATGCAAGATGGTGCACCACCCCATATCCACCGTTGTGTCCAAAGATTGCTAAGGCAACACACAGACGAACGGGTTATCAGCCATTGTTTCCAGACATCTTGACCACCCCGATCACTGGACCTCACCCCATGTGACTTCTGGTTGTGGGGTTTTTTGAAGAACCAGGTGTATCGGGAAGGATGTCAAACTCTGGCAGATCTAAGGACAGCATTAGACATGTGCTGGCTATTCCAGTTGACACGTTACGTTCTGCTGTAGAAAATGTTGTTCTTCGAATGGAAATTGTTGTTGACCAAACCAGAGGACACACTGAACAGTTGTAGCGCTGTTCAAGTGATTTGTATTGCCACAGCGCTATATAGTGACAAATTTTGTAACTAATATTTTTCCAATAAATGGCGAGTGCATTCTTTATTGTACCTGTTGTCCAAATTTCTCTTCAGTACAAGCCTTAGAACTCGCTCCAGAGTTCTCTACATAGGGATACTTTAATTTTAACAACCCTGTATATCATTTGGTAAGGCTACTGCAGCTCCCATATATCTGCCTGTTTTAGAGGTGCCAACATACAGATGCACGTAGTTGGAGCATTGTATTAAATATGCAGAATGTAACTGTCTGATGCATTTTTCCAACATCTTTTTGCAGTGTGTCACAGACAGGTAAGCTGATTTCCTATTGTGATTTGAATATGGAATCATCTCAGAAGAAACTTTATTTTTCATTTTTAAAGTATCCCTTTTAGCCAGATACCAACTAGTTTGCAAATCTTGGGTTTGTTTCCATATAACATTTCACAACAATGTGGATTAGTATTAGTATTGGCTATATGGTGCAAGGAAGCCTAAAGCTTATGCTGCAACAGCCAGAAAAAAAAAAAAGTAAAAGATTATGCAGATATTACACAGTGGATGATTGGGAAGGCTTTGAATTTTTGCAGAATAATGAATTTGTGAATTAACTAAAAGGAGCTTTGTAGATTTCAGTGTATAAACTTTGTGCTAATGATATTTGAAAGGCTCCCAAGACAATGCATAAAATGCTATAATGGATAGGATCTAGCTATTTTAATACACTTTTTCTGTCAGAGTTATAGATGGGAGCTCATAATCTAAATTAGATCTTATCATGGCCTAGTATATGTGTACATCATTTTGTGGAAGATATTGCCTTGAGGATATTTGATTTCCTAAACAGCCATTACATAAATATATGATGTGCTTGAGGAATCCATGATTTATCACCCAAGAAAATTTAGTTTATCATCCAAGCAGTCCCGCCGACCGGCTAGCCGAGTGGGTAAAGTACCTGCCCGGCAACCCAAAGGTCGCGGGTTCGATTCCCGCCTCGGGCTTGGATCAAAGTACTACAAAAACCTTGGGAGGTGCAATATGGCCACAGAAGCCGATGCGCCAACAACTACCAAATCAAAAAAAAAAAAAAAAAAAAAACCAAGCAGTCCCACTTAAACAGTGTCCGAGAAGTTGGACACCATGTTTATGTTGAATTGCTTGGTTACCTATTGAGAATTCAGGATCACTATGCATCCTGCATTTTCTACAGAAGTGCACCTTTGCTGTCTTCTATACTGAGATATCCATTATAGACTGTCCATGTTTCTATTTTATTTATAGCATCTTCTCTCTCTCTCTCTCTCTCTCTCTCTCTCTCCCCCTCCCCTGCAGGGGTTGGCAACCTTTTTTGGGTGAAGAGGCATTTTTGTTTAATTTAAAAAAAAAAAAAAGAATCCAAAGAGATGCACCTGAACTCAAGCTGTGATGGGGGGGGGGGGGCACTTTGTAAGAAATGGAATAGAGTAGGAAGGTGTTTTATTAAAAAAATAAATTTTTTGAAATATTATTTATTAATACTGAAAAAACGTAACAAACATCCAATTAGGTACGAATTAATGTGACTTTTGCTGCTGAACTTCTTGAGCGAGCCTCTCAATATCAAGTGAATATGCCGTAATTTTCATCTTTTTAAATATGCTGAGAGACTCACATTGTTCAGACAGTTTCTTGATTTATTTTTTATATAGTTCATATTTGAAAATATTTGCTTGCGGAAATACATAGCTTGTCATACATGTGAGCTAGAAGTTAAAGAACCACAGTTACATGTTCAAAGAACCGCAGATTGCAGACTCCTGCTCTACTGTGTGCATATTATATAAGTGACATGAAATAGTGAGGTCAACTACATATGTTTAGTATTCATAAGCAGAGGTGGAATTGATACTGGCATTGTTTCTATTAGAGTTGCTCTGATAAGAAAATTGCTCGATTACGATTGCCTTCGGTTAATCGGCTGATTAGTCATTACAATGCTTTCCCACTTTAATAGTCAGAAACCCACTGAAAAAGTCGCCTATTGAATTAGTTACATATCTATAACTACTTTTATAAGTATCTGTAAGGATACAAACTAGTTCTTTTACACCACCGTCCAGCAGCATTTTTTGCATCCCAGCGACACCGATACATTTTTTGCATCTCAGAAGCACTTCCCTGACGCACACAAGACAGTTAAATGCCAGTCACGTGACTCCTGCTTCGATAGTCTGCCCATCCCTCACGTGATTCCATTAAAAAGAATTGCAACTTGTGGATTAAAATTTTTTTTCCCTACTTAAGTCTTTCTACGTTGCTACCATTCTGGACTTTTGGCAGTGCTGGGACTTCAACAATTCTACTCAACACCAATGAGTTTAATTATTTTTAATGGTTTTATAGGTAAATTGAAGTGATATTTTATTTGCAGTATTAATAATAGTATTAGACAACATAATGATGGTTATTTTTCTCAAACTTGGGACTTGAAAAGTCATTTACGGGGGGGGATGCTGTTAATTTGGAATGAAAGCCAACACAAGAACCAAGGCAAATTACAGGAAACTTACCTGATAAACTGCTTTGCCGCTACTGCATTCTCGGTAAATAGATGATGCATGTTATCAGTTAGTTTCCTGTGGCTCTTGTTTTGGCTTTCTTTACCTTTGCCCCATGATGTATTCAGTTGTTTGTGTACACCTTATTAATCCATAATGTGTTTATAATTCTCTTAATATTTTTTCAGATTAAATTTTAAGATTTAAGCAGTACTGTAGTCATAAAATTATCAGAATGTGTACTCTGAATGTTAAGAAAAGCAGAGAGCATACTGTGCATATCAGGCTTATTAATCGAATTCACTTTGGTCGCATAAAACTATAAGTATTGCCTAGGAATCAAATTCTAACAAATTCATTTTTTTAATTTTCAGTAAATATTTTAATAATATTTGTTTTTTTAAGTCTTTCAAAAACCAAAAGTTATATGCTATTCACCTAAAAAAATTCAGAGGGTATATGGCATATACTCTCCACTAGAGCCCTGGATTTAAGTAATTGTCAAAGTGACCATTATGGCACCAAGTATTGCATGGAAGTATTCTACAATAAATCCAAAGAACAAAAACTGTTTGCATATGTAATTTATGTGATATCACCATATCAAGGGGTGGTAAAACAACCAAAACGTTTACAACCACAAATATGAATTGTCTCAAAAAGTTTCATCCAGAAGAAATGTTAAAAGAAACAGAAGCATCGGATAAGTTGAAAAGAACCTATGCTGAATATTCAGGAAGTAGCAGCACCATTGAACCTCCTGCTAAAATGCAAACTACTATAGAAGCAGTATTAACAAAGAAGAAGCTTTGTGATATTAATGGCCACAGTGCCAAAGAGATCCATTATTTAATTGGAGAAATGATAGCTGTTAACCTTCAACCATATTCTGTAACACATGACATTGGATTCCAAAGGCTATTAAAAAAAAATTGGCCCAAATTACGATATTCCAAGTAAAAAATATTTCACTGATAAAAATCATTCCAGATATATTTCAGAAGGTAAAAACAAAACTTCAAACATCCCTTGATAAAGCCACCAACATTTCTTTAACCACTGATATTTGGACCGCTACTACAAATAATTCTTCATTTCTGAGTGTTGTTCAAACACATTTGACCACTGGCTTTCAAATGAGTTTGAACAACACAGAGCTGTCCTAAGAATTCTTCCATTTTCAGGCTCTCATGCAGGGATACGGATCAGTAAAGAGTTGAACAATATGCTAGAAGAATATAATATCTCAAAAAGCAAAGTCTTCCTCATACTGCAAGATTCTGGAGCAAGTATGGTAGCTGGTGTCACTGGTAGTGGTTTACAGTCACAATCATGTTTCATACACACATTACAACGTTCAATAAATGACTCCAAGTTTGCCAGCAGGCTGTAAGGACTGTTGTTACTATTAATAGGTATATTGTAAAATACTTCAGTAATTCTGCTTCAGCAGCTAACAAATTAATTAAATTTAAAGAAGCATAAATTAATTCAAGATGTATCCACTCGTTGGAATTCAACGTATTACATTATGGAAAGAAACACAGAACAGCGAAAAGCTCTTACAACAATATTCCAACGTTAAGTTCATACCAGTGGAGTCTTGTAGAAAAAAATTGTCCAACTCCTTCGTCCATTTGAAGAAATCACTAATAAAGCTAATAAAAGAGAATCTACCACTTCAATGATAATCCCTACAATTTTGCCTCAATGTATTTTTGTCCAAAATGATAATTTCAGTGAATTGTTACCACAGTTGCAGAGCTTAAATCATCAATTGTGAAAAGATTTTCCACTTACTTGGAAAATAAATCTTTGTGTTTATCTACTTTTATAGATCCTAGGCTTAAGATGAAATTTCAAAGTGATATGAAAAACAAAACAAAGGAATGGGTTTTAGAAGCTCTCTCTTTATGTTTTCAACAGGATATGCTTCAACCAGTTCTACCGAAGATCAAGATAACCCAGGCTTTACTATGACTTTTTCAAATTTGTTTGATGAATCAGCTTCTGCTAAGACATAGTGCCAACGGGGCTAGCCGGGTGGGTAAAGTGCCTGCCTGGCAACCCAAAAGTCATGGGTTCGAATCCTACCTCAGGCTTGGATTCACGATGGTGCCACACTATCCGGTTGGATCTCACAGCTACGGTACACGAAAGAAGCAGGAAAAAACTGGTTCCTTCGTGTATTGCTCACATCATACGATAAAAAAATAAATAAAAAAAGATGGATAGTGTTCAAAACAAAGGAACAGAAGAAATGTCACCCAGAGTAAGTTCAAAAGAGAAGCAATCTTCAAAAAAAAGAACAAACATTATTCATATTGCACTCAAGAATTGAATCAGTAGTTAAATATTTAATATTAAGTTATTAAGTAATTTAGGTGGTAATTTTAATGAACCTGCAAGAAACAGGCTATGTCCTGAAAATGGGGGAACTCTGATGTTTATGCATTAAAATTTAAGAGTATTCAATTTTGATTACTCTGCGTAAAACTACTTTTAATTTTTTTTACTTTATACTGTGTTAAAAAATGTGATAAATTTGATTAAAATACCTGTTAAGTTGTATTTTTTTATTGTATTCTCTGTATTAATAAAAATAAATTGGCTATAACAGCAGCCAAACTCAGAAAATGTATACTTAATCCATTTTAGTTTATTAAAGCTATTTGATGAATCTCTTGTAGCAATTAACTGGCTTAAATTTAGCAGGAAATGGCCAATTAATAAAACTGATTAAGCGACAAAAAATATATATATTAACGATTAATCGGCCAAGGAGCCAATTACCGATTAATCAGTGCATCCTTAGTTTCTACTGTAATATGTAGTAGCCTGAAAACAAAGTGGAGAAGGGGGAAGAAATACAACACCTCCTGGAGTTCTTCATGGACAAGTTGGGAGTAATTAAAACCAAACAGGCACACATATTTGCTCATACACTAATGAAGGAGCACAGTAAATAAATTTTACGAACTGGCAGTTTTGGCTAAGTCATCAAATGCCAAAATTGTAGGTAGAGAGCAGAATTTGAATATGGAAATTATAATGTGTACAGAAAAGATAAGGTATGAGAGGAGAATTTATGCTTTTGGTTAAGAGGCACATGGTTTCTTCTAAAACAGTACAGGCAGCAGACCTATGTTGCTAGTGTAACGTTCAGTCAGCCTGATATGACAAACACTGCAAAACAAATATAAGAATAACAGTCTGTTATAGGCCAAATGATTGTGCAGAGTATAATGAAAATTTGCACAGACAAAGAGAGTGGACAAGCAAATCAGAAAGCCATATTATTTTCATTTTTCCAGATATCAACTGAAACTCATGGGTTGGAAGTTCACTCAGTAACTGAACATTTCTCAGTTTGCTGGATAACATTTTACATCAACATGTTATATACAGGCTGGTGTTACATGTTATACAGAGAAATAAATAGCTTTGGCATTATCAAGGGCACACATGATGCAAGAAAGCAAGCTTATATAGAACATCAGCCAAAAACACACACACCCTTCTCATTTCACTCATCCACTCACTCCAAATGTTTGTCTAGTTCTGCCTTGAATCTGTTTAAGCTATCAACTTCTACAATGACAGATGAAAGTTTGTTCCAGCAATCAGCAACCCGCTGGCTAAAGGCAAGCTTCTGCACATCTATCCTACAAAAGTCTTTCCTGAATTTGAATTTATGCCATCTCAGGTGATTATTCTGAGCAAGAGGAAGAATCCGATCAGTATTGAGCATGCTCTAACTATTCTAACTATTATATACCTCAATCAGATCACTTCGCAGGTGCCTAGTCTCCAGACACAGTAATTTGCAAAACTTCAGCCTTTCTTCGTAAGAGCAACCCTTTGTTCCATTCACTGATCTTGTTGCATTTCTCTGTACTCACTCCAACAGCTCTACATTATTCTTAAAATGAGGCCTCCAGACCTGTATACAGTACTCAAGGTGTGGCCTGACCATTGCCTTATACAAGGGGATAATCATCTCCTTATTCCTGCTAGAAAAATTCCTGTATATCACTGACAAGACACCATGAGCTACTCTTGCAGACATTCTGCGCTGCTCAGAAAACATATCTGACTGCACAATTACCCCCAGGTCCTTTTCACTCTCTACCACTGCCAGTGTAGTACCACACAGTTGATACATTACTCTGGGGTTACTGCTTCCCATATGCAATACTTTACATTTGTGAATGTTAAACTTCAGTTGCTACCTCTCAGCCCATCTGCTCAACTTTTCTAGATCTTGCTGCAGCAGTATACTGTCATTAGTGTCATTAACAACCTTGCCAACCTTCGTATCGTCTGCGAACTTGGACATTAAGCCTGATATACCATCATTAATATCATTAATGAATACAGAAAACAACAATGGACCCAACACTGAACCCTGGGGGACTCCACTAATAACATTAGTCCACGAAAAGCAGTGTCCATTGAATATCACTGTCTTTTTCCACTCAATCGTCCCTTTATTAATAGCAGCAATTTGCCTCCAATGCCACACTGCTCCAATTTGTGCAGCAGTCTTCCATGTGCAACAGTATCAAAAGCCTTTCTAAGGTCCAAATATATGATATCAAAATTATTTTTTGCATCCAGTTCCTTTGTGACTACATCATAGTATTCAATCAAATTAGTCAGACAAGACTTCCCCTTAACAAACCCATGCTGTGTCCAAGCTATAACTGAAGTCTTGTCTAGATGATCCTGCAATGCTTCTTTATCCAGTGCCTCCACTAATCTCCCTGGAACAGAAATTAAACTAACAGCTCCATGATTACCTGTGTCTCTCTTTGATCCTCCTTTGTGGATTGGGGTCACATTTGCACATCTACAGTCCAGCACATCTCCCACAAGTCTAAGGAAGCTCTCATAATTATGGCTAAGAGTTTGCTTACTTCCTTTGCTGCCTCCTTTAATATAACTGGATAGATTCCATCCATCCCAGATGCCTTTCTTATGTTTATCTTCAACAATTTCTCCTCCACTTTACTTTCAGTTATTACAAGATTATCTAGCTTACTGCCAGAGTTTAATACACCTCTGGCATTACCCTCGCTGAATAACTCCTCATGTGTGAATGTCGATGCAAAATATTCATTTAGTTTGTTAGCTACCTGAGCAGGATCATCAACAGTTGAACCATCGATATCAAGTGGACCAATCTGATTCATCCCCATCCTTCTAGAGTTTACATTTGAGGGCGCTGACTCTCTTTAGAAAATACAGCTGCGAGTTACAGGCTCCGAAAAAAACGATAAGTGTTTGCTTTTTATTTACATAATTGCTATTTTATATTGTACTTAATACGTAGTCTTATAGTTCTAATTACGCTGGTTATTTTTATTTTAATTTATATAAACAGTTTTTGTAGATATACGTAATACTTTATAAAACCGTTAGTTCGTCCGAATATTGCAGGCATTGTTTTTTGTATATAGTGATAGGGAATTCAAATTTTTAATTGAGGTAGCTAGGTAGCTCTAACGTATAATTATAAAAACAGTAATACGCTTCACTGTTTCTATTAGATTTAATTTAATTTATTGATCTTATTAATTTAAAATATCATGCCCCAAACCAGAGCAGCAAAACAACGGGCACAAAGTGGCAGGAGTGCTGTGACTCGGGGGAGAACTGAGGGGGGCGATTCTCCAACGCATCACAGCCTAAAAAAATGTGCAACTTGTGAAATGTTTGCCGAACTATCTGGAACGGAATATGATATTGCCATGGGGGATGTCTTTGTGTGTGCGTGATGTAAGGAGTGTAAGGAAATCAGGCGACAACTCAGCGTTCTTATGGGCCTATATGAGAGTTTGAAGGACAGGGTGGATGCCCTCGAAAGGTCTAAATTGAGGGGGCCATCAGGCTCTCAGCTGCCCACATCAACGCCAGAGCATGCACTTGGTCATCACGCAACACAGCAGCAACCCCCAAGGCAGATTGCGCTGGTCCCAAAGGAACTAGTAGTTGTTGGTGACTCTATTGTCAGGGAAACGAGGAACATCCTTTGTAAAAAGGATAGGTGGAACAGGACCAGGGTATGTCTGCCAGGGGCAAAGGTTGATGACGTTGTAGAGCAGATATCATCTTTTAGGGGCACAAAAGGTGATATAGTTGTACACGTTGGCACTAATGATATTAAGAGTAGGAGACCGGCAGAATTACTTAACAAGTACAGGTCACTGAAAAAAAGCCGTGAATTAGGGTTGAATTTGAAAGTGTCTGCAATTCTGCCCAGACACGATAGGAGGGAGTATATGATGAGAGCCTTGTCGATCAATTCGGCCCTGGAAAGATTGTGCAAGGCTCAAGGGATAGAATTTTTTCAGCCTGGACTGTACTTGTTAACAGGAGAGACTGCTTCTACAGGGATGGGATACACTTAAATAGAAAGGGTGCAAGAATATTTGCTAATGCTATCGAGGCAGTGTTAGGTGGGTCGGAAAACTGATATCTTGGGGGGATACAAGGACTAATAGTTTAACAGTAGTGGTAGGCAGAAGTGAAGGTGATTCTTGCACAACTTCTATTAGAATAAGTAGCGACCTGGAGCGAGGGGTGTTGGGGGTTTCAGGGACGGA
The DNA here is from genome assembly GCF_048544385.1 of Mastigoproctus giganteus. NCBI lineage: Eukaryota > Metazoa > Arthropoda > Arachnida > Uropygi > Thelyphonidae > Mastigoproctus > Mastigoproctus giganteus. The sequence goes on from NC_143576.1 coordinate 70,728,102, forward strand.
AAGCAGTCATCGTGAAACAGGTGGGTATATGGGATGTGTTAGAGTAATTAAGAATAAGAATAGGTGCATGTATACTTGCATTTATACCAATGCTAGAAGTATAGCAAATAAATTTGATGAATTTGAAGTGTTGGTCAAGACATCAAAAGGCAGATATTGTTGGGATATCAGAGACGTGGTGTCACACAGATATAAGGAATGCAGAACTGGAATTTGGGGAGTACAATGTGTACAGAAAGGATAGGAAGGGAGGAGGTGTTATGCTGTTAATAAAGAAAAACATAAAATCAAAAGAAGTGCATCCAGTTGATATAGATGAACAGTGCACTGTTGAGTCAGTTTGGTGTAACATAAGCACTGTGAAAGTAAAAATAAGAGTAGGAGTGTGTTATAGGCCTAATGACTTGAATGGGTACAATGAACAATTGTAAAGAGAAATAGAGTGAGCTAGTAAATCGGAATGTCTTATAATGGGGGATTTTAACTTCCCAGATATTGACTGGAACTTGTGGGTTGGGCACTCACACACTAGTCAGACTTTTGTGGATTTATTGGATGATTGTTTTCTGCAGCAGCATGTTCGAGAGGCAACCGAAGAAAGTAATACTCTTGATCTGGTTATCAGCAGTGATCATTCATGTATTAGGAATTTGCAGATAAAAGAACCACTAGGTGGCAGTGATCACAGTGTACTGATGTGGGATTTACTTAAAGATTTAATTACCATCACGGGTAAAGGAAAGGGTTTTTGCTTCCGTAAAGGCGAGTACAGTGGCCTCTGACAGTTTTTAAATTCTGTACAGTGGGATCAACTGATGATGTTACCAACAGTAAATTCTAAGTGGGAAGCATTCAAGGAATTAATCGTGGAAGCTACTAAAAGGTTCATACCTATTAAGAAATATTGTTCAAGGTTTAGGCCTAAATGGTTGTCAAATGAACTAATGAGACTTAACAGAGAAGAAAAATGCATGGGATGCATATAAATTATCAAGCGACTCAGAAGCCTATGGTAGATATAAGTTAATCTGTAATCAGGTCACAAAGGAGGTTCAGCAGGCGAAGGCAGATTACGAGAAATCCTTGGCAAAAGATGCTAAGAAAAACAGCAAGGATTTCTTTACTTATATAAACTCTAAAAGGAAGGGGATGAATCTGATTGGTCCACTTGACATCAATGGTTCGACTGTTGATGATCCTGCTCAGATAGCAAACAAACTGAATGAGTATTTTGCATCTACATTCACACGTGAGGAATTATTAAGGTTTGAAAATGGCAGAAGTTTATCAAATTGTAACAAGATACTTAATGATTTTGTAATAACTGAGATCAAAGTGGAAGAGAAATTGTTGAAGTTAAACATAAGAAAAGCACCTGGGGTGGATGGGATCTATCCAGTTATATTAAAGGAGGTGGCAAAGCAACTAAGCAAACCCTTAGCCATAATTATGAAGCATCCTTGGACTCAGGGGAGGTTCCCACGGACTGGAGATGTGCAAATGTATCCCCAATTCACAAAGGGGGGATCGAAGGGTGACACGAGTAATTACAGACCAGTTAGTTTAACTTCTGTTCCGGGTAAAATAATGGAGTCGCTGGTTAAAGATGCACTGCAGGATCATCTAGACAAGACTGCAGCAATAATTCAGACACAGCATGGGTTTGTTAAGGGAAAGTCTTTTCTGTCAAATTTGATAGGATATTATGATGTGGTTACAAAGGATCTGGATGCAAAAAATAATTTTGATATCATATATTTGCAAAGGAAGCAAAGAAAAACAGAAAAGAGTTCTTTACCTATTTAAACTCAAGAAGGAAAGGGATGAATCAGATTGGTCCACTGGATGTTGATGGTTCAACAGTTGAGGATCCAGCTCAGGTGGCTAACAATCTAAACGAGTATTTTGCATCTACATTCACACATGAGGAGTTATTCAGGAAGGGGAATGTCGTAGGTGAAGTAAACATTGGCAGTGAGCTAGATGATTTTCTAATAACTGAGAGGAAAGTGGAGGAGAAATTGTTGAGGATAAACATAAAAAAGGCACCCGGGGTGGATGGGATCTATCCAGTTATATTAAAGGAGGCAGCAAAGGAAGTAAGCAAACCCCTAGCCATAATTATGAGAGCTTCTTTGGACTCAGGGGAGGGTACCCATGGACTGGAGATGTGCAAATGTAACCCCAATTCACAAAGGAGGATCAAAGGCTGACACAGGTAATTATAGACCTGTTAGTTTAACTTCGGTTCCAGGAAAATTAATGGAGGCACTGGTTAAAGAAGCACTGCAGGATCATCTGGACAAGAATTCAGTTATAGCTCAGACACAGCATGGGTTTGTTAAGGGCAGGTCTTGTCTGACCAATTTGATTGGATACTATGATGTAGTCACAAAAGAACTGGATGCAGGGAATAACTTTGATATTATATATTTGGATCTTAGAAAGGCTTTTGATACTGTTGCGCATGGAAGACTGCTGCACAAATTGGAGAAGTGTGGCATTCGAGGCAAATTGCTGCTATGGATAAAGGGATGGTTGAGTGGCAGAAGACAGAGAGTGGTAATCAATGGACACTGCTCAACGTGGACTAATGTTATTAGTGGAGTTCCTCAGGGTTCAGTGTTGGGTCCATTATTGTTTTCTGTATTTATAAATGATATTGATGATGGTGTATCAGGCTTAATGTCAAAGTTTGCAGACGATACAAAGGTTGGCAGGGTTGTTAAGGACACTACTGATACTATGCTGCTGCAACAGGATCTGGAAAGGTTGAGCAGATGGGCTGAGAGGTGGCAAATGAAGTTTAACATTGACAAATGTAAAGTACTACATATGGGAAACAGTAACCCCAGATCAACGTATCAACTCTGTGGTACTACGCTGACAGTGGTAGAGAATGAAAAGTACCTGGGGGTAATTGTGCAGGCAGATATGAAGTTCTCTGAGCAGTGCAGACGAGCTGCAAGAGTAGCTCATGGTGTCTTGTCAATGATATACAGGAATTTTTCTAGCAGGGACAGGGATGTGATTATTCCCTTGTATAAGGCATTGGTCAGGCCACACCTTGAGTACTGTATACAGGTCTGGAGGCCTCATTTCAAGAAGGATGTAGAGCTGCTGGAACGAGTACAGAGAAGGGCAACAAGATTAGTGAATGGAACAAAGGGTTGCTCTTACGAAGAAAAGCTTAAGTTTTGCAAATTACAGAGCCTGGAGAGTAGGCATTGCCGAGGTGATCTGATAGAGGTGTACAAGGCTTTGAATGGCTTGATCATGCTCAATGCCGATGGGATTCTTCCTCTTGCTCAGAATAATCACCTGAGAGGGCATAAATTCAAATTGAGGAAGGACGGATGTCGGATAGATGTGCGGAAATTCGCCTTTAGCCAGCGGGCAGTTGGTTTGTGGAATAGACTTCCATCGCTTGTTGTTGAAGTTGATAGCCTAAACAAATTTAAGGCTCAGCTGGACAGGTATTTCGAACGAATTGAGGGGTGAAATGGGAGTAGTGGTTGTTTTTTTTTTTTTTTTTTGGCTGATGCTGAATAAGCTTGCTTTCTTGCATCATATGCCTCTACTAATGCTAATGCTAATTTGGATTTCAGGAAAGCTTTTGACACTGTTGCGCATGGAAGACTATTGTACAAATTGGAGCAGAATGGTATTAAGGGCAAGTTGCTACAATGGATAAAAGGATGGTTAAGTGCTAGAAGACAGAGGGTGGTAATCAATGGGTGCTGCTCTTCTTGGACTAATGTTATTAGTGGAGTCCCACAGGGTTCGGTGTTAGATCCACTGTTGTTTTGTATATTTATCAATGATACTGATGAAGGTATATCAGGCTTAATGTCAAAGTTTGCAGATGATACAAAGGTTGGGAGGGTTGTTAATGACAGTAATGGCAGTGTGCTACTGCAACAGGATCTAGATAATTTGGGCAGATGGGCTAAGAAATGGCAACTGAAGTTTAACCTTGAAAAATGCAAAGTACTGCATATGGGCAGAAGTAACCCCAGAGAAATGTACCAACTGTGTGGTACTACACTTAAGGTGGTAGAAAATGAAAAAGACCTGGGAGTAATTGTGCAGGCAGATATGAAGTTTTCTGAGCAATACAGACAGGCTGCCAGGGCAGGTCATGGGGTTTTCTCAATGATATATAGGAATTTTGCTAGCAGGGAAAAGGAGGTGATTATCCCTCTGTATAAGGCAATTGTCAGGCCACGGCTTGAGTACTGCGTACAGGTCTGAAGGCCTCATTTTAGGAAGGATGTAGATTTACTTGAGCGTGTACAGAGAAGGGCAACAAGATTGGTGAGGGGAATGAAGGGATCCTCTTACCAAGAGAGGCTTAAGTTCTGCAAATTGCAGTGGCTGGAGACTAGGCACCTGCGCGGTGATCTGATTGAGGTATATAAGGCCTTGAATGGGTTCAGCACACTGAATTCTGATGGGATCCTTCCACTTGTTCAGATTACGAATCTAAGGGGGCATAAATTCAAATTAAGAAAAGACAGATGTAGAATAGAAGTGTGGAAATTTGCCTTTAGCCAGTGGGTGGTTAATTGCTGGAACAAACTTCCATCTGTTGTTGTGGAAGTTGATAGGTTGAATAAATTTAAGGAGGAACTGGACAGGCATTTGGAGGGAATGGTGTGATTTTTTTTTTTTTTTTTTGGCTGATGCTGCATAAGCTCATACATTTGCTTTCTTGCATCGCATGCCACTACTACTACTACTACATAAGTAAAGAACTCTTTGCTGTTTTTCTTTGCATCCTTTGCCAAAGATTTCTCGTTGTCTACCTTTGCCTGCCTAACCTCCTTTGACTTGGTTACAGACCAGCTTATATCTATCATAGGCTTCTGTGTCAAATGTTAATTTATATGTATTCCATGCATTTTTCTTCTCTGCCACATGTCTAATTAGTTCATTTGACATTCATTTAGGCCTAAATCTTGATCTAGCTATCACCAGTAATACATCATGTATTAAGAATTTATTTAATATAAGCAAACCTTTAGGTGGCATTCATCATACTGATGTGGGATTTACTGAGAGAAAAACTAATGTCAGTGGAAGGAATTCTGTTTTGTCAAAGCTGATTACAATAGGTTCAAACATTTTTTAACCCTTGAGTATTGACACATCGTCTGACACACTACTGTTGTTTTTAAAAAACTTTGATATCTCTTTTAATTGATAAAACTCCAAATTCCCTCTTAGTGTACTTTCAAATAGGAAGACAACAAACATATTTCCTACGCATTAACGAAATAACCAGAATATTACCAAAGTTACTCAAAACTGAAAAGCGAGCATCATCTGACAGATGACACGTCAGTACAAGTGTAACTGTAGTCACACATAGATACATTTGTTGTCTTTGTTAAAATGAAAAGCAGGTTATTCAAAGACTGCTTGCCATACTGATGATGATTTTGAAGAAGCACTGCAAAAATGGTATAAAGAATGTGATAGTGACACAAGTGAAATAGAAAGGTATGTTGATAATGATTTTTCAATTGAAAGTGAACACGATACAGCATCCAAAATATCAGAAGATAATGAGAGTGACAGCGAAAATCCTGATCTAGATAATCAAGAAAATGAAATGTCAAATAAAAATTATATGTGCAAAAATCATTTCAAATGGTCGGCCAAAGAAGTTGCACCTACATGTGGTAGAACACTAAAACATAACATAGTTTTACAACTTCCTGGTCTGAAAGGACAAGCTCGTGCGCTTCATAATCAAGCAAACCATTTAGCAGTAAAGAATTTACTACTTAGTATGGATATGCTTGAACAAGTTGTTTGTTAGACAAATGTGAAAATTCATGGTTACTGCAAAAAATACCAACGTCAAAACCGAAGTGAAATTGTTGACATGGATTCCATGGAAATCGCAGTGTTCTTGCTGTGTTCAACTCAAATCATTAATGTATCCATACTATTTTTGCAACAGATGGCACCAGAAGAGACATTTTCCAGTGCATCATGAGTAAAGGCAGATTTGCAGTACTTTTGGCATGCCTTCGTTTCAATAATCCTGAGGACTGACAAGAATGTCGAAAAATTAATCCAACAGCTCCAATATCAGAACTTTTTCAGAATAATTTCTCAAATAAATATTAATTGTAATAAATATATTAATAGTATTTAATATCATATTATTAATATTATTAATAAATTAATAATAATTAATGTTTTATTATTAATATATTAACATTATTAATAATGTTTAATATTTAATAAATATTATTTATGTAATAAATATTTATTACAGTATCTAAATATACTGTAATAAATATTATAAACTGCCAAAGTGTGTACACAATTGAAAGTTCTGCATGTATTGACGAAATGTTGGTTGGTTTTCGGGGAAAGTGTAAATTTCGAACGTTTATGCCAAATAAACCCAATAAATATGACATCAGATTGACGTATCTCACAGAGGCCAGAAATGTTTATTTGTACAATAGCTACATATATAGTGGCAAAGGCTCTGATAGGAAAGGACTAATAGAAGAGGAAAGAAAGCTTCCAAAACCAATCCAATCTATTATAAGACTTGCTCGTCCATTGTTCAAAACACTGAAATGTCACTGCAATCAACTGGTTTTCTTCAGTTGAATTCGTGCAACTTCTAAAGAGCAATGGTTTGACTTATGTGGGAACCATGAAAAAAAAAATAAACGAGAAATTCCTCCCAATTTCCTACCAAACAGAAAAAGAGAAGATGGAACTACACATTATGGTTTAACAGAAGATATTACTTTGTTATCATATGCTGGTAAAAAAAGATAAGGCCACTATTCTCATCTCACTGAAGCACCACAATAAAGAGACTGATCCAGCTATAAATAAACCAGAAATTATATCAGCGAAGGTAAAGAAAGCCCACACGAGAAGAACACAAAAGTACAATGAAATTTACCAGTAAAAGTACTTTTGCAACAACAGCATTTGTATTGTTCCTCGCTCAGAAAACATGCAGTAGGTATTATCGGTCAGAAGTATAAACTGAATCCCAGGGGAGATTGAAACCATCCCGAAGTGGAGGGGGTAACCTGACCTTTTTTCATTAGAATCACTAGCGGACTAGTAGATAAATTGTTTATTAAGAAAAAAAAAGGCAAAGGTAAAGGAAGCCCACATGAAAAGTACGGAAAACTTAGAAAAGTTTACTGGTAAAACTACATTACGAACGTTTTTTTACGACGCCAGAACTTCCAATATGACTCTGTTCGTGATTCAATTAGTTAATTCGATTAGTGATTCTAAAGAAAAAAGGTCAGGTTACCCCCTCCACTTCGGGGTTTCAAGCTCCCGTGAGATTCAACTTCTATTCCAGACCGATAACACCCACCGTCTATTTACCGAGCGAGCAACAATGCAAATACCGTTACAGCAAAGTACTTTTACCGGTAAATTTCGTCAAACTTTTGCATGCTTCTCGTGTGGGCTTTCTTTACCTTAGCCATTATATCTTTTCACAATCGAAATAAAGGTGGTATAGATTCACTAGATCAGAGTTTCCCAGTATCAACTGAGGTCCGCGAAACAGATCCTCTGGAACTGGTCAAATTATTCATTTTATGTATAGCAAACTGATGATGAATAAAGTTATTATTATATATTTATGTAAAAATAGGAATAAAGTTGAATTGTTTTAAACATAAAACTTTGAATTTTCTTTTCAGAAAACCCAGTGTTCATGCATATATAGGGTACTTGCCCACCCACCGATGATAGGCCAATAGCTTTGAAACGGTGCCGTCGTGGTGGTACTCACTGAAAATAAGTAACAATAGTCTTCTCTATTAGTGAAGCGTTAATTATTTGAGGTAGTGCAACACCATGGCAACTCGTCATGAAGGATTTGTTTGTTTGTTGTTTGGTTTTTAGGAGCGGTAGCAACTAAGGCCATATTCCTCCGGGAATATGCAGTGGTCATTCCCTGACCTTTCCGCATCCTCCGTATTTGGTGGTGATGGGCTCGAATTCAGGTCTAATCAAGAAGCGTGTGCTACGCACTGCTGCTCCTTCCCACCTGGCTACGGAGGCGCCGTTGTGAAGGAAGAGCACAATATGAGATACACAGCAAATGATGCCTCCCACACTACCATTGTAGTTTCTTAAGGGTTATCTATGGTGTATCTACACCGATATCATATAGATATTAAACTCTTACTCTTAACGTATTATGCCTTGTGCATTTAGTTATTTTTAAATGTGCACACACACGCACAGGTTTTTTTTTTTTTTTTTTTTAGGAGCATTAGCAACTAAGGCCATATTTCTCCGGGAATATGAGGTGGTCATTCTCTGACCTTTCCGCATCCTCCGTGTTTGATGGTCACGGGCTCAAACCCCGGTTTAATCAAGAAACGTGTGCTACGCACTGCTGCTCCTACCCACCTGGCTACTGAGGCACCCACACACAGGGGTCTGGACACTTTTTTTGATTTTTGAAGGGGTCCATAAACTTTTTTTTTATATTTAAAAGTGTCCATAGATCTCACTAGTTTGGGAACCACTTCACTAGACGAAAAATGTTCTAAAACCACTATAAGACGCGGCACAAATGGCACACGTCAATATTTTTCAAAATTTTAGACGTTGCTCGAACTAATGTATACATAGTCCATTTTATAGTATGAGCCACAGCTATAAAGCTCAATACGTTCTACGTTGATATCAATATTTGTAAAAGAATAAGAGAAGTTTACATCAATATGATACGTAGAACACTTCCATATGATACTCTCAGGAAATTAAAACAAAAACAATTAAAAAAAATCAAAAATCTTACATTACAGTAAGAACTAACTAACAATAATTAGAAATCAAATGAACACAATTAAAAATCAATTTAACGTAATTAAAAATTAAGTAAAAAATTAATTTAACAAAAAAAATTGCAAAATGATTTTCCAGCGGCCTAATATAGGAGATCTATCTCTCAATGATTGAATGTATACATCTGACGCCTTTTCTACCCTGTATCACATTCTATGGGAAGTATTTATACGATGTTCTAGTCATTATCGATGGTAGCACTATTCAAGACATTTTACATTTGTTTAATATTAATTCTAGATTCAAATTTACACTGGAGAGGGAGAATACGGATACTAAGTCATTAAATTTTCTAAATTTCATGCTTACTCGGGACGCTCCAATTTAACATCTATCGTAAATTACAAACACCAGTATGCTTCTGCATTATAACAGCTTTCACCCGTTCACCTACAAAAGATTGATTATCTTTAATGAATTTCTCATTGCTTATAAATATTCAACGATGGAATCTGCTTTGGGCTCAGAAATACAAATATTAACCAGCAGATTCTTAAACAGGAGTTACCCACTTGCTAAAATTGACAGAGTTAGGGTACAAGCTAAGGATAGAATACAAAAAATACACCAACCAACAATAGTAATATCAAAAAATACTTTCTGTCCCATACATTGAACAGTAGCACAAACAACTTAAGATTCTTTAAAGATATTGAATTTAAAATTGTAGCCAGGCCAATATGGAAATAACACACTATACTGAACAATCGCTCGGTCCTTTCCTCGTTCACAACACAAATAAATGACCTAGTATGCATTTCTTGCAGTGATTGCGACTCATCTTATCAGGTTTCTACATGGTTTCCTCTGAATTTTTCTGAATTTTTGTGTTAATCAACACGCAGCCTCAGTTCGTGCTTCTCATTCAGCAGCGTCAGAATTAGCCTTTCATGCCGTTAATGAAAAACATACTTTTTTATTTAGCGAGGCAAAAATACTTAGTGTCCAACATAATTATATGAAACTATTAAATGCAGAAACCATCTAAATTAAATTACATGAGAATTCTGTTAATGTTCACCAGCCGTATCTAATCTTCGACTCGTGGTCCTTTTTTGACTTGGACAAATTGAACAGGTTTTACATTTTTCCAGAACTTCTTCATCAACTGGATCTAAAACAGCTATATCTTCAATACCCAGAATGTGGCATATGCAAAATATTATTTCTCTAGGCATGTGTGGATTTGCTTTCCTTATTCTCATATGTGGTTCTACCATTTGCCTTGCAAGTTGTTTCAAAAAATTAGATTTTTCTGGTATTCAGGGATTGTTCCTATATATAATGGACTATTTGAAAAAAAAATAACAGAAGTTTACCTCAATATGATATGTAGAACACTTCTGTATTATACTCTCCAGAAATTAAAACAAAAACAATTTTAAAAAAATCGAAAATCTTACGTTACAGTAAGAAATAATTAAAAACCAATTTAATGCAATTAAAAATTAAGTAAAAAATTAATTTAACAAAAAAAATTGCAAAACGATTTTAAATTCTGAAGCTGACAATGCTTTTCAACCATATGTCATGATCACAGGAATGAAAATTAACGAATAGGATTGAGCATGGAACTTAAATAGGGATTTTGTCTTTGCGCATGCTGGATTTTAGTTATGGAAATGGCAGAGTCAATGAGGGATCAGCTACAGAATACTTCAATATGAAGCCCTAGCTATTGAATGGTACCGGCACAACTCAAACCTTAAAATTCAAAATTCCAAACTCCCCTTCAATCTTTCCCCAATTTGGAATCTCTCGCGATTAAAGTCCCCACATGACAAAAAAGGCATCACGAGAGTATAATTTATTTCTTAAATACCATGCACGTTCACTCTCCACACATTGCCAACTGAAGATGTTTTAACCAACAAAAGTCCCCGTAACGACTATTGGCTTCACCGTATTCACCTATTTAGTTTTCAATCATTCTTTTGCTTCTTTACTTCAATGACAACCAAGGATTGGATGTGTACGCTTCTGTTTCTTTGCGCCTATTTTAACTCAATCAACACTTACCTATTTCCTCCCTTTTAACTTTATTCAATTTAACAATTCAACCTAAATATTAACCACGCTGCCTAAGTAAGCTATCGCAGATTAATTCAAGGTGCGTACCGCTTTCTAAGCATTCGCTATCCTTTACTAGTCTATTAACACGGTACTTGAAGATCTCTAAAACTTCACATTGTCAATTTAACAAGATATTTTTAATGGTAATAATCAACACCTTATCTGCACCGCTCCTCCAAACTTTAATTTTTTCATATTTCTTATTCTCTCTCTGATGCCTTTAGACATGTCTAATAATAATAATAAAAAAATTCAACTAACCAACACACTCATTAAATATTTTTCTAATAAGTTGCATATCACCGTTTTACAAAAATGTCTCCACCACAATATCATCCCCAAATTTGCCCACCTTTTTCCTAAAAATAATTGTAAAAAATATCCACACATCATACACTGTACATCTATCATGATCATCCGTGAAGAACTCAGGAAGAGATTTAACAAAAAATATAGCCTTTTAAATAACATACACCAACTTAGATTTTACCTTAAAAAAAGAAATGACCCCACATGCCTGGATCGAGTACACCAATTAAAACAATACACGCATTAACGCTACCAACCAAAATATAATACAAAGACATAACAAAAAAACGGAATTCCTCACATCTCGTCCCCCCCCCAAAAAATCACCACCGTTAACCTCTCTCTTCCACATCTTTTATACCCGCTGAACTTTCTGGCCTGGAATACAGCTTTAACTTTGCTATCAAAAATCAACATTACCCTATTAAAGACTGCATTGTTGAACTCCAGTCCAAACTCGAACAACATCCCGATAAATGGCGTCTAATACACCAAATTAATAGTATTATTAACACCAAACTCTCTTCCCGCTCTAATTTAAAAAAACAACAGCTTATGGATTTACACAAACTCAGTAAAACTTCTAACGTTATTATTCAAAAAGCTGACAAAGGAGACCCGATTGTTATAATAGATAAAGATACCTACACCGAAAAATTAGAATCCATCTTAGCAGATCCAAATACATACATAAATGAAAATAACCATAACATCACAAAACCTAAAGGCGCCTCCGTAGCCAGGTGGGAAGGAGCAGCAGTGCATAGCACACGCTTCTTGATTAGACCGGGGTTCGAGCCCATCACCACCAAATACGGAGGATGCGGAAAGGTCAAGGGAATGACCACCGCATATTCCTGGAGCAATATGGCCTTAGTTGCTAATGCTCCTAAAAACCAAATAACAAACAAAACAAACAACAAAACCTAAAAACAAACTAGACATAATTCTCAGGAAACTCAGGCAAAATAAGGAAATCAACCTTTACACACTACAGCAAATCGGAATCCGCAATAAAATCCGCCCCCACATGTTTGGGATCATTAAGTTACATAAAACCGACCATCCTTTAAGACCAATTGTTTCATACAGCAAATCAGCCTTCACTAATTTATTCTCCTTTCTAGTCAAAATTATAACCCCTCTTACTAAATTTTCCACAATCAAGATCAATAACACCAATCAATCTTTTCAAAAAATCAATAATATTACAAATCCGACACAGACATCTTAGCTTCCTATGATGTCACTTCTCTCTCTACACTAATGTCCATATTCCATTTACTTTACAAGCCTTACACAAGTTTTTAGAAACAGACGATACCTTAACAAAACGTACCTCCTTTTCTATAGACCATATTCTTGAGCTCACCACCCTTCTATTAGAAGCAAGATTTTTTAGATTTAACAAAAAAATTTTCCAACAAATATTTGGCTTACCGATGGGCCTAGGCATTTCGGCCCCATTGTCCAAAATTTACCTAGCCACCATTGAGAGTCAAATTCTACAACCCTTTTCCCCCTGAACTAAAACTATACATGCGCTACGCTGACGACATTCTTGTAATAGGCAACAGATCCATCATTGATAACCTCTTCGTAAAACTCAACTCTATACACGACACACTTAAATTCACCCTTGAAATAGGACAAAACAATTAGATAAATTTTCTCAATCTCACTATCTATATAACAGGCATAAAATTAAATACGAAAATTTTCAGAAAAAATACAAACACTGGAAAATACCTACATTTTGCCTCTCATCACCCCCTAAACACTAAAAAAGCAGTTTTATATATAATCAAATTCACAATGCACTAAAGTACAGCTCCTCACCAACCAACCTTTATAATGAAATCCAATATCTCACCAACAAATTTATATCCAGGTTACCCCCACCAACTTATTTTAAACACAATATCCATCGCTAAAAATAAAATTAAACTTAACAATCCAACCAAAGACAACAATAAAACAAACATCTGCATAGTCCTCCCTTATCACAATGAACTCTTAGGACAGTTCCGCCGTCTATTTAACGACACTGATATCTCCCTTGTTTTTTCCACCTACAACAAATTAGGATCCTTCTTCAGCGCCTATAAAGACACACACAAATATCCTACAAACAACCTCAATAATATAATATACCTCATTAATTGTCAACCAAACTGTAATACATGTTACATCGGAAGTACCACTACCATCCAACACCCGTGCATACTATCATTTCCATAGTCTCATGTCTAACCAATCTGTTACAGAACTTACAATTCATGCCCAGACCCACAACCACACCCCCCCCCTCATTGACTCTGCCATTTCCATCATTAAACTAAATTCCAGCTACAGAATACTTCAATATGAAGCGCTAGCTATTGAATGGCACCGGCACCACTCAAACCTTAAAATTCTAAATTCCAAACTCCCCTTCAATCTTTCCCCAATTTGGAATCTCTCGCGATTAAAGTCCCCACATGTCAAAAAAGGCATCACGAGAGTATAATTTATTTCTTACATACCATGCGCATTCACTCTCCACACATTCCGAACTGAAGACGTTTTAACCAACAAAAGTCCCCGTAACGACTATTAGCTTCACCTATTTAGTTTTATTATTCTTTTGTTTCTTTACTTCAATGACAACCAAGGATTGGATGTGTACGCTTCTGTTTCTTTGCATCTATTTTAACTCAGTTAACACTTACCTACTTCCCCTCTTTTAATTTTATTCAATTTAACAATTCAACCTAAATATCAACCACGCTGCCTAAGTAAGCCATCACAGATTAATTCAAGGTGAGACCGCTTTCTAAGCATTCGCTATCCTTTACTAGTCTATTAACATGGTACTTGAAGATCTCTAAAACTTTGCAGAGTTTTATGTATATAATGCTTACTTAGAGATAATCACAGCATGGAACTGTTAGAGAGAGATCATGCCTAACCAACTTGATTGGCTACTATCTGGTCATCGCAGGAAATTGGTCAAAAAATAATTCTGACATATTTTAATATTTCAATAAAGCATTCAATACAAAATTTTCATTCTAAGCAGATTTAAACTAAGCAATTAGACGAAAAATGGCAACTGAGGTTTAACCTTGATAAATAAAAAGTACTGCATTTGGATAGCAATAATCCTAAAAAAATATACCACTTGAGTGCTACCAAAGTCAAAATGGAGTTATGAAAAAGATTGAGGTAATTGTGCAGTCCAATATTAAATTCTCTAAGTGTGAAGAAGGTACTAAAACAGCCCATAAGTTTCTGTCAATGATATACAGGAATTTGACCATCAGAGGCAAAAAAAGTTAATTACTATATTTAATAACCACTCTTATACCACATAAAATTAATAATATAGTTATTAAGCTTAAAGTCCAACCACCATACACTTTAAGGTGACATTTCAGGCATCTTACCAATTCACATCATCAGATCATATAAACGGTAGAAAAATATAAAGGGTTACAATTTGAATTACAGTAGAATGCAGATAGGAAATACCCATATAAGAAATTTTCCCCTATACTAGGTTTGGTTTCTTAAGTCCCACTTTTACTTCTATATATTGTAATGTATTATTTTCCCACTTAAAAAGTTTCCTGGGTAAAAAGTTCATGATAAAGAATACAGTGTATTATTAAAATGACATTTTCCCACTTAATACGTTTTTAAATATAGAAATATGTTATTTTTATATTAAAAAATATTAAACAAACATTTTGGAAATCGAACAAGTCAGTGCCAACATCATTTTATTTCATAGCAAATCACCGAAGCAGGTAATTTGACATATCTCATCGTTCATTTTTTGACATATATCATGAATGACTTCACAAAGAGTTACCCTGATATTGGCACTACTTCCAATAAACAACGCTTCAACAATGGAGAAGCGTAATGTTACTCATTCTCATCAGATACCACAACCCAGGGGTGGTATTATTCAACGAGAATCCACTGGCGAAATGTTGCCTATTCGAGAATCCAGTGTTGAAGTGTTATTTATTCTAGGTACACGTAGTTCAACATCACAGCAACTCATAAAGCATTCAAAACCATTAGTGCCAGCAGCATGGTGCAGGTGGAATATAATGGAATATAATTCCATTATATTCCACCTTTGGATTTCAAAATAATACACAATTTTTAATATTTTCATTAATTTACTGAAACATTAAAACAATACAAATTGTTTCTTTCGATATACAAGTACTTTCTCCCACCGATCATGAAACATTAGCTCAGCTGTACATGTAAATCAGCCAAACTTGACTTAATTAAAATATTGCATGTATTTGAAAATTTGGCAAACAAAAAATTTATTCCCACATGCACCACATTGCAAAATATCCTGCCAGCACCCATGATTCACAACATGAGATATCACAAAAATGATGCTTTGTTTGATTATCGATAACTTGATTAGTGAATTTCCCATATTCTGAGGCTTTCAGCGCTAAAACCGTTTCAGTATAAACATTTTGATATAATAGAAGTGACATATTGCAATTGTTTTCATCAATATCCATAATTGAATAGTGTTGACCACATGAAGCATTTGCCATTAAGTTCTCATTTTTCTGAATTACTTAGTGGATTGTTTAATTTAGACATTCTTTGTCTGTAAGACAGAATGCTCTGTCTTATTTAATTGTAACTTTTTAAGGTATGTTGAAACTCCAAAAGAGCTCACTTCCAACTTGATAATTATTATTATTATCAATTTACTTCTCTATTGAGGAAACACCCCCGGGACAGCCACTGGCTAGAAGGATGCGAGTTACACTCTAAGGTGTGAGTATTTGGTAATGAGTTTAATGAACACAATGTTAAGCAATTAGAAATGTTTCCCATAGGCAGAGTAAAATATTTATAAATTCTGAAATAGTACTTAAAAATCATCTTTAACTTATGTATGTGTATTTTTGCATTTTTATTTGTTTAGTTAATATTTCATATCCTTGGGTCATTTTCCCTTCTAAGAAGCTTTCCCCGTAAGAAGTTGTAAACCTCCAGTCCCTCGGAAAACTTCTTATCCGGGATCTACTGTATATTACAATAATTATTAATTGTGAATTTTAATTCTAAAATATTTAAGGTAAGTTTCCGTTTTGGTTACAATAGAAAACCGATATTAAAAATAAATACAGTTAGTCCCTGCCGTAAGCCAGAGTTACGTAACTTCGGACTTAAGTAAATTTTTTTGGTAAAGATACTTTCTGTATAACTTTTAAGAGCGAAATCAAATGATGGAACAATAGTATAAGTTTTTATTTTCTTTCCTATACAAACTATGTTGGATAATAACCTGCAGCATAACTAGAATCTAGGTAAATAACTAGAGTTAAGTTAACATTTCATTTTCTGCTTTAAAATTTCTGAAGTTCAACAACACATGTTTGAGATAGGTGAACTACATCAAAGCACTTCAGAGAAACCGCCAGCAATGTTCAAGCCACGTGGACTGTGTCCCATCAGCTATTTCTTCAGAGAATTACACTGTAGCCCTTCTTCTCTACATCCTTTTCTTCCTGGATTGTAGAGTCAGTTCAGTTTTGTTTGAGAGCGAAGTGGGAGCTTTTGTATGTAATAAATTATTACACATGTCCAGTTATTGTGGTGAAGTCGAAATTCACTTTTTCCTACCATTTTCAAAGACTTTGCGTCAAACTATCATCGTGTAGTGTGTGCTTCATTCACATGTCATAAGGTGAAACAGCATCTCTTGTAACTTAACCCTGTGAATTTCTTTACAGATAATTTCCTTTTGATCGTTATCATGCTGCCGCCTAAGAGAATAAGTGGCAGCAGTACTAGTAAATCTACCAAGAAAAGGAAAGCAATCAATTTGGATCAGAAAATTAAAAATAATAAGGATGTACAAAAATGGTCAAACATTAATATATCGTGTGGAATTTAGATCTGTTAGTGTCAACAGCGAACACAATAATAAAAGGAAAAAGACACTGTGAAGGGATTGGCACTAATGAAGTTAACTATAATAACCAAGGCTAGAACAGGACTAATAAGCGAGATGGAAAAATTACTTATTGTGTGGATGGAAGATTAGATCCAAAAACACATCCCCTTAAGCCTCCACCTCATCAAAGAAAGGGCTTGTGCCATTTTTGAGGATCTTAAGAAGAGCGATGATACTGAAATCACCTTTGTTGCAAGTCATGGTTGATTTGATAGGTTCTGAAAGAGAAGAGGATATCATAATGTTCCCATAAGTGGCAAAGCAGTAAACACAGATGGTGAGGCTGCTGAAAAATTCAAGGACAAATTGGATGAAATCATAAGTGGTGGTTATTTGCCACAACAAATATTTTATGTGGATGAGACTAGCCTTTCTTGGGGGGGGGGGGGGAAATGCCTAGTAGGACTTATTTCTATTGAAGAAAAGTCTGTCTGGGTTTAAAGCTTCAAAATACAGGCTAACGCTCTTAATGGGGGATAGCATAACATAGCAGGTTATAAACTTAAACCTTTAGTGGTTTATCACTCAGAAAACTTGCGGGCTTTTAAGGGCAGTGACAAGAAATTGCTTCCTGCACACTTCGGGTCTAACTCAAAGGCCTAGTTGACAATAATCATGTTCGAAGAATGGTTTCTAAATGTGTTTGTCCCTGAAATTGAAAAATATTGCCTACAAATATCAGTGCCTTTTAAGGTGATTAATGCCCCTTGAAAATACTCCCGGTCATCCTAAATATCCAGATGATCTGCACGACAGCATCAAGGTTATATATAATTCCCTCCAAATACAGCGGCTTTGATTCAAACAATGGATCAGGGAGTTCAGATAATGCCCAGATAGCATTGAAAGCTATCTAGGCATTACAAACAGACATTTCCTGAGGCTGTAAATGCAACAGAGCAAGGGAAGATGGATCTGCAGTAATTTTGGAAAACGTTTAACATCTTTGATGAAATAAGCAACATTTCATGAGTCTGGAATGATGTGACAACAACTTGTATGAGCAGAGGTTGCAAAAAAATTCTAAAACATTCCCAGTTTAACAATGACGGCTTCAACAAAGATGAGCTGATGTCTTCTGTTACCAAAGAAACTGCAAACTTAGGCCAGGAGTTGCAGCTGGTCCTGGAGGATGAAGATGACAAGCTTGTGGATGAACAAGGTGAAAATTTAACAACAGAATTTATGAAGAGGAAAATAAAAGTATATGAAACAGATGAAGGTCAAAGAGTTCATATCATGTACTAACTCCCAGACCTCTACTCAGCCTAAACACCCTGTAATTAATGTCTTATTAATGCTTAAGGTTCGTTTTAAGTTACCTTCAATTCATTACCTGAAGTATATAGACTTTGATTCATTGTGTGGTTTAGACCAATTTTCTTAAATATGTACACTTTGGTTTTGATTCCCATAGTAGTCCTTATAAAGCCTACATGGCATACAAAATGCATATCAGTTTTTAAGTACAATAACATGTGTTTTTTTCTTCCTTTTATGTTTTCTTTTCTTATGTGCCTCTGGCTACTTCACTGCTGTTCCCAGATAAAGTTTTTAATTGTTCTGGTATATAATTATTTTTCTTCATTCTTCTGAAGATATAGTAGCAATATTTTGTAAGTCATTACGTAAAAATCGACTTAAGTAAGAAGTCCTGGAACATATCTCTTACGTATGTCGGGGTCAGACTATAAATATATATGGATAAAAGTACAATACATAAAGATTAAATTCTTACCTGCTGATAGATTCCTGTTTGCTGATGCTACCAGCACCTGATCTGCATACTGGCAAGAGGTGCTGCCAGCAGTTAATTTATAGGTGAGGGATTATGCCACAACAACCACAGATGATCATAGTATGGGAGTAAAGTTCATCCCAAACATTCCAACAAGAACCACTGGAACCAGGATAGAAAGACTTGGCATCTTTCTATTGGCTAATAGACTTAATCCCTCACCTATAAATTAACTGTTGGCAGCACCTCTTCCCAGTACGCACATCAGATTCTGGTAGCATCGGCAAGCAGGAGTCTGTCAGCAGGTAAGAATTTAATCTTTATATTATTTTTATCCATGTGTATTTACTTATTTTTAATATCAGTTTTCTATTGTAACCAAAATGGAAACCTAACCTTAAAATTCACAATTAATAATTATTGTAACACAATTCAGATTGTAACCCTTTATATTTTTCTACCCCTAATAGCATAGTCTGATGACAGGTATCAGTAAGATGCCTGAAACATCTCAAATGTATAGTGGTTGGGCTATAAGCCTAATAAACTATATTATTCATTTCCCGTGGTATAAGAGTGGTTATTAAATATAGTAATTAATCTTCATGGAAAAAAAACTACGCAACATCCTTCTCTAATTATATCAAAAAAGGTTATTATCCCATTATAATAAGGCAATGGTTAGGATATATCTGAAATACATGCTGATTTCAAAATCTCATTTGAGGAAAGGTATAATATTCAGAGAGGAGAAAAAAGATTTTGGAGGAGGGGCCAGGTGCAAAAGGATATCATTACCAAAAAAGATTGCGGTTCTATACACTGCAGTCTCCAGAAAGCATATGCATGTTGACCTGAGAAATATATACAGCTTTAATGGGTTTAAGAAATCTAAATTCTGATGACATCTTTACCCTTTATCGAATGATGCATAGAAAGGAACAAATTTAAACTGAGAATGGAAAGTTACAGAACAGATCTGCAGATACTTGCATTCAGCCAAAAGTAACTGATTGGTCTGATTGTTCAAATAAACTTCCACCTAGTGTTGTGAAGTGGATAGTTTGAATAAATAATGAATTTTTTTAAAAAAATGATTGGAGGGAATAGGCAAACAACGTAGCTTTTTTTTCCCCAAATGGTGCCACAAGTTTTGTGCTTGAATCATGTTGCCAACACTAATACTATTCACAAAGAGGATCAAAGATCTGGATAGCAGAGAGTAAACTTTTCTCTTTGCTTTTCTAATTTTCAATAATATAGGAGTCTTAACATGGACACAGTTATACAACAATCATAGAACAGATTTGTTAATGGGAAATCTTGTCTGACCAATCTGATAAACTACTGTCAACTTGTCACAAAGGAAGTGGATGCAAAATACTTTTGACATCGTATACTTTGATTTCAGTAAAGCTTTTGATATTGTCCCACATGAAAGACTGCTGTACAAATTGGAGCAATATGGCATTAGGTGCAAGTTACTGCTATATAAACAAGTGTTAGAATGGCAGGAGACAAAGTGGTTATCAATTGCCTCTGCTCTTCATTGACTACTGTTATTGATGGAATCCCTCAGGATTCAGTGCTAGACCCCTTACTATTTTCAATATTTATTAATGGTATTGAGGAAAGCATATAAAGTTTAATGTCTAGATCTGTTGAGGTCACAAAGGTTGGCAGGATGGTTAATGACAATAATTACAGTACTCTACTCTAACAAGGCTTGGATAAGTTAGATATGTGGGCTGAACAGGGGCAAGTAAAGTTTAACATTGAAAAATGTAAGATATGTTTGGATAGCAATTAATCCAAGAATAACATAACAACTGGGTGGTACAACAATCAAGTTAGTGCAGAATGAAAAAGATTCAAGAGTAACTGTAGAGACCAACATTGAACTATTAGGACAGTTCAAGGAGAACTGTCAATAATAAACAAGAATTCTGCCAGGAGAAGGTGGTGATTAATTCATTATATCAAGCAACTGTTAAATCACATCTCGAGTACACGATACAGGTCTGGAAACCTCATTTTAAAATGGATGTTAATACTAGAGAAAAGCAACAAGATTAGTCAGGAACTAAGCATCTGCAAAGAGAACTGATTGAAGTGTTCCTAAGCTTTGAATTTACTGGGTAAATTAAATGCTGATGGCATCCTTACTTTATTCCCGATGACACACACACACAAAAGGTCATAAATTTAAACCTAGAAAAGTATGGCTGCAGGATAAATGTACAAAAATTTTCTTTCAACCAGAAAGAAATTGAATGCTGGAAGAGGGTGCTTTGTTTTTTATTTTATTTATTTATTTTTTTTAGCTGATCCAGAATTACCTTATTTCATTGCATCATTTTGCCACTACTAATACAATTCTAAATTCCCTCCAACATAATCATGAACTATTTGTTGTTATTGTTATTTGGTTTTTAGGAGCATTAGCAACTAAGGCCATATTGCGCCGGGGATATGCAGTGGTCATTCCCTGACCTTTCCACATCCTCCGTATTTGGTGGTGACAGGCTCGAACCCCGGTCTAATCAAGAAGCGTGTGCTATGCACTGCTGCTCCTGCCCACCTGGCTACGGAGGCACCTAATCATGAACTAGGACTGAATTTAACTACACAGTTCAACATTTCTACATTTTCTTTTCTTGATCCTGAATGCAGAAGTCATTTGGGGATAAACAAAAAATAAAAAATTCCATACCACTGTACATCATACGACCAAAAGTACCAGTTTCTCAAACAAAATGAAGTTTATTCCATTACACTGTGAAAATCATTTGTAAAATTCCTTACTGAGAGAAAAAAAAAAAAAATCCATTTTTTTCTCTCAATAACAAAATAGAATTTTTTTTTTTTTTGTGTCAATAAAAAAAAAAAATTTCTATTTTATAATCTACAAAACCAAGCCCAAGAAAACCATTTCTTATAATTTAAGCTAAGAACACAGCTGTACCAAAGAACAGTCGCAACAGTATGAGAGCAATACCATTTTGATAATCCTCCAAAATAGGATGCTGCTACATATATTAAAAATATCATAAAAACTGTATCAACAATTATGAGAAATCTGTTTATTACCACAATGATTAGCCATTTGTCAATTGGCACCCACTGGCCTGCAATTTTTTTTTTTTTTTTTTTGGCAGATGCTACACAAGCTCGCTTTCTTGCATCACATGCCACAATTACTATTACTCAAATTATACTTTAAATGAAACATAACCTTAATATTATATGGTAAAGTTAGGTTACCTATAAAATTTTCTTTTTTGAAAGTGGAAATATACAATGCTATTACTTATTTCACCTCCTTTTAAACTGTTAAGTGTCACGGTTAATATCAAACTGATCACAATGCAGAAATGAGATAGAAATATGTGCTGAGTGACAGGTGCAATTTCATATAGGTCCATTCATATTTATGTGCAGCTGAATAATCAGAAAAAAAATAGACATCTAGTTGTCAATACAACAGTTTCACCAGATACCAATGGCTGATACAAAGTGCCCTTAATTAATGTAAAAGTTAAGATAATTTTAATATTATCATTATCTTTACATTAAAATATATATATTAGGCTTAATTTCTGATGTATCTATCTGTTGCTTCCATGACATATTTTAAGGAGCAAAATATTTGTGGCTGGTATACAGAATCTCAGAATACACCAAGGTGACTATAAACATATTTTGTAAATGACAATGTCCCCCTCCTCGCAATACATTAAAATATTAAACTGAAGTGAAAAGTTCGGAAATTTAAATATTTAAAAACTAAAAATAAAAAAAAACTGGATTTCTTTTGTTTTCCTTTGATTTCTGAAAACGTTTCTAGCTTTAAACTGGAGTACAAAATGACATAAAATTCTATTTGGCATTACCTACAATTCAATGATATTACTAAAAATAAAAATTGGTTTATTAAAATACATGTGATGTATATGAGAAGGTCGATACGATAATGTGCCTACTCATTTGAATGCGCACTTATTTACAATTATTCCTAACTCGTTTCATATTATTTTTCAACCAAATTCCGAAACAATTCGGCAGAATAATTTGTTAACTGAAACGTATAAAAAAAACAATATCACTAACTGTTTGTTGTGGTATATTTTAACAACCACGACCTGTAGTAAAATTCCTGAATTTACTAGAAATTTAAGTTTCAAGCCATATTTAAATACCTAACTAAAAGTACTGAATTTTTCACAATCTTCCCAAGGAAGATTTCTTGGTATATGGGTAATAAATTCAAAAACAGACACCCTTTAGATAAAGGTAAACACATGCAATTAAATGTTTTCATGATCGTGCAGCTGAGATGATCGCTTTATATTTTACGTCGGTGACGGAACAAATCCAGTGTTCCAGCTGACATTCAGACCTCGACCGTCAACAAATTCATTAACTGGTTCGAAACACTACCCAGTTGGAAAGGAAATAATAGGTACTCTTAATTGCACGCATCGTACATGTAACATGACAGCAGCTCAAAACGATTCGCTAGTATTCAGTGTTTATAATCAACACTACACCAAACGATATCACCTGCTGCTACTCAAACTGATTAAGCATTATGTTCAGATCAACTCACCCTTGTGGCACCTATAACTTCTCGCATGATTTGCTCAAAAGCAGCCGTTTCTTCAGCTTGCTTTTGATTATGAAGGGCGATTTTCTCACTAAACTTCCTTGGATTCGCCATAGTAGATCAGTTAGTTAATTGCATACTCTACATCCCAATGTATATGTATTTTATTTTTTTTTATTTTTTTCCGATGTCCATTGAAACAACAAATACTTCCGTTTGGTGGCGCGGCTTTGAACTGACTTCACTGAGTAATCTACTAGCAGAACCCTTACTGTATCTGATAAACAGCTTAACGTCAAGTGACAGTTTTGAAACCAAATTAAAAAAAAGAGAGAGAGAGGGCGACCGTATGTCTGGTCCGATTTACTCTATTCAGAAAATAACTAGATAGTCATTATATCAAATGTGAAATAAAACAAACTATCCCAGTTATGTGAAAAAATCAAAGGATTTTGAAGCCCCATTGAACTCGAAAGATAAATAATCAGAAAGCATTTAAGACGGCAAAAACTGAGAGAATCAACCTCACCACAATATGGAAAGGAAAAATTATATATTTTTGGAATTTAATCCTTAATTGGAATAAGTTGTTCTTGAAGACTTCACAGAGAGAAAAGGACGAAACGGTATACACTTGAAAGAGGAAACGACTCAGTGAGAAGTTTCGTTTATTGAGCAGCGGTTGCGGTTTTTTGAAAGAATACACAATGGGAGTCAAATGACGGCATAAGGTAATACACAGCCAGTGGTAAATAATTTTTAGGTGCAAAGGAATAAATTAACTGAAAATTACAATAATAGAATAAAATAAAATATGACATTATGTGATACAATATAATAAAGATCAAGTAAGAAGGACACCGAACATTTCGTAGTAGTAGCAGAGGCATGTGATGCAAGAAAGCAAGCGTTTGAGTTTATGCAGCATCAACCAAAAAAAAAAAAAAAAAAAACCCCACAATTTCAAACATTCATTCCGTCTAAACGTTTGTCCAGACTCCTTAAATGTATTTAAGCTATCAACTTCCATAACGACAGATGAAAGTTTATTCCAGCAATTAACTACCCCCTAGCTAAACACAAATCCACACATCTATTCTACAACTATCTTTCCTCAATTTGAATGTATGCCCCCTCAGGTTCGTAATCTTAGCAAGCGGGAAAGTCCCATCAGAATTCAGCCTGCTCAACCTATTCAAGCCTTAAACACCTCAATCAGATCACCTTGCAGGTGGCTAGTCTCCAGCCGCTGCAATTTGCAGAATTTAAGCTTTTCTTCGTAAGAGTACCCCTTCGTTCCCCTCATCAATCTTGTTGCCCTTCTCTGTACTCACTCAAGCAGCTCCACATCCTCCCTAAAATGAGGCCTCCAGACCTGCACGCAGTACTCAAGGTGTGGCCGGACCATTGCCTTATACAAAGAGATAATCACCTCCTTTTCCCTACTAGCAAAATTCCTGTATTGTATTGACAATGATACGGCCTTCTACAAAGAACCTGTGAGGAGTAGAATAAAGTAAACAAATAATAGTTTAGGACAATACACTATACCTCACTTCTCGATAAACAAATAGAATTAACAGTGGCGTTGGTCTAGTAGGTTTTAAATTGTGGATGGTCTCACTAAACTGTTCCATGTGCTATGCCATCCAGTCGTAGTTTCCAGTTTCTGTGTTAGTCGGAGATTGGCTACAAGAATGCGAGGAGAGGAGCAACCAGTTCCGTTCTAGCCATGAATACATCATACAATACATTTCTTCCAGAAAATTTTACTCATACTTCTAAGACACTCCACATATACAAGATGATTCCGAAAGTTCGTCCCAAAGTTTTGGGATGACATTGTACTAACCAAAACTATGAAATATTGTGTTTCATTTCACACTTTATTTCATTTCACAAAATATTCTCGTCGATTTCTGAATTACCTGAGAGAGAATCTGTAAATCGTTTTTTAAACAAAAACAAAACTATTATATTAGGTCACTTGGTAATTTCTTAAATATACCCATGTGTATTGTGTCTGTAAATTGCGTGTGTTCTCTGGTTGATTTGCCAGTTTTGCTGGAAAGAAAAACCACAAATCTATTCAAGTTTTCCTTCCCAGTTTCTGAGAAGAAAACCTTGATATCTACGCCTGAGACACACTAACTCAGCCACAGATTGAAAAGTACCCATTACAGTTCCTTGCGTCATCGACGGATTTGAACTCGAGCCTTTTCCACCCGGTATGGTGACATTACCACTGTGCTATGCTTGTAGACTCCTTAATCAAAGAAAAACCAAACCATTAAACTGTCATTAGCATTAGCATTAGTAGAGGCATATGATGCAAGAAAGCAAACTTATTCAGCATCAGCCAAAAAAAAAAAAGAGCACAACCACTACTCCCATTCCACCCCTCCGTTCGTTCGAAATACCTGTCTAGCTGAGCCTTAAATTTGTTTAGGCTATCAACTTCAACAACAAGTGATAGAAGTCTATTCCACAAACCAACTGCCCGCTGGCTAAAGGCAAATTTCCGCACATCTCTCCGACATCCGTCCTTCCTCAATTTGAATTTATGCCCTCTCAGGTGATTATTCTGAGCAAGAGGAAGAATCCCATTGGCATTGAGCATGCTCAAGCCATTCAAAGCCTTATCCACCTCTATCAGATCACCTCGCCGATGCCTAGTCTCCAGACTCTGTAATTTGCAAAACTTAAGCCTTTCTTAAGTTTTGCAAATTACAGGATTATTAGGATTACCCGGTAATTCCTTATATACCCCAGGGGCTCAGATCTGGTATGGGCTTGGTACACCCAAGAACCTGAGCTGGATATCATCATTCTTCTCTCTCTCTCTCTCTCTCTCTCTCTCTCTCTCTCTCTCTCTCTCTCTCTCTCTCTCTCTCTCTCTCTCTCTCTCTCTCTCAGATAATTCAGAAATTTTTTTTGGATGGTGCATCATAAGCCTTAGGCCTCCTTGAACCACATGGAGGATAATAATAATAATAATAAATAAATAAATAAATAAATTAATAGTAATAAAAATTAATAAATAAATAAACATCGTTAAAGTTGCTCCAATGGACCTACCTACCCCAAGGTCGGAATGGCGGCTAAGGCAGATTGTGGCACCATCTGGCGTCACTCCCAGAATTACCACTGGACATAAGCCAAAGCTAAACAGGTTCACCTCCATAGATGGATGATGTCGCAGAGAAATATTAATCATACTGCATCGAGTTTGGCGCAGGATAAAGTCACTCGCGTTCGGGCCTTAGTCAGAGAGGTCGATTCGAATAATCAGAGACGATCTCCCGAGGAAGACAGTGAAGCAAGTGGCGCTGTACTCTGTATGGCTACCACAAGAGAAGGGGAAAGACCATCCAGCCCAACCAACTCGAAGTGTTTCCTGCACAACTGTGCTAGTGACCACCCAGGAAGGGAGAAAACGCCAATGCATGAAGTGGAGCATCGAAATGAATACGTACACCATGCAAGCATACTACGAAATAACGAAGCTGGAGACCGATATGACAACTTACAGGGCGAGACTGCATACCAAGTGGTTGGAATGATTCCCGGATATTCAGGTTACTGAACAGCGAATAGGGGGACCAGAGAAGGACCATTGTCACAAAAACCTGATAGCCCCTGCAACCTTGGAAACAATCAAGCAGGACGTGAGCGGTCAACTACAAAGGATAAAGAATATGAAATCAGAGGAGAAAAAACATACCACCACAGAATCAGACTAAGAAGAGCAAGAAGAAGTACAACCCGCAGCAGCTGAAGTTGAAAGAGACAATGTCATGATATCCAGAATAGTGGACGAGTGGAAGAAGGACCTAACAGAATTCAAATTAATGTACCCCACAAAGACTAACGTGATACCGAAGCAGAGGCCAAATAGAACCTTGTGGAGGGTCACAGAGGTCAATCGGCACATAATACCGCATTACCTCGACAGCAATAGTGCACCACTGGAAGCCATCCTCACAGCCGTGTATTGTGCTGCAGTAGCAGCCACAAGGATTAATGGAAGAAAAACGAGAGAGCAGCAGCAGAAGAACCGAGAACAGAAGGAACCGCCAGCTTGGGAAAGAAGACTTCAGCAGAAGACAGAAGAATTAAGAGTCAAGATAGGCCAAATGACCCAGTACCAACGGAGCAATAGGAGTAAGAAATTAATTGGAAAAGTGAAGAGCATCCTCAAGACAGACAGCGTCCACAGCAGATATGAGACAAAAAATAAGAGAATAGCAGAGTACTTGGACACATTTAAGCGGACTACGCCGATTCAAAGAGAGCTCCAAGAGGAAGATAAACAACCGAATCTTCGATGAGGACCAAAGAGGCTTCTACAGGAATCTCGGAGAAAATGGGAGAAAAGGGAACGGACCACCCGAGCAGAAGACGATTGAGAAGTTCTGGGGAAACATATGGAACAGGGAAGTAAGAAATAACAGCCGATCCCCCTGGATAGAACTAGAACTCAAGAAAACCAAGGACGTACAAGAAATGAGAGTGTGGAAGATTCGGGAAGAAGAAGTAAAACAGACGATCAAGAACTATCAACAGGCGAATTCCAGGAATAGATAACGTCCCTAACTACTTTTATAAGAAGCTCACTTGCACACACACAAGCAACTGGCAGAGCAGTTCAACTGAATGATAAGGCACCCAGTGACAATCCCGAAGTTTCTCTTTCAAGGAATCACATATCTGAAGCCTAAAGACGAAGAAACAAGAAACCAGGTGAAATAAAGGCCAATCACCTGCCTCCCAACAATAAACAAGATCCTGACGAGCTGCATAAACAGGAAGATATCAGACAACTTGGAGAACCAGAACATAATGGCTGAACAGCAGAAAGGATGTAAAAGATGCAAGGAGAAATTAACCATAGATGCGGCGGTTATGGAGCAAGCCTACAAGAAGCGCCGCAACATGTACAGAGCCTACATCGATTACCGCAATGCATTCAACTCCGTGCCTCATAGCTGGCTAATACAGGCTCAACATCTACAAAGTCATTCCGATAGTGACAGACTTCCTAGGAGAAACAATGGCGAAATGGGGTGCCACCATTAAGGTCAAAATTATCACAACCAGGCCAATCCTCATCGGGAGAGGAATCTTTCAGGGAGATGCCCTGAGCTCATTGTGGTTCTGTCTAGCACTTGACCCACTGTCCACCATGCTCAACAGTAGCAAGTACGGATATAACCTCAAAGAAGGAAGGAAGGAAGAACCTCTACACTCTCCCACCTGATATACGTGGATGACATTAAGCTCTATGCGGGAACCGAGAAGCACCTCCTGCAACTGCTCCAGATCACCGAAGAATTCAGCAATGATATTAGTATGGAATTTGTTCTAGACAAATGCAAGACCCACCAATTACACCACGGAAAATTAGTAAAACGAACAGTGGCGGATTAAGGATAGTTGGGGCCCCTAGCCAAATTATATTTGGGGGCCCCAAAAAATAATAATAAAATAAAAAAGAATAAAAAATAAATAAAAATTAGGTGGCAAATAAATGAAATTTTGTACTTTTGAATTTTTTGCTTAAATTTTCGCTTAAATTAATCAAGATTTTTATGATGTTTACTGAAAACATTAATCTATTTTAGAACACTATAGGAAAATGCCTTATCTTGGGGGCCTCCAAAGCCTGGGGTCCCTAGGCACGTGCCTCATTGCCTTAATGGGTAATTCGCCACTGCAAACGAAACTACCAGCTGCAGACTGGTAATGAGATCGAAACCATGGCAGAGGGAGAGGCATACAAATACTTGGGGATGATGCAGGCTCAGCAGTTACAGCAAAAGGAAATTAAGGCCTGCCTGACCGAAAAATACCATCAGAGACTCAGAAGCCTGCTGAAAGCAAAGCTGAACGGAGGAAACACAGTTAAAGCCATAAACACCTATGCAGTTCCAGTGCTAACATACTCCTTCGGGGTCATAGATTGGACTAACACCGAGCTGGAGGATATCATGAGAAAGACAAGGATAATGATGAACAAGAGCTACCAATACCACCAGAAATCTACCGTGGAGAGACTGACAATTGCCCGGAAAGGAGAAAGGGGCCTGATAGACCTCATTGAGCAACAGAAGACAGCGATAGTTAACCTGAAGGATTACTTTCAGAAACACACAGCAGCACTCCAGCAGGCCATAAGGAAGATACACAAGCGGTATACCCCACTCAACCTAAGCGAGGAGTCCGCCCCAACCAGGAGGCATAAACAAAGCTAGAAATATGGGCAGAAAAGACACTCCATGGCAGACACTATAATGATCTCCATCAAGATGGAGATCATTATAGTGTCTGGAGACTAGGCATCGGCGAGGTGATCTGATAGAGGTGTATAAGGCTTTGAATGGCTTGAGCATGCTCAATGCCGATGGGATTCTTCCTCTTGCTCAGAATAATCACCTGAGAGGGCATAAATTCAAATTGAGGAAGGACGGATGTCAGATAGATGTGCGGAAATTTGCCTTTAGCCAGCGGGCAGTTGGTTTGTGGAATAGACTCCCATCGCTAGTTGTTGAAGTTGATAGCCTAAACAAATTTAAGGCTCAGCTGGACAGGTATTTCGAACGAACGGAGGGGTGAAATGGGAGTAGTGGTTGTTGTTTTTTTTTTTTTTTGTTTTTTTTGGCTCATGCTGAATAAGCTTGCTTTCTTGCATCATATGCCTCTACTAATGCTAATGCTAAAAAGATCACATAGATAAAATTGCTTCCAATGCATGGTTCACGAGCGGGAGGCGCTTCCCCGAGACTGAAGGATTCATGCTCCCCATCCAAGACCAGGTAATCAACACCAGAAACTACAGAAAATAAATCGCCAAGGAGCACGGAGTGTTCGATGACACATGTCGACGATGCCACCTGACCTCAGAAACGATCCAACACCTCACCGCGCAGTGCAAGGTGATCACCCAGCTGAGTACACTCATAGACACGACCAGGTAGCCAGGATAATACATCAGAAGCTAGCAAGGAAATACCAATTGACCGAAGAAAGTGTACCATACTAGAAGTACGAACCCCAGGCAGTACTAGAGACCCCTACCCACAAGCTGTACTGGGACAGCGCCATAATAACGAATAGGACAATCCCGCATAACAGACCGGACATAATGCTTGTGGACAAGAAGGAAAAAGCTACCTAACTGATTGACATAGCAGTACCCAACACTGGCAACCTGCAGAAAATCCATGGGGAAAAAAATCAGGAAGTACACAAACCTCAGACAGGAGATCAAAGAGATGTGGTATATGCAACAAGTAACATCTATCCCGATCATCGTGTCAACCACAGGTGGTGCTAAGGACCTTACACAACAGCCTAGCAGCAATAGGTCTCCCAGCGAACACTTACAAGGAACTCCATAAAGTCGCAATCCAAAACACCTGTAGAATAGTCAGAGAGTTCCTGGACCAAGAGTAACACCCAGGGCCAGTTCTGGTAGGTGTGCAGTGCATGCATGCACGCAGGCAGCCAAATCCCTTGGGTGGCCGATAGTTCACATTAAATAATAAAATTAAAATGTAATTTAATATTATTTTAATATAGTGGTCGACGATGAAATAGCGAACGCGGCATTCTTAATAAATAATATTGTATTCTCTAAAGGCCCATTCACAATGAAAATTAAACATAAAAATAACATAACAAACGGTACCATAAAATTAAGAAGTCATACCAACATTCACAATGGGAACATAAACATGGCCGTAAACATATTTGTTAACCAGGGAAACACAACATGCTTTTCTTTCATACTTCAAAAAATTGATGTTTGCATGATATAGCTGTGCAGTTTATAGTTATAAATAACGCCGAAGCATACATGTTAGGTGTTTTGCATCAGAAAACTTAGAAGTGCAAGTACATGTGATGGTGGATTCATGCGTTGAACCAGAGAGGGATTCAACAATGGGACTTTCATAACCTCTATGATTGTGTCTTGTTTTAAACCACGTAAACAAAAGCATAAAAGCTTGGAGTTTGCAAACTTTCATGTTAACGTCTTATGATTAAGTTTAAGGTTACACTTACGTAATTCACTGTGAATGATTTCATTAAATGGCGCCTCCGTAGCCAGGTGGGAAGGAGCAGCAGTAGCACACGCTTCTTGATTAGACCGGGGTTCGAGCCCGTCACCACCAAATACGGAGGATGCGGAAAGGTCAGGGAATGACCACCGCATATCCCGGAGCTATATGGCCTTAGTTGCTAATGCTCCTAAAAATCAAATAACAAATATTTCATTAAATAACATAGGTACTGCTAATGGTCATATCTAACCAGCTATCGACCATCACCGCAGTGGCGGACCACGCTATTGGCAGGAAAGCCAGCCAGTATGGTGGGTTCGCCAGCGATTAATTTAAACGCCAATCGCTGTACTAAAATAAGATGCGTTTTCAGCATAACACTCTCTGATCCCGTGTAGCAGCTAAGAATACCATTTTAGGGTATAAAAACATAATCGTAGTGAATATTCAAACGTCTATATCAAAGTCCCCACTTGAATTATCTTTCTACTTTTATTCATCGTGTATAGCACAGTGGTTATAATCAATGTCTTCTCAAGACCGAGTGGTAAAAGCAGATGTGCGAATATTGTCAATGATGCAAGGAATTTTATGGGTTTTTCACTCCATAATCGGTCCCACCGGAACTTGACTTATTTCGTTTTCCGTGGACACATTATTTATCAGACATGTTATTATTATTATTATATTTTTTCTTAATGGGATAAACCCCGTGATGGGTATTCGTACCAAGCAGACAGGGTGGTCGTTATGTTCGGCTGTTATTACTATTATTCAAGGAACTCTCTGACTGTCCTACAGGTATTCAGGATCGCGACTTTCTGGACTTCCTTTTAAGTGTTCTCTGCGTTCCTTGTAAGTGTTTTATTGCTGCCAGGCTCTTCAATTATCGGGATGGTCGCTTCTTGTTCCGTATGCCCCATCTCTTTGATCTCCTGTATTAGGTCCGTGTACTTGCTGATCTTTTCCATGTGGCGTTCTTTTTATGGACGCCAGTGTTGGGCACCACTACCCTCGTGGGTAGCACAGTTGGTAGGATCGCCGTCCTCCCCACACAGGGTGGAAAAGACCTGAATTCAAATCCCGATGATGGCTGGAGAAATTTTTACGGGTCTTTTTCACATCGTGGCTGAGTTAGTCGGTCTCAGGCGAGGGGAGCATGATTTTTCTCCCGGAAACTCGGATTTCGTGTGTTCTGAGTTTCTCCCAGAAACTCAGAACACATGCAGTTCTCAAACAATACACACGGAACAACATGGCCTAAGTAGCCGATGATCCTAAAACCCAATAACTACAACAACAGCACCGCTATGTTGATTAGATAAGTAGTCTTTTCCGATCTTGTCAACGAGGATTATGTGCAGTCTATTGTGCGGATTGTCTTGTCCGTCTTATTATTAGTACCAGTTGTTGTTGTAATAGCTGCAAATAATGAAAGAATGCAAGCTTACAAAACATCAGTCATAAAAAAAACAAAAAAAAAAAAAAAAAAAAAAAAAAACACTTCCCATTTCACCTATCTATCCACTAACAGTTTATCTATTTCTTCTTTGAATTTATTCAAAACTACCCACCTCTACAATACCGGATGGGAGTTTGTTCCAGCAATCAACCACCCTATGACTGAAGGCCAATTTCCGCACATCCGAACTGAAACCATCATACATCAGTTCGAATTCATGCTTCTCTGGTGGATTCATTCTGTTTATCTGCTGAGAGTAGTATCTCATAGCTGGTACATTAATCTGAAATTATTGCTCCTCCTATGAAATACTTTGCATTTTTCAATATTAAACTACAGTTGCCACTTCTCAGCCATCTGCCTAATTCTTCCAGACCTTGTTGCAGTTAGACTTGGCGCATCATAACGAAATGAAATCAAAACCATTTATTAAGGTTTGAAAATGGCAGCAGGTTATCAAATTGTAGCAAGATACTTAATGATTTTGTAATAACAGAGAGCAAAGTGGAAGAGAAATTGTTGAAGTTAAACGTAAGAAAAGCACCTGGGGTGGATGGGATCTATCCAGTTATATTAAAGGAGGCGGCAAGGCAACTAAGCAAACCCTTAGCCATAATTATGAGAGCATCCTTGGACTCAGGGGAGGTTCCCACGGACTGGATATGTGAAAATGTATCCCCAATTCACAAAGGGGGATCGAAGGGTGACACGAGTAACTACAGACCAGTTAGTTTAACTTCTGTTCCGGGTAAAATAATGGAGTCGCTGGTTAAGGATGCATTGCAGGATCATCTAGACAAGACTGCAGCAATAATTCAGACACAGCATGGGTTTGTTGAGGGAAAGTCTTGTCTGACAAATTTGATAGGATATTATGATGTGGTTACAAAGGAACTGGATGCGAAAAATAATTTTGATATCATATATTTGGATTTCAGGAAAGCTTTTGACACTGTTGCGCATGGAAGACTATTGTACAAATTGGAGCAGAATGGTATTAAGGGTAAGTTGCTACAATGGATAAAAGGATGGTTAAGTTCTAGAAGACAGAGGGTGGTAATCAATGGGTGCTGCTCTTCTTGGACTAATGTTATTAGTGGAGTCCCACAGGGTTCGGTGTTGGGTCCACTGTTGTTTTGTATATTTATCAATGATATTGATGAAGGTATATCAGGCTTAATGTCGAAGTTTGCAGATGATACAAAGGTTGGCAGGGTTGTTAATGATAGTAATGGCAGTGTGCTACTGCAACAGGATCTAGATAATTTGGACAGATGGGCTAAGAAGTGGCAACTGAAGTTTAACCTTGACAAATGCAAAGTACTACATATGGGTAGAAGTAACCCCAGAGAAACGTACCAACTATGTGGTACTACACTTAAGGTGGTAGAAAATGAAAACGACCTGGGAGTAATTGTGCAGGCAAATATGAAGTTTTCTGACAATGCAGACAGGCTGCCAGGGCAGGTCATGGGGTTTTGTCAATGATATATAGGAATTTTGCTAGCAGGGAAAAGGAGGTGATTATCCCTCTGTATAAGGCAATGGTCAGGCCATGCCTTGAGTACTGCGTACAGGTCTGGAGGTCTCATTTTAGGAAGGATGTAGATTTACTTGAGCGTGTACAGAGAAGGGCAACAAGATTGGTGAGGGGAATGAAGGGATCCTCTTACCAAGAGAGGCTTAAGTTCTGCAAATTGCAGTGGCTGGAGACTAGGCACCTGCGCGGTGATCTGATTGAGGTATATAAGGCCTTGAATGGGTTGAGCACGCTGAATTCTGATGGGATCCTTCCACTTGTTCAGATTACGAATGTAAGGGGGCATAAATTCAAATTAAGAAAAGACAGATGTAGAATAGATGTGCGGAAATTTTCCTTTAGCCAGCGGGTGGTTAATTGCTGGAACAAACTGCCATCTGTCGTTGTGGAAGTTGATAGGTTGAATAAATTTAAGGAGGAACTGGACAGGCATTTGGAGGGAATGGTGTGATTTTTTTTTTTTTTTTTTTTTGGCTGATGCTGCATAAGCTCATACATTTGCTTTCTTGCATTACATGCCACTACTACTACCTTGTTGCAGTTGGATATCCTCGATACTATAATTCACTATTCTGACTACTGCGGTATAACTGTCAACCTTCTTCTCATCTGCAAACGTATACATGAAGCCTGATATATCTTCATCAATAGCATTAATAAATATAAAAAACAACACCGGGCCCAACACTAAACTCTGTGGCCTCCACTAATAACATTAGTCAAGAAGAGCAGTACCCACTGGCAACCACTCTCTGTCTTTTCTCACTCAACCGTCTTTTTTATCCCTAGTAGTAAATTTCCTTTAATGCCACACTGCACCAATTTCTACAGCAGTCTATCATGTGCAATACTAAGAAAAGGCTTTCTGGAATTTAAGTATATGATGTCATTTTTTTCTTTTCATCGAGTTCCTTTCTTACTATGTCATAATATCCAATCAAAGTAAATAGAAAAGATCGCCCAGCTCTCGTAGCACATTATGTAGGATCTCGGTCTTCCCCACACCAAGTGGGTGGAAAAGGCCCGAGTTCTAGTCCCATAGAGGAGAAGAAATTTTTATGGGTCTCTTTCACAACGTGGCTTAGTTAGTCGTTCTCCGACGAGGGTAGCATGATTTTTCTCCCGAAAACTTGTGTTTTTTAGTCCGGCAAACAGAAAATCGACCAGTGATGACATGAAATTTACAGACAGTATACACGGAGAAATTGGCCTTAGCTGCTGATGTTCCTAAAACTCTATTACAACAACATGATCACCCCTTAACAAATCCATGCTGCACAACTATCTTGATGGTTCTGCATTACTTCTTTATCCAGTGATTTCATTATTTTCCCTGGAACAGATGTTAAGCTAGCATATCTGTAATTACTCATGTCCCCCTTTGAGAATTAGGGATATTTTCGCACATCTCCAGCCCACAGGGAACCCACCACCCAGAATTTAAGATTGCTCTCATGATCATGGCCAAAGGTATGCTTACCTCTTTTGCTGCCTTCTTTAATATAACTGGATAGATGCCATCCACGAAATTTTTTTTTTACCTTTAGCTTCAACAATTTCTCTTCTGATTTCTTCTCAGCTATCACACAAAATCGTTCAGCTCACTGCCAGAATTTGATTAACTTCTGTCATTACCATCACTAAAAAATTCCTCATGTGTGGATGTAGGTGCATAATCATTCTGTTTATCAGCAACCTGAGCATAATCAAACAGTTAATCCAATCATATCTAGTGGAACATTGTAATTCAACTTCTTCGTTCGCTTCTTTACATAAATAAAGAAGTATCTGCTGCTTTTATTTCCATTTCTGCCAGAGATTTATTGTAATCTGCCTTAACTTGCCAAACAATTTTAGTCGCTTGATTGCAGACCAGTTTATACCTACTGGTGGCAACTGATCATTTATATGTATCCCTTGTATTTTTCTTCTCTGCCAATGTCTCCTCATTTCACCTGACATTCATTTAGGTCTGTGTCTTCCACTGTATACCTTACTACTTAGTTGGTATAAAACCCAGTCGCTTCTACAATAGCGAATTCTTTCCATTTAGAATTTTCTGTTAGTTACTTCATTGAATTTAAACGCTGTCTTAAACAGCTGTTGTCCACTTTCAAAAAACAAACACCCTTTCCTTTTCCTTTGACATTGGTTACATCTTTAAGTAAATCCCACATTAATACATTGAGATCACTGCTACCTAGTGAGTCCTTTAGCTACAAAGGGTACTAGGAAAGTTTTGCAATATGACGCAACAATGAATGAGTATAATAAGAAACTGTACAGGGAAATAAAGTGGGCCAGTAAATCAGAGAGTCTTATAATGGGAGATTTTAATTTCCCAGATATTGACTGGAATTTGTGAGTTGGTCACTCATACACTAGCAAGGCTTTTGTGGATTTATTGGATGATTGTTTTCTACATCAGCATGTTCGGGAGGCAACTAGAGGGAGTAATACTCTTGATTTGATTATCAGCAGTGATTCTTCATGCATTAAGAATCTGCAGATAAATGAACCACTAGGCGGCAGTGATCACAGTGTGCTGAAGTGGGATTTACTCAAAGAGGTAACTACCATTAGGGGTAAAGGGAGCGGTTATTGCTTCCGTAAAGGCGACTACGATGGACTGAGACAGTATTTAAATTCTATACAGTGGTACCAACTGATGATGTTACCAACAGCAAATTCAAAATGGGAAGCATTCAAAGAACTTATCTTGGAAGCTACTAGGCTTTACATACCAACTAAGAAATATTGTTCAAGGTTTAGGCCAAAATGGATGTCAGATGAACTAATGAGGCATATGGCAGAGAAGAAAAATGCATGGGATACTTACAAATTAACACATGACACAGAAGCCTATGATAGATACAAGTTGATATACAACCAGGTTACAAAGGAGGTTAGGCAGGCGAAGGCAGATTACGAGAAATCCTTGGCAAGGGATGCAAAGAAAAACAGCAAAGAGTTCTTTACTTATGTAAACTCTAGCAGGAAGGGGATGAATCAGATTGGTCCACTTGATATTGATGGGTCAACTGTTGATGATCCTGCTCAGGTAGCTAACAAACTAAATGAATATTTTGCATCGACATTCACATATGAGGAGTTATTCAGCGAGGGGAATGCCAGAGGTGTATTCGACTCTAGCAGTAAGCTACAGAATCTTGAAATAACTGGGAGTAAAGTGGAGGAGAAATTGTTGAAGATAAACACAAGAAAGGCACCCGGGGTGGATGGGATCTATCCAGTTATATTAAAGGAGGCAGCAAAGGAAGTAAGCAAACCCTTAGCCATAATTATGAGAGCTTGTTTGGACTCAGGGGAGGTACCCATAGACTGGAAATGTGCAAATGTGACCCCAATTCACAAAGGAGGATCAAAGGCTGACACAAGTAATTACAGATCTGTGAGCTTAACTTCTGTTCCAGGAAAATTAATGGAGGCACTGGTTAAAGAAGCACTGCAGGATCATTTAGACAAGACTTCAGTTATAGCTCGGACACAGCATGGTTTTGTTAAGGGGAAGTCTTGCCTGACCAATTTGATTGGATACTATGATGCAGTCACAAAAGAACTGGATGCAGGGAATAGCTTTGATATTATATACTTGGATCTTATAAAGGCTTTTGATACTGTTGCACATGGAAGACTACTACACAAATTGGAGCAGTGTGACATTGGAGACAAATTGCTGCTATGCATAAAGGGATGGTTGAGGGGGAGAAGACAGAGAGTGGTAATCAATGGACACTGCTCATCGTGGACTAATGTTATTAGTGGAGTCCCTCAGGGCTCAGTGTTGGGTCCATTATTGTTTTCTGTATTTATAAATGATATTGATGATGGTATATCAAGCTTAATGTCCAGGTTTGCAGACAATACAAAGGTTGGCAGGGTTGTCAAGGACACTACTGACACTATGCTACTGCAACAGGATCTGGAAAGGTTGAGCAGATGGGCTGAGAGGTGGCAAATGAAGTTTAACATTGACAAATGTAAAGTACTACACATGGGAAACAGCAACCCCAGAGCAACGTATCAACTCTGTGGTACTACACTGACAGTGGTAGAGAATGAAAGGGACTTGGGGGTGGTTGTGCAGGCAGATATGAAGTTCTCTGAGCAGTGCAGACGGGCTGCAAGAGTAGCTTATGTCAATGATATACAGGATAGGAGGGAGGGATACACGATAGGAGGGAGTATATGATGAGAGCCCTGTCAATCAATTCGGCCCTGGAAAGATTGTGCAGGGCTCAAGGGGTAGAATTTTTTTCAGCCTGGTCTGTACTTGTTAACAGGAGAGACTGCTTCTACAGGGATGGGATACACTTAAATTGAAAGGGTGCAAGAATGTTTGCTGATGCTATCGAGGCAATGTTAGGTGGGTCGGAAAACTGCTAGATTGGGGGGATACAAGGACTAATAGATTAACAGTAGCCACTGGCAGAGGTGAAAGTGATTCTTGCACTGCTTCTATTGGAATGAGCCGCAGCCTGGAAAATAAGATGCAGGATATTTCAGAGACTGCTGGGAATCATTGGGGTACAAGTAAACACATGGGTTGTGTTAGGGTAGCTAAGAAAAAGAACAGGTGCATGTATACTTGTGTGTACACCAATGCTAGGAGTTTAGTAAATAAATTTGATGAATTTGAGGTATTGCTCAAAACATCAAAGGCAGATATTGTGGGGATTTCAGAGACGTGGTGTCACACAGATATAAGAAATGCAGAACTGGAATTTGGGGAGTACAATGTCTACAGAAAGGATAGACAGGATAGGAAGGGAGGAGGGGTTATGCTATTAGTTAAAAAACACATAAAATCCAAGGAAGTGAAGCCAGTCGACATCGCTGGACAGTGCAGTGTCGAGTCAGTTTGGTGTGACATAAGCATTGGGAGATCAAAATTGAGAGTAGGAGTGTGCTATAGGCCTAATGACTCTGATGAGTATAATAAGAAAATGTTCGGAGAAATAGAGTGGGCCAGTAAATCAGGGAGTCTTATAATGGGGGATTTTAATTTCCCAGATATTGACTGGAATTTGGGGGCTGGTCACTCACACAGTAGCAAGGCTTTTGTGGATTTATTGGATGATTGTTTTCTACATCAGCATGTTCGGGAGGCAACTAGAGGGAGTAATACTCTTGATTTGATTATCAGTAGTGATTCTTCATGCATTAAGAATCTGCAGATAAATGAACCACTTGGTGGCAGTGATCACAGTGTGCTGAAGTGGGAGTTACTCAAAGAGGTAACTACCATTAGGGGTAAAGGGAAGGGGTATTGCTTTCGTAAAGGCGACTACAATGGACTGAGACAGTATTTAAATTCTATACAGTGGGATCAACTGATGATATTGCCTACAGCAAATTCAAAATGGGAAGCATTCAAAGAACTTATCGTGGAAGCTACTAGGCTTTACATACCAACTAAGAAATATTGTTCAAGGTTTAGGCCTAAATGGTTGTCAGATGAACTAATGAGGCATATGGCAGAGAAGAAAAATGCATGGGATACATACAAATTAACACGTGACACGGACGCCTATGATAGATACAAGTTGATCTGTAACCAAGTTACAAAGGAGGTTAGGCAGGCGAAGGCAGATTACGAGAGATCCTTGGCAAGGGATGCGAAGAAAAACAGCAAAGAGTTCTTTACTTATGTACACTCTAGAAGGAAGGGGATGAATCAGATTGGTCCATTTGAGATCGATGGGTCAACTGTTGATGACCCTGCTCGGGTAGCTAACAAACTAAATGAATATTTTGCATCGACATTCACACATGAGGAGTTATTCAGCGAGGGGAATGCCAGAGGTGTATTCAACTCTAGCAGTAAGCTAGAGAATCTTGTAATAACTGAGAGCAAAGTGGAGGAGAAATTGTTGAAGATAAACACAAGAAAGGCACCTGGGGTGGATGGGATCTATCCAGTTATATTAAAGGAGGCAGCAAAGGAGGTAAGCAAACCCTTAGCCATAATTATGAGAGCTTCCTTGGACTCAGGGGAGGTACCCATTGACTGGAGATGTGCAAATGTGACCCCAATTCACAAAGGGGGATCAAAGGCTGACACAAATAATTATAGACCTGTGAGCTTAACTTCTGTTCCCGGAAAATTAATGGAGGCACTGGTGAAAGAAGCACTGCAGGATCATCTAGACAAGACTTCAGTTATAGCTAGGACACAGCATGGTTTTGTTAAGGGGAAGTCTTGCCTGACCAATTTGATTGGATACTATGATGCAGTCACAAAAGAACTGGATGCAGGGAATAACTTTGATATTATATACTTGGATCTTAGAAAGGCTTTTGATACTGTTGCACATGGAGGACTGCTGCACAAATTGGAGCAGTGTGGCATGGAGGCAAGTTGCTGCTATGGATAAAGGGGTGTGGTTGAGGGGGAGAAGACAGAGAGTGGTAATCAATGGACACTGCTCATCGTGGACTAATGTTATTAGTGGAGTCCCTCAGGGTTCAGTA
Source organism: Mastigoproctus giganteus (assembly GCF_048544385.1). Classification (NCBI taxonomy): domain Eukaryota; kingdom Metazoa; phylum Arthropoda; class Arachnida; order Uropygi; family Thelyphonidae; genus Mastigoproctus; species Mastigoproctus giganteus. The sequence continues at coordinate 70,769,251 of NC_143576.1, forward strand.
TTGGGGCCTTTATTGTTTTCTGTATTTATAAATGATATTGATGATGGTATATCAGGCTTAATGTCCAAGTTTGCAGACGATACGAAGGTTGGCAGGGTTGTCAAGGACACTACTGACACTATGCTGCTGCAACAGGATTTGGAAAGGTTGAGCAGATGGGCTTCGAGGTGGCAAATGAAGTTTAACATTGACAAATGTAAAGTACTACATATGGGAAACAGCAACCCCAGAGCAACGTATCAACTCTGTGGTACTACACTGACAGTGGTAGAGAATGAAAGGGACCTGGGGGTGGTGGTGCAGGCAGATATGAAGTTCTCTGAGCAGTGCAGACGAGCTGCAAGAGTAGCTCATGGTGTATTGTCAATGATATATAGGAATTTTTCTAGCAGGGATAAGGAGGTGATTATTCCCTTGTATAAGGCAATGGTCAGGCCACACCTAGAGTACTGTATACAGGCCTGGAGGCCTCATTTCAGGAAGGATGTAGAGCTGCTGGAACGAGTACAGAGAAGGGCAACTAGATTGGTGAATGGGACAAAGGGGTTCTCTTACGAAGAAAGGCTTAAGTTTTGCAAATTACAGTGTCTGGAAACTAGGCACCAGCGGGGTGATCTGATAGAGGTGTACAAAGCCTTGAATGGTTTGAGCATGCTCAATGCTGATGGGATTCTTCCTCTAGCTCAGAAAAATCACCTGAGAGGGCATAAATTCAAATTGAGGAAAGACAGATGTAGGATGGATGTGCGGAAGTTTGCCTTTAGCCAGCGGGTGGTTGGTGTGTGGAACAGACTTCCATCCCTTGTCGTGGAAGTTGATAGCCTAAATAAGTTTAAGGCTCAGCTGGACAGGTATTTCGAACGAACAGAGGGGTGAAGCGGAAGTGGTTATTTTTATTTATTTATGTTACTTTTTTTTTTTTTTTTTTGGCTGATGCTGCATAAGCTTGCTTTCTTGCATCAAATGCCTCTACTAATGCTAATGCTAATGCTAATGATGCAGTGAGGAGGTTCATCACTTGTCAACAAGTAGGGGTGGGGTAAGATGGGAATGCCCAGTGTGTGTCCTTTCAAGGACAACCTCTTGTCTGTTTAATCGTGAACTAGATTTCCAGTATTATGACTTTTTCTTTATTTGGAAGAGTTTATTATGGGTCTGTTGCTACCATACTGATGCCCATTGGTCAATACATAACTATTTTATGATGAGTTTGCAGTCCATATAAGAAATTGAGGCAAGTGAAGACATGGGGTTGACTGGACTTTTTTGCTGCTTTCTTATCTCCCTGGATTCCAGCATGCCCAGGAATCTAGCAGAACTTTACCTCGGTGTTATATTCTGTGAGATTAATTAACTGTGCTCTGATTTCTTTCAGAATAGGATGAGAGTTTGGACATTTATGTTGTAAAGAAGTTACTGCACTCAAGGAATTGGTATAGATTATTATCTCTTCATTAGACCTGTTATTGGCATGTTTGATAGCCATTTTTATTGCATGGAGTTCAGCGGTGTAAATACTACAACTAGGAAAAGGTTTTTCAGAGATAGCACAAGTGGGAAGAACCACTGCAGCACCTACATCTCTATCAGATTTGGATCCATCAGTATATATTTGCAGACGGTGTGTGTTTGCTGATGCATGGCTGAATGTAGCTGCTGTATATTTTGATTATCCAGCACCTGTATATGTATGAGAACATGCCCCTCTCTTAAATTATATAGCTTTAATATACACTTGCAAAGATACCTGTGGAGTCCCACAGGGTTCGGTGTTAGGTCCACTGTTGTTTTGTATATTTATCAATGATATTGATGAAGGTATATCAGTAATGTCGAAGTTTGCAGATGATACAAAGGTTGGCAGGGTTGTTAATGATAGTAATGGCAGTGTGTTACTGCAACAGGATCTAGATAATTTGGGCAGATGGGCTAAGAAGTGGCAACTGAAGTTTAATCTTGACAAATGCAAAGTACTGTATATGGGTAGAAGTAACCCCAGAGAAACGTACCAACTCTGTGGTACTACACTTAAGGTGGTAGAAAATGAAAAAGACCTGAGAGTAATTGTGCAGTCAGATATGAAGTTTTCTGAGCAATGCAGACAGGCTGCCAGGGCAGGTTAAGGGGGTTTTGTCAATGATATATAGGAATTTTGCTAGCAGGGAAAAGGAGGTGATTATCCCTCTGTATAAGGCAATGGTCAGGCCACGCCTTGAGTACTGCGTACAGGTCTGGAGGCCTCATTTTAGGAAGGATGTAGATTTACTTGCGCGTGTACAGAGAAGGGCAACAAGATTGGTGAGGGGAATGAAGGGATCCTCTTACCAAGAGAGGCTCAAGTTCTGCAAATTGTAGTGGCTGGAGACTAGGCACCTACGCGGTGATCTGATTGAGGTATATAAGGCCTTGAATGGGTTGAGCATGCTGAATTCTGATGGGATCCTTCCACTTGTTCAGATTACGAACCTAAGGGGGCATAAATTCAAATTAAGAAAAGACAGATGTAGAATAGATGTGTGGAAATTTGCCTTTAGCCAGCGGGTGGTTAATTGCTGGAACAAACTTCCATCTGTCGTTGTGGAAGTTGATAGGTTGAATAAATTTAAGCAGGAACTGGACAGGCATTTGGAGGCAATGGTGTGATTTTTTTTTTTTTTTTTTTTTTGGCTGATGCTGCATAAGCTCATACACTTGCTTTCTTGCATCACATGCCACTACTACTACTACTACTACTACTACAGGAATTTTTCCAGCAGGGATAAGGAGGTGATTATTCCCTTGTATAAGGCAATGGTCAGGCCACACCCAGAATACTGTATACAGGTCTGGAGGCCTCATTTCAAGAAAGATGTAGAGCTGCTGGAACGAGTACAGAGAAGGGCAACAAGATTAGTGAATGGAACAAAGGGGTGCTCTTACGAAGAAAGGCTTAAGTTTTGCAAATTACAGTGTCTGGAGACTAGGCACCAGCGAGGTGATCTGATAGAGGTGTATAAAGCCTTGAATGGTTTGAGCATGCTCAATGCTGATGGGATTCTTCCTCTAGCTCAGAAAAATCACCTGAGAGGGCATAAATTGAAATTGAGGAAAGACAGATGTAGGATAGACGTGCGGAAATTTGCCTTTAGCCAGCGGGTGGTTGGTTGGTGGAACAGACTTCCATCCCTTGTAGTGGAGGTTGATAGCCTAAATAAGTTTAAGGCTCAGCTGGACAGGTATTTTGAACGAACAGAGGGGTGAAGTGGAAGTGGGTTTTTTTTTTTTTTTTTTGGCTGATGCTGCATAAGCTTGCTTTCTTGCATCAAATGCCTCTACTAATGCTAATGCTAATTTGTACGGTCTGCGCGGTCGCCCAGTGATATCGTTATTACCGTCCTCCCAACTCCGGTTGAAAGGCCCGCTTCGAATCCCGTCGATGACGTGAGGGACTTTTATGGGCTTTTTTGACTCCGTGGCTGAGTTAGTCAATATCAGGCTTAGATAACACTTTTTTTTCCGGAAAAACTGGAGTTTTTCGTCCAGTAAAGCAGCCAAATCGACCAGAGAACACACACAATTTATATGGATACTTGAAAGTTATTTTCAGGTGTCCCTAATATAATACAATACTTTAGTTTTTTTTTTTTTGTTTTTTTTTATAGTCCTTTCTGTACGGACCACATGGTAACAGAGTCCTCCCCATACCGAGTGGAAAAGCCGAATCGGATCGAATCAGATAAATGAGGCGAGGTAATTTTATGAGCTTTGTTTTTTTTTTTTTTTTTTTTTGACTCCTTGGCTGAGTTGGCAGACTCAGGCATGGATAGCAAAGTTTACCCCAGGGAACTCATGCTTTCGGTTCAGCAAATAGATAAATTGATCAGAGATAACATGCAATTTATGGACATATTACACGTGGGCAGATGAGCTGGCTCTCGGGTGGCCATAACATGATAGTGTTTTGAGGAAGAAAAGACCCAATAACCACTGTTTCATCCATGCAGACTAGGGCGGAACAGCAGTTATTGGGCCTTTCCTCCCCAATCAGTGTGGAAAAGGCCAGAGATTGAATCTCAATGACGCGTCGAATGTATAGGCTTTTTTCACTCCGCTGCTGAGTTAGTTGGTCTTAGGCACAGATAGCATGGTCCCCCCCCCCAAACACCAAAAGAGACTCGGGTTTTTTGTCCAGCAAAACAGAAAAATCGACCAGAGAACACGAGAAATTTATGGACATGATTCACATTGGCAGAGAAGATAGCTCACGAGAGGCCCTAATATGATAGTATTAGTTTTTTGTTTCCTCTCCACATTGTATTCCCCATATTCAAATACTGGATCCCTTATATCTGAGTGACATGTGTCTAGCATCCCCATCATATCTGCATATGATGATTTGAACAGTACTTCATATTCTTCAACTTTATTTACTAAGCTCCTAACATTAGTATACATACAAATATACCTGCAATTGTTTCTACTCTTAGTAATCCTAACATAACCCATGTATTTGCTTGTTACACTAGAACCCCCAACAGGTCTTAAAAACCCTAACACCCTGCTTTCCTGGCTGCTGCATTTCCATATATTCTAATAGAACCAGTGTAAGAATCACTTTTGGTCCTGCTTGCGACTACTGTTAATGTATTAGTTTGTCTTACCCCCCCCCCCAGGCTAATAGTTTTCTGACCCACCATCAATAGCATCGGCAAACATTATAGTACTCCTTATATCTAAGTGCATCTCGTTCTTGTTGAAACAGCCTCTCCTGTTTACGATGAGAAAAATTCTATCCCACGAGCTTTGCATCGTCTCTTCCAGGGCCGAATTGGTTAATAAGGCTCTCATTATGTACTCCCTCCTACCATATCTGGGCCGGACTACAGACAGCGTCAGTTTCAGTCCTAACTGGAGACTTTTCTCAACATGGCTCTGCACTTGTTAATTAAATCCTTAGATCACTTATTCCTAATATCATTAGTGTCAATGTGTAAAACATTATTACTTTTTGTACCCTTAAAAGATGATAGCTTATATACTACTTTAGCACTTACCAGACATATCCTGGTCCTATTCACCTATCCTTTTTGGCCAATATTTCCACTTATCTGACAACAACGTCACCAACTATAGCAATTCCTGTGGGATCGAGACTCTCTGCTGCAGAGAATGTCTTTATGCTGTCTGATGCTGGAGCATGGGTGAATGCATTGGGCAGAGCTATTGAGTATTTAAAGGGCCTCTCTTTTAATTCTTCGAGAGGATAACCTTTATTCCGATTAATTTTATGGATCTTCCTATTCCTTTCTCTACTGAGCCATAAGCTGAAAAGCATCGCTACCAGGAATCATTGGTGAAAAATTCCCAAGACCATCGTTCCGCTTCTTTCAAAAGCTCTATTACATGGAAATTTATTTATGCTCACTGACTCCTTGCTTCCCAATCTTCAATTCATAAATGGATTTCTCCTAATTTATATAAAATATTTCCCGTTTCTTGGCATTGCTCATTAAATACTAAACTGGCTTATTTTAAACTAGTCAACTTTCCTCTTTGCACGTTAGGCCGTTCCGAGAATTGAAAATCCTTCTTGTATTACTTATATCTCTTATACCACTATCATTTTTATCCAGATCAAGCTCCCCATCAATTTCTTCTACCGATCACCAGCTCCTCTGTTTTTCTCTCCACTCGTGATAATTTCCCACTACTGTATTCCAAGACTTCGCATCAAAAGCTTCCACTGACGTTGCACTTCACTGCTACTGGAAACGACTTTGTTCTCTAAAGAAGTTATTGCTGGCATTGCACTGATTCGCTCAATGTCAGATTCCGTAATAACTTTCATCTTTTATTTTCTTGCAACTTCACAACTCTGTTGTCCTTTCCTGCATAAAATGTATGTGTGGTACATGTGTACTGCGGCTACTGGCATTTTAGTGCTGATTTTCGTTCACTTTTCTCTTCTCCTACCTTCTATATATATACACAAATGTATATATATATATATATATATATTTTTTTTTTTTTCCTATTTTGTCATAAGTAGAAATGGTTCCATGATTGGCATATGTTGACACTGAACCATCGTGAGGAAGAATGCTTACTTCTTTTCCTGCATTTCAGTAGGGGATATTCAGTTCGCATTTAACGAGGTCCGCTACATCTTGTAAAGTGTGTTTAGGTTCAAACGACATCAGGGGTTTCCCCCATCTCCACGTGGTATACATTGTCTTGTGATACAGAACACTGTAAAGGCCAGAGACTTAAAAGAATATGGATATTGTTTACGTGTAGTGTTGTGTACCGTTGTTCCTCTGGCCATTTAGCCGCCAGACCCCTACTGAGGTCCGACGTTGTCCGCACTTCGCCCAGTGGAGGCAGACCATGTACACGTGTAGTTTAAGTTAGTCGCTCTGGCAGGTCCTGCCACCTAATTTCCTAAGATTTCAGTAGCTAGGACCTATAAAAAAAAAAAACAGAAGAAGCTTGCACACACATGGAATGATCGCGGCAGGGATAGCGCTAGAATTCGAGGGGCCGAAAGTTTTGTGGGCGAAGTAATTTGGGTGTAGTTAAATTTGCACGTGTAGAGCGTTTTCTGGCATACAGATAGAGTGGGGAGAAGGCTGAAGGCTGGGGGGAAGAGTTAGAAATATGGGGACGATAGAGAAGGCGATCATAGAGAGTCAGTGAGGCAGACCCATGCCATACCAGGCTGTTTGTTTGTTATTTGGATTTTAGGAACATTAGCAACTAAGGCCATATTGCTCCAGAAATATGCGGTGGTCATTCCCTTGACCTTTCCGCATCCTCCGTTATTGGGTGGTGACAGGCTCGAACACCGGTATAATCAAGAAGCGTGTGCTACGCACTGCTGCTCCTGCCCACCTGGCTATGGAGGCGCCACCCTACCAGGCAAAAGGAGGAGGACAGCTGGGGGAGGAGACGTCTCCGTCTCCTCCCCCTGCCAAGGGAAGGGGATTTGAAAGGGAACCAGGCAACAGAGTCTGGTTCAGATCGTCAGTAGTGGCGTTGGGCAGTGTAGCTGCACTGTCATTTATGTCTGGGCCGGTATTTTGTCATGCTTAAGATGCAGGTCTCAGCTTGGGATGTTGTCTTCTAGGCCAGTTCTTGTTCTTGATGTAGGTAAGTTTAAGTTTCTTTTTAAGTTTCTTTTATAGTCATTCGTGAGTGTGGTCACGTGCGATGTCTTTGGTCCTACACATTGCGCTTGTTTGATGACTTTTGCAGAGTGACGTCGCTCATTCGTTGTTGGCTAGGGCCGGTCAATCCGTCATGCAGTTGCATTAGGTTTGGTTTTATATTGGTTGTTGCTGTTGTCTCGGTGGAATAGTCCAGCGTCTCACAAAGAGATTTTTGGCAAATTTTGAGAAAGCTGTGTATTTTTCTTCTGACTCCAGAAGGTAGTGCTCTTGGTCTCTGGGGATAAATTGTATTTTTGTAATGAGGATAGATCGGAGATCCTCGTAGAGGGGGAAGTGGTGCATGAGATGCTTTCATGTCTCCAGTTGTCCACATGAACAGTGTGGGTCGTCAGTGAGTCCCATTCTGGCAAGTTTCTTACTAATTGCACCGTGGCCGGTTAAGAGGTTTGTGGTCCTCAAGCCTGGGGATAACCAGGGTGGGGATTTCGGAAAGGTTTTGCCTACATCCGGTATAAATTTCTTGGTTATTGTCCCTTTTTCAGAGGTCTCCCATCTCTGCTGCCAAATCTTTTGTAGGTAGGTGGTGAGTCGTCTTTCTTCCATCTCCCGGCTATTAGTTATGTCTGTGGTCTAGGAAAGTAGTCTTCCCATTGGACAGGTTTGCCAACATGCCCTCCTGCTCGACCTCCAGGTCCAGCAGGAGGGCACCCACAAGGACCTGGAGGGCATGCGTACTGATGGTGCGGAATGCGTGTGGTAGTGAGCAGCGTGGAGCGCTGTATTGTGTCCAGCTTCCTTTGATTGACTGGAGTGGTTGCTTTTCTGTACCAAACGGCAGCAGCGTAGGTGACGGTGGGTATAAATAGTGCTCTGTAGAATAGGGTGATGATTCTCCTTTTTAACCCCCCAGTGTGTCTTTTCATCTTCTTTTGTATGTAGAGCAGGTGAGGTTGCAAGGAGAGGTTTTTATCCAAGTATACGCCGAGGTATTCTAGCTGTGCTACGAGTTTGATCGTTTTATTGTGAATCTTGATTTGTGGTGGTCTGTTCAAACCTTTCAAAAGGATTGATTGGATCTTGGTAGGGGAGATTGCTAGATGGTGGTGCATTGCACAGTCCTGCAGGGTGGAGATCGCCCTATTGGCGGAGGCCTTCAATTGGGCTCTTATCTGCAGCAAGCATCAGTACCAAATCATCCGTGTAAGTCTGGGTTTTGATATTTCCGAGGTCCAAGTTAAGGAACTCATCATGGATTTTGCTCCAAAGAAGGGGACCGAGAACAGAACCCTGTGGGCAGCCTCGATGGACTTGTCGGTTTATTTGGCAGTAGGCTGCTCTTACTTCGACGCTCCTTTGGGAGTGGTAGTGGTTTATGCAACTATATAAGCTGCATGGTAGTTTTAGCCTCTCTGAGTCTGCCGAGGACGCTTGGCCACCAGAAGGTGTCAAACGCCCCGCCAAAATCAATGGTTATCATTAGGAAGTATTTTTGGTTGCAAGCGTTGGCAGCGTTGATTATGTTCTCGAGTCCATCTGTTGTGGATTTGCCTTTTTTGAAGC